>NC_090931.1:868831747-869135734 GCF_040938575.1 Ambystoma mexicanum
TTACAGATGTATATGGTAAGTGTTGGTGAGTGTTTGAGTGGTTTTCCTTTTGTGTTAACATTGCATGGTGAATCTGTGCTGCACAGTACTGTCCAAGATGACTGCAGGTGAGCAATATGGACGTTTCCTAGGGAGACTGCTCCTGGCCGGAGTATGTGCAATCACACTGCAGGTTGCAGTTAGTTTGTAGGACTCCATTAGTAGCCACATGGCCGCATCTTCTAATGTACTTTTAATTAGTTGTGGGGGAGCAAGTGTTTCCGTTGTACAGCTATACCCATGCGTAGGGCATCCTCTGTGTGCTGTTAACACTGCCCCTGTCGCCAGCCCTACAGATTCATACGGTAGGCTATCGCATTTCAAGTAGTCCTGCCGACTACGTGGGTGGCGGTGCAAACCTGCCAATGAATGGCTGCATTACGCCTGGCTGCATGAGACCCACTGGTAAGCAAGGAACAGCAACCTCCAGTGCAACGTCGGCGTGTTAAATGTCACATTAATTTGATTGATGTGCTGCTTACCTTTCCAGGACCTGTGAAACAGACACACTGCGCTGAGCACTGTGACAGAAAGTGTCAAGGGGTCGACCTGCGGGTCGTACAGTTGAAGAAAACATGTAACTACGATGTGACAGTTTGTGGTGCGGCTTGGTCACGCTCATACTAGTGCATGTAAAGACAAGTAAGCAAACAGCAGAATCTTCAGAGCGCAATGTTAGTGGTGGTCGGAAAGTACTGTAGCCACATGGGTCTCGCTGAATAATTATCTTCCTGCTCCACGTAATGAAGCTGTGTTTCGCGTTGTTGTAAGCATTCTTGTATTTCAGAATGTATGCATCTCCGTGAATGCTAGTCCTACGGCTAATGACATAGCATGAAGTGTTTCTACTGCATGTGACGACAACTGAAATAGAAGCACAAGGGAACAATGGGCAGGGTACTGGCCTTCCAACAATGCAGTAGGGTCATTTCATGTACAGCATTTTCCACATCTGCACGGCCAACAACAGAGGCACTCCTGTAGGGCAGCAGAGCTCTAAAACATCCTTCCAGACCATATGCCACGCTACAGACCCTTACCCGTCAAAGGGCATTGTATTTTGCATGTACTGCAATGTGCTACTCTACAGAGGGAAGGTACTTGGAAGTGCGTGGGAAGGGTCAGTCCGGTAGCATGGCAATGACTGACGCCTATGTAGGTGAGGGCCACCCAAAATTTCCCTCTCTCTGCACGACCCCTATGTTATCCATGCAGGTGCTGCCCCGCTGCCCCTTCCATACAGGGCCTTGCCTGCCGTTCCTTCTGTGGCATGTGTTAGAAGACCAAAATAAATAGAAATGAACTGGGAAAGGAAAAAGGGGAAATAAAGAAAGCTCCTTTCAGAGTTGAACAATGGAATTGCCAATGAACGGATGCAGGGAACAGTGCACTGTATACGCTCCACACAATGGCCCTCATTACGACCCTTGCGGAATTCGGAAAACGATGGCGGAAATGCAATACCGCCATCGAATAGCGCTCGGTGCGACTATGACCCGTCACCGCAAAGTACGAAGCCATCAGCGACACCGTAGTGAACGCCAACGCTAACTGCACCAAGCACGCGCGCGCGCGCCATGCGAAACCGCAAACACCACCATGGCGCAAGGGTACGCCAATTCCGACCCTAGCGGACATGTACCTAACGCCATCAGGCATGGCGTAATGTACCATTCCGCCATGGTGAGAAGTACGGCATCGCGAATCAACCGTAAACGGCCCCACTGAGTGCCTGTACACCGCTCCCTGCCCACAAAGTACAACTCCCCGTAGGTGCAATGAAGTCACAATGCAACCATTGAAATGTACAAGTCACCCATGCATGGCAACGAACAAAAGAAACACAAGAGGGGCCAATGGGAGCTGCAGGGCACAGATGGCACGAATACAGAAGCCATCCCAATGGACATGACCACAGTCCCCCACCAAGAAACGCACGCAAACACAGGCACCTGTGACCAGCAATATTCCGAGAATCACATCATTCCACCAGTCCACCTGGCTGACCGGCATCTGTTACACAAAACCCAATCCCCCGCCCCTGAGCATGACAACATTCAAACTGTCATATAGGCAGCCCCCATCCCTGACCTCACGGGCTTAGTAGGCAAACGCGCCCAGTACAGTACCACGCAACTAAACCCCGAAGCTGGAACCCAATGCAGATCTCCTCACAATACATCGCCCCCCAAATAGGCATATGCCACATCACTTGCAAAGAAAAACGCTACACGGGCCAAATCAGAATAGAAATTTTATGCACATCAAAGTCACCAAGCCCATACAGCCATCAGGCCATGAACTCCAAAACACTAAGCACCATTGTGGGCTGCATCCGCAAGAAATGACCAGCCACTACTTGTGTGTCGCCCTGTTCCCCCATGGTACACAGAGCCACATTCACGTACGAAAAGGCAACATGGAAGCGCACAGAACCGCAGGGCCGTCCCAATGGGGAGGCACTAGTCCAGCTGAAAGGCCGAAATGTTGCTCCGAGCCACCAGTACTGCGTAAGGGCATGTGGGCCATTGGCGATCGTCCCATAAGATCGTAATGCTGCTCCACTGATTAACACGAAGCAGCAGGTGTCGGGAGTAAAAGCCATCTGCAGGAGTGGCATACAGATGGCAGTGGCAAAAGGGGAGGAGATACCTGTCAACCAAAAGAAAAGAAAAAGAACAGAATGGCCATCAGAACTACATTCCAACAACTCACTTCAATGATCACACGAAATCCACAGCCATATGCATGCTAGCCCACTCCAAAGGATCATCACCACCCCAAAACCACTTGCGACTCATAACCATCTATATCGAGGTGCAAACACCATCACAAACGAGTGTACCTGTGCATGCGTCTGTCAAAACAGAATCCATCAGATGGGAATGTTAACGTGCATGGGCCCTCATTACGACCCTGGCGGAAAGGTGAAAACGATGGCGGAAATGCAATTCCGCCATCGAATAGCGCTCGTTGCGACTATGACCCGTCACCGGAAAGTACGAAGCCATTAGCGACACCGTAGTGAACGCCAACGCTAACTGCACCAAGCACGCGCGCGCGCACCATGCCAAACCGCAAACACCACCATGGCGCAAGGGTACGCCAATTCCGACCCTAGCGGACATGTACCTAACGCCATCAGGCATGGCGTAATGTACCATTCCGCCATGGCGAGAAGTACGGCATCGCGAATCAACCGTAAACGGCCCCACTGAGTGCCTGTACACCGCTCCCTGCCCACAAAGTACAACTCCGCGTAGGTGCAATGAAGTCACAATGCAACCATTGAAATGTACAAGTCACCCCTGCATGGCAACGAACAAAAGAAACACAAGAGGGGCCAATGGGAGCTGCAGGGCACAGATGGCACGAATACAGAAGCCATCCCAATGGACATGACCACAGTCCCCCACCAAGAAACGCACGCAAACACAGACACCTGTGACCAGCAATATTCCGAAAAACACATCATTCCACCAGTCCACCTGGCTGACCGGCATCTGTCACCCAAAACCCAATCCCCCGCCCCTGAGCATGACAACATTCAAACAGTCATATTGGCAGCCCCCATCCCTGACCTCACTGTGCTACGTAGGCAAACGCGCCCAGCACAGTACCACGCAACTAAACCCCGAAGCTGGAACCCAATGCAGATCTCCTCACAATACATCGCCCCACAAATAGGCATATGCCACATCACTTGCAAAGAAAAAAGCTACACGGGCCAAATCAGAATTGAATTTAATGCACATCAAAGTCACCAAGCCCATACAGCCATCAGGCCATGAACTACAAAACACAAATCACCATTGTGGGCTGCATCCGCAAGAAATGACCAGCCACTACCTGAGTGTCGCCCTGTTCCCCCATGGTACACAGAGCCACATTCACGTACGAAAAGGCAACATGGAAGCGCACAGAACCGCAGGGCCGACCCAATGGGGAGGCACTAGTCCAGCTGAAAGGCCGAAATGTTGCTCCGAGCCACCAGTACTGCGTAAGGGCATGTGGGCCACTGGCGATCGTCCCATAAGATCGTAATGCTGCTCCACCGATTAACACGAAGCAGCAGGTGTCGGGAGTAAAATCCATCTGCAGGAGTGGCATACAGATGGCAGTGGCAAAAGGGGAGGAGATACCTGTCAACCAAAAGAAAAGAACAAGAACAGAATGGCCATCAGAACTGCATTCGAACAACTCACTTCAATGATCACACGAAATCCACAGCCATATGCATGCTAGCCCACTCCAAAGGATCATCACCACCCCAAAGCCACTTGCGACTCTTAACCATCTATACCGAGGTGTAAACACCATCACGAACGAGTGTACCTGTGCATGCGTCTGCCAAAACAGAATCCATCAGATGGGAATGTTAACGTGCATGGACACAAGTGTCTGAGGGCGCGTCGAGACAGGGAGGGCTCAACAAGGCCAGATAGACGATGGTCCCACTATGGCAGCCCTGCATCACATAGCGTAGGGGAGGCGGATAGATCCCAAGAAGCCCTGTACATGGCAAACTCTGTATCAAATCACCTGCCCATGCATCCATTCATCATTCCCTCATCCCGGGATCAAAACGCCTGAATAATTACTCACATGACATTAGAAACATCCATTGAGTCTGTGCGTAATGCAGCCTGCTAAATCCACAGTGCCCCAGCCCGTAAATCCAGTGTTGTGAAGTAACATGTATTTGGGAATGGCCGGCCTCATCGCCCACGTAGCCATTGCGCATCCCAAACTATTCATATCAATCATTGCTCCCTCGCCATGGGCCCTGTCTCAAGGACATAGAACAATAGAACGTTATATTTGCAGTCAGACCTGTGGGCATCTCCTCGCCGCTAGCTGGAAACCGAAAGCGCCGCCCTTCGAATTCCTCATTTGCAACATCACGTCGAGAAGGCATCTGTGGCCGTTTGAGATCACTAATTATTCCATCTAGTGCGGCTGTGTGTGAAAATGGCAACTGCCTTCACCCACAAATGGGAAGCCACGCCCGTCGTTGCAACTCGGTACAGTGATGCATGAGGGCCCACCGTTACTCGAGTACTACGTTCCACTGACCCTTCACAAGTCCGTTCGCGACTGCACAGATAGTATGGGAAACAATGGGACCACAGCAGAATGAACATATCAACCAATCTTACACGCCCATCGGGTACAAATACATGATTGCAATAGCAAGATACCATTACCCGATTTGCAGCGTTGTGCGCGGGACGTGCTCGGCCAAAGGGGAGAGCAGTTTGCACAGGTGGAATCAATCACCACAGGTGGAGGCCATACAGCCTGGAAACACATAAATTGCACACCCAGTCTCCTCCCACAACCACAGCGAAATGCTACCGGCAGGACTCGCGATGTTGGCCCTGGGGGACCTGATAGCACTGCAAGTGCTCCGACTCCAAGAAGAAGACGAACAACAACTACAACCAGCCGCACGGAGGAGACGCAGGAGGAGGAGGAGGCCAAGGCAGGGCCAGCAAGGCCCAGCAGCACAGCCACTACCACCACGCAGGCAGCCCGCAATCCCACGCCTCCGAGCACATCCGTTCAACCTCACTGATGAGCAGATCCACACCCTCTACCGTCTGGACCGGGACACCATAGCCGCCATTGTGGACATGACACAGGCTGACCTAGTCAGCATGATAGATAGCCCAACCGCCATCCCACCCCTACTGAAGGTGGTGTCTGTACTCCACTTCCTGGCCACAGGCACCTACCAGCACACAGTCGGACAGTTGCATGGCATTTCTCAGCCACTGTTCTCACGGACACTTTTCCAAGTGCTCGATGCCCTCCTGCAGCACGCAGACGACTACATCTCTCTACCACGCTCGGAGCAGGAAATAACCAACACAAAAGTGGGATTCCATGCACTTGCCGGCATACCGGGTTGCATTGGTGCCATCGACTGCACCCATGTTGAATTGGTCGTCCCACATGCCATGGAGGCCCAGTACCGCAACCGAAAACAATTTCATTCCCTGAATGTACAAATGGTGTGTGACTCCAACAGGATCTTCACGCATTGTTGTGCCCGATTCCCTGGATCAACCCATGATTCCATGGTCTTGAGGAACTCTACAATACCACGCTACATGGAGCGACATGCAGGGAACAGATCCTGGCTACTCGGTGAGTCTCATTACATGCATGATGATGTGGGGTATGTGATTTAGCAATGTACTGGCAGGAAGGGGGGGGGGGTGTGCGTACGTATCAATGGCATTCCACATCCTACGTTTCTCGTCCACATACAGGTGATGCTGGATATCCACTGAAGAGATGGCTCCTCACACCAGTCCGGAACCCACGGGACCAGCATGAGGAGGACTACAACCATGCCCACTCACGTACCCGTGTAGTCATTGAGCAGGCATTCGGCCTACTGAAGGGCCGTTTCCGCTGCCTCAGCAGGTCTGGCGGGGCACTCCTGTACCGCCATGAGAAGGTTGCAAAGATGGTGATGGCATGTGTCATGCTCCACAACATGTGCGTACGTAGAAATGTGCCCATGCCCCCTGACGCAGAACTGCAAGCACCTGATGATGGTCATGATGAGGGTGGGGATGTGGCAGCACCTCATGGAGTCTGCGAGGCACCGGAGGCCCGTGACATTCGTCAGCATCTCATTGATGTATGCTTCTAGCACTCATGCCTGGTGGCTGATACATGGACACGGGACTCGTGGCACTGTGTGTGTCTGGAACATGCACAATATGGACTGTACGCCTATGATGGCCTAGTACACAAAGATCAATGTCCACACATCTCATTGGTTGATCGTGCACTGTTTATGGCATATGTGATATAATGTTGAACACCCTATCGACCCGCCACCCAAGTGAGCCCAACACACCCCCTCCACCCTCCTACCTCCCACCCGAACATCAGCGTCCAAAGATGCTCATTGTCAGTGGGCTGTCGCTATTGCAAGCCCCCTCTGCGGGTATCAGGGGCACCCCTGCCTGTGGAGCGCAGGTTCCTTCCAGATCTACGTTGGGGGCTGCCCTGGACGGAACTTGCAATGGATGATGTGTCTGCCTGCTCACGTCCATGCATGTCCCTAAGGGTTTGCGAGAGCTCAGTGAGCACACGGCGCACTGCGGCAAGTTCGGCACATACGTCTTTGGACGTCGCATGCAGTTCCCCCCTCAGGCTCTCGGTGCTTCTCTCAATTTGTGCCCTTAGCGTCTCTGTGCCTCTCTCCATTTCTGCCCTAAGTGTCTCAGTTGATGTTTCTATGTCTGCCTTGGTGCCCCCACATTCATCGGCATGGTCCTTGAGGAGTGTGGCCAGTTGCTGCTGTTGTTCGATCAACTGGTCGAGGGACTGTTGCCTCTGCTGGGCCATGGCCATTTGCGGGGGTGTCGCAGAGGGGCTGTTGACCTCATGTTGCCTTGCCACAGGGCTTGGGGGGGATGGCCAGTCGTCGTCTTGTGGGTGCCCCTGCGTGGTATCCTCATGTTGTACGGGATGGGACAGACAGGGGGATTGGGACAGGTCATGGATGGATCTGACTTCGGCATCCCCGTTTTCTGTGTCGGAGCATGCTGCCATCAATGGGGTGTCGCCTATGGTGCTGCTGCCACCTGAGGCAGTGCCTTCTGTGGCATCCATTGGGGGGACCTGTGGTGGTGGTGTTGTGGGCATGCTGGCTGCTGGGGTGCCTGTTGATGTTCCCTCCTCTGTGCTGCCACCTGATTTGTGCTGCTGCCGTGTCTTGATGCGTGCAGCTGAGGTGGAGGGTCTCTGGCCGTTGGTCTTTGCCCTCTTTGCAGGTGTGCTGGTAGGGGTGTCCTGTGGCTCGTCGTTTGGATCGGACCCTGTGGTGGAGTAAAGGAGGGCGAGGGTTATTGATGGGTCTGTGGGAATTGGAATGGCATTGTATCACATGCATTGGGGTGGTACCTGAGGGTGATTTGGGTCGGGGCCTTGGAGGTGCTTTGATTTGTGTGTGGAGTGAGGGTGCAGTTGTTTGGCAGCCTGCAGTTAGGGTGTGCCTGCTGCACGTGTAGTGCGTGTTTTAGGGGTTTTTAATTATTTATGTATTTATTGTGGGTTTTAACGTGCGCTATCAGGCCGATGTGTGTGGACGTTCTCCTGGACATATGTTTCTGTTGCACTATGTGGACGCATGGTACTTCACATGGATGGACTGTGTGGATTTGGCATTGTTTTGTCTGGTCCACCTACCTGATTCTTCGGATGTCTGCACTCCTTTCTCCATCCCTCCGACTCCCTCTATGCTCTCCATTCCGATGGTGGAGGCACAGATTTCTTCCCAGGGGGTCAACTTGATGGGTGATTCAGGACCTCCCCCGGTGGCTGTGGCAATGTTGCGGTTGGCAGAGAGTATGCTGCGGACGCGTATCCGCAGGTCGTCCCATCGCTTGCGGCATTGCTGTGGGGTGCGGGGTGCGGTCCCCACCGCACTTACCCGCTGTGCCACCAGAGCCCATATGGCCTTCTTGTTTGCAAGTGCCGTCCTGGTCATTTGCGTGGAGAAGACGACGGCAGCATTCTCCTGGAGGGTCTCTGTTAGCACGGTGAGTTCCTCACGGGAGAAGTGGACCTGCCGCTTGCGGTCGCACGCTTTCTTCGCTACTTTTCCCATTTTTCTTGGTTTCGCTAGGGTGGTTGACGGGTTGGGGTGTGTTTCAGGGTGGTGATTTTAGTGGTTGTGTGGTTTTAGTGGTTTTATAGGTGTACGCCGGGATGTTTCCCGTTCCGGGCCCATGTTTTAACTTCCGTTTCCGTATATTTCCGGTCACCGTACTTTCCGGTAGGCGCACACTGCGGTGACCGCTGAGAGGGGTGGCGGTATTGCACCTAGGGCGCCGTACGGCGGCGGTGTGGGCCGTTTTGGGGTCATTTCCGCCATCGCGGACTTTGCACTTCCGCCGTGGCGTGGTGCTCGTGCCCGATGGGTCGGAATGGGCCGCACTTTGCTCCTTCGTGCAATGGCGGAAACGCTATTTACGCTGTGGCGCTCCGGTCAGTCGATTTCCGCAAGGGTCGTAATGAGGGCCATGGACACAAGTGTCTGAGGGCGCGTCGAGACAGGGAGGGCTCAACAAGGCCAGATAGACGATGGTCCCACTATGGCAGCCCTGCATCACATAGCGTAGGGGAGGCGGATAGATCCCAAGAAGCCCTGTACATGGCAAACTCTGTATCAAATCACCTGCCCATGCATCCATTCATCATTCCCTCATCCCGGGATCAAAACGCCTGAATAATTACTCACATAACATTAGAAACATCCATTGAGTCTGTGCGTTATGCAGCCTGCAAAATCCACAGTGCCCCAGCCCGTAATTCCAGTGTTGTGAAGTAACATGTATTTGTGAACGGCCGGCCTCATCGCCCACGTAGCTATTGCGCATCCCAAACTATTCATATCAATCATTGCTTCCTCGCCATGGGCCCTGTCTCAAGGACATTGAACAATAGAACGTTATATTTGCAGTCAGACCTGTGGGCATCTCCTCGCCGCTAGCTGGAAACCGAAAGCGCCGCCCTTCGAATTCCTCATTTGCAACATCACGTCGAAAAGGCATCTGTGGCCGTTTGAAATCACTAATTATTCCATCGAGTGCGGCTGTGTGTGAAAATGGCAACTGCCTTCACCCACAAATGGGACGCCCCGCCCGTCGTTGCAACTCGGTACAGTGATGCATGAGGGCCCACCGTTACTCGAGTACTACGTTCCACTGACCCTTCACAAGTCTGTTCGCGACTGCACAGATAGTATGTGAAACAATGGGACCACAGCAGAATGAACATATCAACCAATCTTACACGGCCATCGGGTACAAATACATGATTGCAATAGCAAGATACCATTCCCCGAATTGCAGCGTTGTGCGCGGGACGTGCTCGGCCAAAGGGGAGAGCAGTTTGCACAGGTGGAATTAATCACCACAGGTGGAGGCCATACAGCCTGAAAACACATAAATTGCACAGCCAGTCTCCTCCCACAACCACACCGAAATGCTACCGGCAGGACTCGCGATGTTGGCCCTGGGGGACCTGATAGCACTGCAAGTGCTCCAACTCCAAGAAGAAGACGAACACCAACTACAACCAGCCGCACGGAGGAGACGCAGGAGGAGGAGGAGGCCAAGGCAGGGCCAGCAAGGCCCACCAGCACAGCCACTACCACCACGCAGGCAGCCCGCAATCCCACGCCTCCGAGCACATCCGTTCAACCTCACTGATGAGCAGATCCACACCCTCTACCATCTGGACCGGGACACCATAGCCGCCATTGTGGACATGACACAGGCTGACCTTGTCAGCATGATAGATAGCCCAACCGCCATCCCACCCCTACTGAAGGTGGTGTCTGTACTCCACTTCCTGGCCACAGGCACCTACCAGCACACAGTCGGACAGTTGCATGGCATTTCTCAGCCACTGTTCTCACGGACACTATTGCAAGTGCTCGATGCCCTCCTGCAGCACGCAGACGACTACATCTCTCTACCACGCTCGGAGCAGGAAATTACCAACACAAAAGTGGGATTCCATGCACTTGCCGGCATACCGGGTTGCATTGGTGCCATCGACTGCACCCATGTTGAATTGGTCGTCCCACATGCCATGGAGGCCCAGTACCGCAACCGAAAACAATTTCATTCCCTGAATGTACAAATGGTGTGTGACTCCAACAGGATCATTACACATTGTTGTGCCCGATTCCCTGGATCAACCCATGATTCTATGGTCTTGAGGAACTCTACAATACCACGCTACATGGAGCGACACGCAGGGAACAGATCCTGGCTACTCGGTGAGTCTCATTACATGCATGATTATGTGGGGTATGTGAATTGGCAATGACCTGGCAGGAAGGGGGGGGGGGTGTGCGTACGTACGTATCAATGGCATTCCACATCATACGTTTCTCGTCCACATACAGGTGATGCTGGATATCCACTGAAGAGATGGCTCCTCACACCAGTCCGGAACCCACGGGACCAGCATGAGGAGGACTACAACCATGCCCACTCACGTACCCGTGTAGTCATAGAACAGGCATTCGGCCTACTGAAGGCTCGTTTCCGCTGCCTCAGCAGGTCTGGCGGGGCACTCCTGTACCGCCATGAGAAGGTTGCAAAGATGGTGATGGCATGTGTCATGCTCCACAACATGTGCGTACGTAGAAATGTGCCCATGCCCCCTGACGCAGAACTGCAAGCACCTGATGATGGTCATGATGAGGGTGGGGATGTGGCAGCACCTCATGGAGTCTGCGAGGCACCGGAGGCCCGTGACATTCGTCAGCATCTCATTGATGTATGCTTCTAGCACTCACGCCTGGTGGCTGATACATGGACACGGGACTCGTGGCACTGCGTGTGTCTGGGACATGCACAATATGGACTGTACGCCTATGATGGCCTAGTACACAAAGATCAATGTCCACACATCTCATTGGTTGATCGTGCACTTTTTATGGCATATGTGATGTCATGTTGAACACCCTATCGACCCGCCACCCAAGTGAGCCCAACACACCCCCTCCACCCTCCTACCTCCCCCCCGAACACCAGTGTCCAAAGATGCTCATTGTCAGTGGGCTGTCGCTATTGCAAGCCCCCTCTGCGGGTATCAGGGGCACCCCTGCCTGTGGAGCGCAGGTTCCTTCCAGATCTACGTTGGGGGCTGCCCTGGACGGAACTTGCAACGGATGATGTGTCTGCCTGCTCACGTCCATGCATGTCCCTAAGGGTTTGCGAGAGCTCAGTGAGCACACGGCGCACTGCGGCAAGTTCGGCACATACGTCTTTGGACGTCGCATGCAGTTCCCCCCTCAGGCTCTCAGTGCTTCTCTCCATTTGGACTCTCAGGCTCTCGGTGCTACTCTCCATTTGGACTCTCAGGCTCTCGGTGCTACTCTCCATTTGGACTCTCAGGCTCTCGGTGCTACTCTCCATTTGTGCCCTTAGCGTCTCTGTACCTCTCTCCATTTCTGCCCTAAGTGTCTCAGTTGATGTTTCTATGTCTGCCTTAGTGCCCCCACATTCATCGGCATGGTCCTTGAGGAGTGTGGCCAGTTGCTGCTGTTGTACGATTAACTGGTCGAGGGACTGTTGCCTCTGCTGGGCCATGGCCATTTGCGGGGGTGTCACAGAGGGGCTGTTGTCCTCATGTTGCCTTGCCACAGGGCTTGTGGGGGATGGCCAGTCGTCGTCTTGTGGGTGCCCCTGCGTGGTATCCTCATGTTGTACGGGATGGGACAGACAGGGGGATTGGGACAGGTCATGGATGGATCTGACTTCGGCATCCCCGTTTTCTGTGTCCGAGCATGCTGCCATCAATGGGGTGTCACCTATGGTGCTGCTGCCACCAGAGGCAGTGCCTTCTGTGGCATCCATTGGGGGGACCTGTGGTGGTGGTGTTGTGGGCATGCTGGCTGCTGGGGTGCCTGTTGATGTTCCCTCCTCTGTGCTGCCACCTGATTTGTGCTGCTGCCGTGTCTTGATGCGTGCAGCTGAGGTGGAGGGTCTCTGGCCGTTGGTCTTGGCCCTCTTTGCAGGTGTGCTGGTAGGGGTGTCCTGTAGCTCGTCGTTTGGATCGGACCCTGTGGTGGAGTAAAGGAGGGCGAGGGTTATTGATGGGTCTGTGGGAATTGGAATGGCATTGTATCACATGCTTTGGGGTGGTACCTGAGGGTGATTTGGGTCGGGGCCTTGGAGGTGCTTTAATTTGTGTGTGGAGTGAGGGTGCAGTTGTTTGGCAGCCTGCAGTTAGGTTGTGCCTGCTGCACGTGTAGTGCGTGTATTAGGGGTTTTTAATTATTTATGTATTTATTGTGGGTTTTAACGTGCGCTATCAGGCAGATGTGTGTGGACGTTCTCCTGGACATGTGTTTCTGTTGCACTATGTGGACGCATGGTACTTCACATGGATGGACTGTGTGGATTTGGCATTGTTTTATCTGGCCCACCTACCTGAATCTTCGGATGTCTGCACTCCTTTCTCCATCCCTCCGACTCCCTCTATGCTCTCCATTCCGATGGTGGAGGCACAGATTTCTTCCCAGGGGGTCAACTTGATGGGTGATTCAGGACCTCCCCCGGTGGCTGTGGCAATGTTGCGGTTGGCAGAGAGTATGCTGCGGACGCGTATCCGCAGGTCGTCCCATCGCTTGCGGCATTGCTGTGGGGTGCGGGGTGCGGTCCCCACCGCACTTACCCGCTGTGCCACCAGAGCCCATATGGTCTTCTTGTTTGCAAGTGCCGTTCTGGTCATTTGCGTGGAGAAGACGACGGCAGCATTCTCCTGGAGGGTCTCTGTTAGCACGGTGAGTTCCTCACGGGAGAAGTGGACCTGCCGCTTGCGGTCGCACGCTTTCTTCGCTACTTTTCCCATTTTTCTTGGTTTCGCTAGGGTGGGTGACGGGTTGGGGTGTGTTTCAGGGTAGTGATTTTAGTGGTTGTGTGGTTTTAGTGGTTTTATAGGTGTACGGCGAGATGTTTCCCGTTCCGGGCCCATGTTTTTACTTCCGTTTCCGTATATTTCCGGTCACCGTACTTTCCGGTAGGCGCACACTGCGGTGACCGCTAAGAGGGGTGGCGGTATAGCACCTAGGGCGCCGTACGGCGGCGGTGTGGGCCGTTTTTGGGTCATTTCCGCCATCGCGGACTTTGCACTTCCGCCGTGGCGTGGTGCTCGTGCCCGATGGGTCGGAATGGGCCGCACTTTGCTCCTTCGTGCAATGGCGGAAACGCTATTTACGCTGTGGCGCTCCGGTCAGTCACTTTCCGCCAGGGTCGTAATGAGGGCCAATGTGTGCAAAATAAAGGGAGGCGTGGCACTGTGGAAAACACTGTAGTGGAACCAGGTAGAAAGGGGCTTGCTGTAGAAAGAGGTTTCTTTAGGTGTTGCAGAGCGTTTCGAAGAGTTTAACAGGCCGATTCATGGAATAATTAGCGCGGCGCAAGTGGGCAAAAACGTGCGAATCGCAGTGGAATAGCGAAAAACGCAGTGCAAGGGCGAAAATCGCACGAAAAGCAGCGCACGTCGATTCATGGAAGTCCGTGCGCGAGAAAACCAGCGGATGTGCGATAAAAAAGTGCGCGGCGCACGTTGGCGCACAGGCCATCTAACAGAGTGCGCCAGGTCACAGCGAAAATCGCACAGGCCACAGCGAAATTCGCACATAGCGCGGCGCACGCAACAAAAGTAGGCGGAACACGGGCGTAACACTCGGAATGGGGAACAACTTGCCAAAACGTGGGCGTCACGGGGGAAGTACAGGGCACAAGTGCGCGGAACGCCCACACGCTCGCCTACAACACGTATTCATGGAATAGAATAGGGGAAAAAAGCGCACGCTCAAACCAGCGCACAGGCACAAACACGACCGCCACAAGAAAGCAGGCGGTAGCGTCTCTGCGGCTGTAAGAAATGTGCGCCAAAAAGTGCGCCAACAAATAGCACCTATATACTGCCATGATGAATGTCCCATACTGTGGCCCTCCAGGAAAAATGACGTGCAAAGGGGTACCCACAAACACGGACACCCGCTGACAAAAAATACGTGTGCGTGTATACCGGGGTGCGCGGGAAGTCTCACACGCGATTTCAGCAGGGTACGTGCATCACAGGGGTTCGCGTGAAGTTATTCACGCGATCGGGCCTGGGGGAGCGGGCTACGTGTATTTCAGGGGTTCGCGTGAAGTTATTCACGCGATCGGGCCTGGGGGAGCGGGCTACGTGTATTTCAGGGGTTCGCGTGAAGTTTCTCACGCAATCGGGCCTGGGGGAGCGTGCTACGTGTATTTCAGGTGTTCGCGTGAAGTTTCACACGCGATCGGGCCTGGGGGAGCGGGCTACGTGTATTACAGGGGTTCGCATGAAGTTCCTCACGCGATCGGGCCTGGGGGAGCGTGCTACGTGTATTTCAGGGGTTCGCGTGAAGTTTCACACGCGATTGGGCCTGGGGGAGCGGGCTACGTGTATTACAGGGGTTCGCGTGAAGTTCCTCACGCGATCGGGCCTGGGGGAGCGGGCTACGTGTATTCCAGGGGTGCGTGAGAAGTTCCACACGCGAATAGCCTGGGCGCGTGTATTTCAGGGGTGCGCGGGAAGTTTTACACACGAATAGCCTGGGCGCGTGTATTTCAGGGGTGCGCGGGAAGTTTTACACGCGAATAGCCTGGGCGCGTGTATTTCAGGGGTGCGCGGGAAGTTACACACGCGAATAGCCTGGGCGCGTGTATTTCAGGGGTGCGCGGGAAGTTTTACACGCGAATAGCCTGGGCGCGTGTATTTCAGGGGTGCGCGGGAAGTTCCACACGCGAATAGCCTGTGCGCGTGTATTTCAGGGGTGCGCTGGAAGTTTTACACGCGATTTCTGCACGGTACGTGTATTTCAGGGGTGCCGGGGAGTCCCACATGTGATTTGACAATGTGGGTCCTCCCAGGTGTACCCTGTACACCCTCCACGGCCCCTGCAGGCAGCCCACACCACAGGGGACTACCCTGCATCCCTGGTCATGTCCCGCAGGCAGCCCACCCAACATGGGCATGCCCCCCAGCAAAGGCACATGTCTCCTTGAACTAATGAACACCAACTCATGTCCCCCACCACCCCCACCCCCCAGCACTGTGGGGCACCTGCCAGCAGGCCCCCACCCATGTCCAACTCGTGTCCCCCACCACCCCCACCCCCCAGCACTGTGGGGCACCCGCCAGCAGGCCCCCACCCATGTCCAACTCATGTCTCCCACCACCCCCACCCCCCAGCCACCAGGGTCACCCTCCACCAGGCCCACACTCATGTCACCCACCACCCCCACCCCCCAGCCACCAGGGTCACCCTCCACCAGGCCCCCACCCATGTCTCTCACCACCCCCACCCCCCAGCCACCAGGGTCACCCTCCACCAGGCCCCCACTCATGTCTCCCACCACCCCCACACCCCAGCAGTGCAGGGGCACCCTCCACCAGGCCCCCACTCATGTCTACCACCACCCCCACCCCTCCAGCCACCAGGGGCACCCTCCACCAGGCCCCCACTCATGTCTCCCACCACCCCCACACTCCAGCAGTGCAGGGGCAGCCTCCACCAGGCCCCCACTCATGTCACCCACCACCCACACCCCCCAGCCACCAGGGTCACCCTCCACCAGGCCCCCACCCATGTCTCCCACCACCCCCACCCCCCAGCCACCAGGGTCACCCTCCACCAGGCCCCCACTCATGTCACCCACCACCCCCACCCCCCAGCCACCAGGGGCACCCTCCACCAGGCCCCCACTCATGTCTCCCACCACCCCCACACCCCAGCAGTGCAGGAGCAGCCTCCACCAGGCCCCCACTCATGTCACCCACCACCCCCACGCCCCAGCCACCAGGGTCACCCTCCACCAGGCCCCCACTCATGTCTCCCACCACCCCCACACCCCAGCAGTGCAGGGGCAGCCTCCACCAGGCCCCCACTCATGTCTCCCACCACCCCCACACCCCAGCAGTGCAGGGGCAGCCTCCACCAGGCCCCCACTCATGTCACCCACCATCCCCACCCCCCAGCCACCAGGGTCACCCTCCACCAGGCCCCCACTCATGTCACCCACCACCCCCACCCCCCAGCCACCAGGGTCACCCTCCACCAGGCCCCCACTCATGTCTCCCACCACCCCCACACCCCAGCAGTGCAGGGGCACCCTCCACCAGGCCCCCACTCATGTCTACCACCACCCCCACCCCCCACAGCCACCAGGGGCACCCTCCACCAGGCCCCCACTCATGTCTCCCACCACCCCCACACCCCAGCAGTGCAGGGGCAGCCTCCACCAGGCCCCCACTCATGTCACCCACCACCCCCACCCCCCAGCCACCAGGGTCACCCTCCACAAGGCCCCCACCCATGTCTCCCACCACCCCCACCCCCCAGCCACCAGGGGCACCCTCCACCAGGCCCCCACTCATGTCTCCCACCACCCCCACACCCCGGCAGTGCAGGGGCAGCCTCCACCAGGCCCCCACTCATGTCTCCCACCACCCCCACACCCCAGCAGTGCAGGGGCAGCCTCCACCAGGCCCCCACTCATGTCACCCACCACCCCCACCCCCCAGCCACCAGGGTCACCCTCCACCAGGCCCCCACTCATGTCACCCACCACCCCCACCCCCCAGCCACCAGGGTCACCCTCCAGCAGGCCCCCACTCATGTCACCCACCACCCCCACCCCCCAGCCACCAGGGTCACCCTCCAGCAGGCCCCCACTCATGTCTACCACCACCCCCACCCCCCCAGCCACCAGGGGCACCCTCCACCAGGCCCCCACTCATGTCTCCCACCACCCCCACACCCCAGCAGTGCAGGGGCAGCCTCCACCAGGCCCCCACTCATGTCACCCACCACCCCCACCCCCCAGCCACCAGGGTCACCCTCCACCAGGCCCCCACTCATGTCACCCACCACCCCCACCCCCCAGCCACCAGGGTCACCCTCCACCAGGCCCCCACTCATGTCTCCCACCACCCCCACCCCCCAGCCACCAGGGTCACCCTCCACCAGGCCCCCACTCATGTCTCCCACCACCCCCACCCCCCAGCAGTGCAGGGGCACCCTCCACCAGGCCCCCACTCATGTCCCCCACCACCCCCACCCCCCAGCACTGTGGGGCACCTGCCAGCAGGCCCCCACCCATGTCCAACTCATGTCTCCCACCACCCCCACCCCCCAGCCACCAGGGGCACCCTCCACCAGGCCCCCACTCATGTCCCCCACCACCCCCACGCCCCAGCACTGTGGGGCACCTGCCAGCAGGCCCCCACCCATGTCCAACTCATGTCTCCCACCACCCCCACCCCCCAGCCACCAGGGGCACCCTCCACCAGGCCCCCACTCATGTCTCCCACCACCCCCACACCCCAGCAGTGCAGGGGCAGCCTCCACCAGGCCCCCACTCATGTCCCCCACCACCCCCACCCCCCAGCACTGTGGGGCACCTGCCAGCAGGCCCCCACCCATGTCCAACTCATGTCTCCCACCACCCCCACCCCCCAGCCACCAGGGTCACCCTCCACCAGGCCCCCACTCATGTCTCCCACCACCCCCACCCCCCAGCAGTGCAGGGGCACCCTCCACCAGGCCCCCACTCATGTCCCCCACCACCCCCACCCCCCAGCACTGTGGGGCACCTGCCAGCAGGCCCCCACCCATGTCCAACTCATGTCTCCCACCACCCCCACCCCCCAGCCACCAGGGGCACCCTCCACCAGGCCCCCACTCATGTCTCCCACCACCCCCACACCCCAGCAGTGCAGGGGCAGCCTCCACCAGGCCCCCACTCATGTCCCCCACCACCCCCACCCCCCAGCACTGTGGGGCACCTGCCAGCAGGCCCCCACCCATGTCCAACTCATGTCTCCCACCACCCCCACCCCCCAGCCACCAGGGTCACCCTCCACCAGGCCCCCACTCATGTCCCCCACCACCCCCACCCCCCAGCACTGTGGGGCACCTGCCAGCAGGCCCCCACCCATGTCCAACTCATGTCTACCACCACCCCCACCCCCCAGCAGTGCAGGGGCATCCTCCACCAGGCACCCACACATGTCCCCCTGCCCCCAGGTCCTGACGATACTCAATCATGGCAGTAATGGGCAGCATACCCAGCACAAACACCCAGACAAGGATTGCATCCACCCACATAGTGAATGCAATTACATGATACAACCCCAATGGCAAGTCTGTAAATGAACACATGTCCGTCACACACACATACACAATGGGTGCAAGTGAATGTCAAAACCCATATCATGACATGTATGAAACCAATGAGAAAATACCACAAGTGAAAGTCAAAAAAACATGTATTAAAGAAGAAAAATAAGTAAACAAATCAAACATACAACAATGGGGATAACAAAATAAATGGTCCATGTCCGAGAACAAATGTAAAAATAAAAAAAACAAAGTAATCCAAAAACAAATGTTGTCCAAAGCAAAATCATGTGGAAGTAAAATAATGAAAAACCATTTCCTCATGGTGAACACAATAATAAATAAAAAAAAAGTTTCTTCAAAAAGCAAACTATATACACGAAAATTCCAGGGTCCATGAGCCCAACACCATAAATGAAACCTACTACTACCTAATGAAAATAATATATACAAAAAAGTGGCCATTGTCCGAGCGGTCCAAAAAAACAAAAATTAATAAAGGAAACCTAACACTAACTAACTAAATAACTATATACAAAGGCAGCGGGCAAGTCCTGCGGCTCACTCGGTGATGTTGCTGGCCAGGGCATCATCGAACTCCATGTCGATGTCCTGGAGGCGGGACTCTGTCCTGGCCCCGAGGTCTCGCAGGGATAACCCCATGTCCAGCTCAAACTCCCTGCGAGCTTCCTCGAGGCACTCAGCCCGCCTCAACGCCCGACGCATGGAGAACTCCGCCCTGACCATGGTGAGCCGCTCCTCTTCCGCCCGCTGCCGCTCCGCACCTATCCGCTGGACCAACTGCTCCCACACGGAAGACACCACCATCCCAGGGTTGCCCTGCCCTCCGGCCGATGCCTGCCCCTCTGATCTTGAAGGCCCCGAGCCATGATGCCTCCCACGTCGAGCCTGCTGCTGCCTCCGACGCCACTGCCTCTGCCAGCACGACGGCATCCAGGCTGATGGAAACCACAGACGCCGTCGTGCACGTGCCCTGCCTGATGATGCTGTCACATCTTCCATCTGCTGGGGTCCAGTTGCTGTGTTGTCCACCCCTGCTGGACCTCCGACTCCCAACTGTGGCAGGGATGGGATCCCCACCGAGCTGGCTGCATTGGTCGGGGCAGGTCCACAGGGGGCCCTGGTGGCATCTGGGCCGGAAGACGGCAAGGAGAACGACTGGTGTATAGCCTGCACAGAGGAGGAGAGGGCCGCCAGATTGGACAACACATGCAGGAAACCCCCGAACATGGCCGATCCCAATTGGGCCACGTCGGCACGGTGCACTTCGTGATGACGTGCGTCCTCCTCCCGGGAAGCACGCACGGCATCACGAATCACAGCCGTGCGCATCGCGACCCCAATCAGGACCTGGGCCCAAACACACCAAACACAGCGGATACAAGGGTAATTTGCCTGCTTCACTGAATCTGTGCTTGTCACACACATGTGTCATGCATCCATGGCATGCACAAGTCACAGACACGCAGGTCAGGCACACAGACATGGCTACCATATATGTACCTGGCATCAGCATCCATCCCTCACCCCCACCCATGTCCAGGTACAGAGACTGGCATGCTCTCATGTTCAAAATCTGCATAGGGCTCCCCATGCGGCATTTGAACACATGCAACAACCATGTGGGTCACACATCACTGGTCGCACATGCATTACCATGATGTCCCTGCACACATACATGCATACATGGCCTATGGCACACATACAGGCAAGTATCATAGAACCAGCACACCGCAACATGCCCTGTCTCACACAGTAATGCTTGGACACTTACCGCTCAACTCCAGACGGGCCTCCCTCTCAAGGATCTGGGCGTGGAGCGCTGAGCGTACGCGTTCCAGGACCCTCATCTGGATGGAACTCATGCGGCCCCGGCCCCCCTCCACGAGGCGCCGGGCCTTCACAAGGGTCTTGGACCTCAAGTCCTCCCAGCGCTTCTTGATCTTCAGGACGTTGCGGGTTGCCACCCCCTCCGCGTTGATGGCAACCACACAGTCGGCCCAGATCCTCTCCCGTCCTTCCTTGCTGGCGCGGGACGATCCAAAGAGGGCATCATACTGCCCCAGGACATGCTCCACCAGGACACCAACTTCGGTGTCAGTGAAGCTGGTGCCCCTCTGCCCCTCTGGCCTGGGGTTGCCACTGGTGCCAGATGTGGAAGTGCCCGACATGGCAACCCCAGAGGCAGGTGTGGGTGGGCAACTGGGTCCTGGGGCTGGGCTGTGGAGCGATGTAATCCCAGTCGGGAGTCTTCAGTTCCAGCAGGGGTGGACACAGCAACTGGACCCCTGCAGATGGCTGATGTGCAGGCACCAAATGGCAGGGCACGGTGGCAGCAGGCAGGCAGGCAGGCAGGCAGCAGCAGATGGCACGTGGGAGGCTGCTCGGGGCACTGGGGGGCAGTAACTCGGCCTTCTGGGCAGGAGCGTGGTCTTCCGTGTGTTTTCGCGTGGCCAGCTTGATACGGAGTGATTTGGCACGTGAAAATCCTGCACGTGAGCGTGAAATCCGAGGAAAGGCCCTTAGCGCGTAAGCGCATCAGCACGCATACACGATTCTATTGGACCAGAGTCCCTCAGCGCGTAAGCGCGTCTGTGACGTGACCCGCACGGGTGTTCCCCACTCAGCACGTGATGACGGAGCACACGTGGAAATACTGCACGTCAGAGTGTCATCGCGTGTAATTGGACAAAAGTGCGCGTACACGCGATTGGCCTATGTACGTGTATTTCATGGGTGCGCGGGCACTTACACACGCAAGTACGTCAGCGAACCTGTATCCTGTGGTGCGTGTGAATTTCTACACGCTATTGGACTGGGAACTGGATTCCAGGGGTGCGCGGGTCACACGCTCGCCTAGAACACGCGCAAAGCATAAATTTGCGCACTTTAACAATAACAAGCTCAGACTCCAGGATGAACATACCGTTCCTAGCAGCAGTGGCAGTGGGCTACCAAAGGAGGAGGAGGAGGATAGTCAGGGCCAGAATATTCACACCCAGAACCAGCCTTTTCGGGATGCCTGATGACCAGGTGTATGGGAGGTACAGGTTTCCACCACACATTATACTGGACCTGGTGAGTGAGTGGGAGGATGACCTCACATCACCCACCCTGTGCTCCCAAGCACTCAGCCCCCTGGAGAAGGTCCTCCATGTACTGCACTTCTTAGCCACTGGATCATTTCAGCGGACAAGTGCCATAGTGGGTGGGGTGTCACAGGCCATCCAGTCACGCTGCCTACACCAGGTCTTGAACATCATCACTGCACGCCCATCAGTCCGCAGGCACATATACCTGCCCAGAACACCTGCAGAAAGGCATGCTGCCGCCCTGGATTTTTACGGTGTGACACGATTCCCCAAAGTGCTAGGTGCCATCGACTGCACCCATGTGGCTCTACGTCCCCCCAGGGCATCTGAGCACATCTATAGGAACCGCAAGCACTGGCATTCCATCAACGTGCAGGTAGCATGTAATGCCAAGGGAATCATCACCTCAGTATATGCCAACTATCCCGGCTCCACCCACGACAGCTTCATTTACCGAATGTCCACCCTAAGCCGGGACCTAGAAGCTGGGCGGCATGGCGATACATGGCTGCTTGGTGAGTATGTATGCCACTGCACATGCATGCATGTTGGATACTGAGCAAGGTCACAACCCCACCAATGATACCAATCACCACCTCCACAGGGGACAGTGCCTACCCTCTCAGCCCCCACATGATGACGCCAATTCGGAACCCCACCACGCCACCCGAGGTAAGATATAACACAGCCCACATTACGACCCGGGGCATAGTGGAGCGCACATTCGGAGTGCTAAAGTCACGCTTTCGCTCCCTTGACCGTTCTGGCGGGCAGCTGTTATACGCTCCCCCAGTAGTGTGCAGGATCATAGTGGCAGCATGTGTCCTGCACAACGTTGCAACACGCCGGGGCCTGGCCGTGGACATGGTGGTGGCCCCACATCCCCAACCACATGCACAGCCGCTGCGCATGGGAGGGGAAAGGGCACGGGGGGAGGCAGCCCGTACACAGCTAGTGGCTAATTACTTCACATAGAAATCACACCCCTGTGGAGTGCACACTGCCCTGGCACATTCCATCTGACAATCAATGATGACTCAACCTGACACTGATCCTGAATGTCTGGAGAATGAACCGTGAATACCATATCAGCCTGAGATTGTTCACCTGGAAGTGTCACAATGTGTGCATCCCTACCCACACAGACACCACCAATGCAGTTTTGTGAAGTTACACATTCAAGCAGCTAAAATGAATACCCACTTGCAAAATGCAACAAGAGGACAGTGCCATGTCAGCCAACCCAACCCCAGCACCGCCACACGACACACCGTGCCATGTCATGCTAATTGCAGGTAAACAAAGTAATCCCCACAACATGACACTAGTGTCACTATGTACAGTGTCCCTATTAGAAACCTGCAACACCTGAAATGCTCACAGCAATGCCGGACCAACAACATACTTGAGCACGTACTACCATTAACATGACATCACAAATGTTACATATGAGTAGTCTCACCACCTGGAAATGCCTGCACTCCCACCACTACCAACTGTGCAGTGTTGGCGCCATGTAGAGTTGTAGGTGCACTGCTGCCAACATGGACCCCATCTCCAGACTAGAGGTCCTTGTGTAGACATGAGGAAGGGACCTGCAAATTGGGAGGTAGACACAGAAGAAGAGTTACACATCAATGCAACATGCAGTGTACAACACAACAGCAATATGCACTAGGAATGTATACACAGTATTGACTACAGACTGCCCACACAGCTCATGGGAGTCCAACGTCACTGTGTAATTCACTGTCACTTGGGCACACCCTTTGCAAGCCCATGGAAACGGGAAGCAGGAGGGGTGTGTGTGACTCAAACCCAAGCATCTGAACCAAATACATTACAAGCCTGCATGTGCCCAGCCACAATGCAGCGTATGCCCACAGGAACCACGGAAGCCAACAAATCGTCCCAAAAAAATTGGGAATAAAAGAAATCAAAATAAAAATAAAAATAAGAAACAATCAAAAATGGCCATTCATGGGCCCGGGGGGGTTGGGGAGGCCACCCAGGAGGTCCGAGGACAGGATGCACACCAGAACCCACCTGCGTGGATCCTGGGAAGATAAAACACCTCCATGGGCTCATGGCCCACACGGCTACCCTATTGTGGGAGTATCACTGCTGTCGCTATTATCACCCTGTGCAGCTGCATCCGGAGGTGGTTGCACTATGGGAGGCAGCCCACGCAAGGCCCTAGTCTGCTCCTCCATGGCTGCAAGCATGCGGGTGTGGTAGGTCTGGTTCTGGAGGATGAGTGTGCGGAGGTCCCCATGCAACAACTCACGGGATGCCCGGACCTCCGCCCTCGTTGCCTGCATCTCAGCTGAGAGCGTACGGGTGAGACGCTCCAGCTGCTGTTCTGTCCTTTGGTGTGTTGAAGCCTCAAGCTCAACAAGAGTCGTCCTGAGGTGAAGGAGTCTTGCCTCAGGGCTTCCCTGTGGCCCTGGGACTCAATGGAGATGGCCTCCTGCAGAGTCGCCAGTGCCGCCCGCCTGTCCCTGTTGGACCCCAACATGTCCTCCCTGTGTGACTGGCAGATGGAGTCGGTTGCCTGCTCTAGTCGCTCCATCAGCCTTTCTGGGGGGACAATGGAAGTGGCCACCCTATCCATGGCCTGAGCCATCATCTCGGATGATGCAGCCTGTTGGCTTGCCATACCGTAAATGGATTGCTCCCATGCGGTATTGCCGGGTGGCGTACGGCCACCACGTCGGCGGGCACCACACCTGTCTGGGGCAAGGCGAACTGCGCCTTTCTGTGCCGGCACTGCCGGAGCCTGCAGGACTGCATTCCCCCTCTGATCTGCTGGCCCAGGAACAGGATCAGATGTCGCGGAGTGTGACCCTGCATCCGTAACCACCGAAGGCGTAGCTGCCAACACTGACATCCCCATGGAGGGTTCTGACCCTGGTGCAGGTGGGTGAGACAGAACAGAATCCCTCCCTGGAACACTCACCTGCGACGGCACGTAGGTCTCATCCGAATCAACACCTGAGTACAGCTCGGGGGAGGTGCAGCCAGAGACACCCCTTGAGAGCACGACCTGCAGCACTTGTGGGTTCTCCCCCACCACCACACCACGTCCCTCACTGGTGGTTGGTCGGCCCTCGGACCCCTCCTGGGTCTGCACCATCTCCACAACCCCAGCAGTATCAGGTGCGTCTTCCCCTGCAAAGACATGAAAACAAAGAAATGGAAACAGGCATTAGCACCATGGCACACAATGAGGGCTGAGAAGCAAGAGAACCAGTACTTGATTGACACATCTCCCACATGACTAAAACCCTCCCATGCATGCATCCTCACTGCGTATGAAGTGCAGGCAAATGGCACACACTGATGACACCAAGATGGAAGATGAACACATTTTCTGCATGCTGCCTGGCAGTGGCATCACACATTGGCCTGTGATTGCCAGGTGAAACACACATGCCATCACACAGATGGCATGTACCATTGCTATTGAGTGAAGATGGAGAGGAGGGCAGCACCTATTCATTCAGTCCAGTTCCCGCATGTAATCGCTTTTCTAATTCTAACAGGTCAGATTTTTCACCTGGAGCTGCCAGTCTG
Source organism: Ambystoma mexicanum (assembly GCF_040938575.1). NCBI lineage: Eukaryota > Metazoa > Chordata > Amphibia > Caudata > Ambystomatidae > Ambystoma > Ambystoma mexicanum. The sequence continues at coordinate 868,857,185 of NC_090931.1, forward strand.
AAATGGTCCAATTGCACAGGGACATGTGTGTACAAATGATATCCATGTAACAAAGTCACTCCACTTTACCATAGCCATGTCAGACATGTGACTAGTGGACATCGACATGCCTAGTAAAAGTGGTGGAATGCAAACAAACTGACTGAATGAACAGTGAAAAATAAGCAACTATGTTGTGGCAAGGTGACACTTCAAGGGCAACTGGCGTGCAGTTGGGCCTAGATGTCTACTGTTGGCAGAAGGGATACTGCTATGGCCAAATGCAGCTGCGCAGGAAGTATTGCATGAAGCACATGGCTGACCCATACGACTCAGGCGCACACACTCTCACCTGGCACACAAACAGAAGCCCTCACACACACACCATGCACATGGATGACACACACATGCATGTGCACTCACCGGACAATGCCTCGTAATCAGCCAGATCTCCCACGCCTTGGATCTGTTCCTCCGTGACGTAGGTCCCAGCGACTGACTCATGTGGAGTGAGTTCCATGTCTACTACTGGAGACCCACCTCCAGTCACTGGAGTTGCGGCATGACTTGAGGCAGCTACTCTTTGCCCTGCGCTTTAGGTCATTCCAGCGCTTATAGCAATCATTGGCTGTGCGCCTCACGATTCCAAGGGCACTTACGATGTCCGCAACGGTCTGCCAGTGTGCCTGGCGTTGTGCAGGTGTGGTCTTGGATCCTGCAACAATGACCATCTCGTTGTCATGTCCGGACACATACTCGACAAGTGCATTCAGTTCGTCATCCGTGAAGCTGGGCTTCCTGGATGGGCCGGACTGTGTAGCCGTGTCTGGGGCATCAGCCTGTGCCGGACGAGCACTCTTCCTCTTCCGCTTGGAAGGTGGTGGTGATCCTGAGTGTCCTGCGCCGCTCTGGACACTAGGGGCAGGAGCCCTGGTGGACTCTGTATCAGGAGTGTGGGATTGCACACTCAGCATGGGAGTTGGTGCAGGCATTGCTCTAGTGTGATGGTGTCAGGGGGAATGTCAGCAGCATGGACTAGGACCGACACTGTCCTGGCTGGGTGTGTGAGGGCTGGGGTGGATGGAGCCGCAGCTGCCCCTGCAGTCTCTCCGTCCTGCCTCCTTGGTGCAGCAGATGACCTTGCTGGCCCAGATGTACGTGGCATGGTGACATCAACGTGCACCAGCCTACGTGTCATAGGCCTGCTGACCTGGAAGTCAGCCATGGAGTCAGCCAGATCTGGTGCCACAATGGGCTGGTCCAACAAGGGCTGAGCATGGATGGTGTCAGCCACATCAGCCTCAACGGGAGGGGGGGGGATTATGGGTGCCCTTGACTGGTCCTCCACACATGGAGGGACAGGCTCACCCTGCAAGTAACGACCACGTCCCCTACCGGATCCACCACGGCCACCACTTGTGGCTCTTCCACCTTTGCCACCCTTACGGAATCCTCGCCTCCCAGCCATGGCACTGATGTAAATGTGCGTATGGGAGTGGCTGGAAACTATTGTCCTGGGCAATTGGGGGTCAAAGGGGTTGGGTACCAGATGGTAATTGTACTCTAGTGCTCTTGCAAGGCTGATTGTAACCCTGGGGAAAGATGACGGGTCACGCTACGCACAGGAGCCCCAAAAAAGGGAGATGACGTGCACGCAACCCCTCCTAGACCACGTGTGCAGAAAGAAAAACCTGCACTACGCTGTGGCACCCAGTAACACAAGAATGAACGTATGCGTTTCACACGCAGCCTAGAATGACCTCTGAAGGGGTAGGCTACACACGGGGCAAGCACAGATGTTAGATACGTGCGTGACTCACCGTCTGCCTGGTAAACGAGCGTGTAAAAGGAGCACGTTTGGTTGGCAACACCCCCGCCAAAAGAAGATTTGTACGCTGTCTGAGGAGACAGGACAACAGTAGAAGGGAACACTGTTTGAGGGAACAGGCCCAGGTAAACCAGTAAAAGCGAAAAAAGAGAAAAAGCTGTCAGAGGTAACAGGGAATACGAACTTGAAACGCCGTGAAGTAAATCGCGTGTGAAACGACAAGAAGTACAGAATTCACCCACTCGCTCTCCACGAAAAGCACGTACAAGGAAATGGTGTTCTACACATACCTTTTATACAGGGCCACACGTCCAGCGTCACTTACGCGGCGTGTACGCGCTAGGGCCATTTCCACCAATTACACGCTTTGTCACTTCTGCGTGTAGGGACATTTCCACCAATTACACGCTTTGTCACTTCTGCGTGTGGGGCCATTTCCACCAATTACACGCTTTGTCACTTCTGCGTGTAGGGCCATTTCCACCAATCACACGCTTTGTCACTTCTGCGTGTAGGGCCATTTCCACCAATCACACGCGATTACACTCTGACGTGCAGTCTTTCCACGTGTGCTCTGTCATCACGTGCTGTGTGGGAAACACCCGTGCGGGTCACGTCACAGACGCGCTTACGCGCTGAGGGCCTTATCTCTGTTTTCACGCTGACGTGCAGGATTTTCACGTGCCAAATCACTCCGTACCAAGCTGGCCACGCCTACACACACGGAATACCAGGCTCCTGCCCGGAAGGCCGAACTACTGCCCCCCAGAGCCCGAGCACGCTCCCACCTGCTGCTGCCTGACTGCCTGCTGCCCCTGCACTGCTGGGGGGTGGGGGTGGTGGGAGACATGGGTGGGGGCCTGGTGGAGGGTGCCCCTGCACTGCTGGGGGGTGGGGGTGATAGGGGACATGGGTGGGGGCCTGGTGGAGGGTGCCCCTGGTGGCGGCGAGGTGGGGGTGGTGGGAGACATGGGTGGGGGCCTGGTGGAGGGTGCCCCTGGTGGCTGGGGGGTGGGGGTGGTGGGTGACATGAGTGGGGGCCTGCGAGGGTGCCCCTGCACTGCTGGGGGGTGGGGGTGATAGGGGACATGGGTGGGGGCCTGGTGGAGGGTGCCCCTGGTGGCGGGTGGGTGGGGGTGGTGAGAGACATGGGTGGGGGCCTGGTGGAGGGTGCCCCTGGTGGCTGGGGGGTGGGGGTGGTGGGTGACATGAGTGGGGGCCTGCTGGAGGGTGCCCCTGCACTGCTGGGGGGTGGGGGTGATAGGGGACATGGGTGGGGGCCTGGTGGAGGCTACCCCTGCACTGCTGGGGGGTGGGGGTGATAGGGGACATGGGTGGGGGCCTGGTGGAGGGTGCCCCTGGTGGCGGGGGGGTGGGGGTGGTGGGGGACATGAGTGGGGGCCTGGTGGAGGGTGCCCCTGGTGGCTGGGGGGTGGGGGTGATAGGGGACATGGGTGGGGGCCTGGTGGAGGGTGCCCCTGGTGGCGGGGGGGTGGGGGTGATAGGGGACATGAGTGGGGGCCTGGTGGAGGGTGCCCCTGGTGGCTGGGGGGTGGGGGTGATAGGGGACATGGGTGGGGGCCTGGTGGAGGGTGCCCCTGGTGGCTGGGGGGTGGGGGTGATAGGGGACATGGGTGGGGGCCTGGTGGAGGGTGCCCCTGGTGGCGGGGGGGTGGGGGTGATAGGGGACATGAGTGGGGGCCTGGTGGAGGGTGCCCCTGGTGGCTGGGGGGTGGGGTGATAGGGGACATGGGTGGGGGCCTGGTGGAGGGTGCCCCTGGTGGCGGGGGGGTGGGGGTGATAGGGGACATGAGTGGGGGCATGGTGGAGGGTGCCCCTGCACTGCTGGGGGGTGGGGGTGATAGGGGACATGGGTGGGTGCCTGGTGGAGGCTGCCCCTGCACTGCTGGGGGGTGGGGGTGATAGGGGACATGGGTGGGGGCCTGGTGGAGGGTGCCCCTGGTGGCTGGGGGGTGGTGGTGGTGGGAGACATGGGTGGGGGCCTGGTGGAGGGTGCCCCTGGTGGCGGGGGGGTGGGGGTGATAGGGGGCATGAGTGGGGGCCTGGTGGAGGGTGCCCCTGCACTGCTGGGGGGTGGGGTGATAGGGGACATGGGTGGGGGCCTGGTGGAGGCTGCCCCTGCACTGCTGGGGGGTGGGGGTGATAGGGGACATGGGTGGGGGCCTGGTGGAGGGTGCCCCTGGTGGCTGTGGGGTGGTGGTGGTGGGAGACATGGGTGGGGGGCCTGGTGGAGGGTGCACCTGGTGGCGGGGGGGTGGGGGTGATAGGGGGCATGGGTGGGGGCCTGGTGGAGGCTGCCCCTGCACTGCTGGGGGGTGGGGGTGATAGGGGACATGGGTGGGGGCCTGGTGGAGGCTGCCCCTGCACTGCTGGGGGGTGGGGGTGATAGGGGACATGGGTGGGGGCCTGGTGGAGGGTGCCCCTGGTGGCGGGGGGGTGGGGGTGATAGGGGGCATGAGTGGGGGGCCTGGTGGAGGGTGCCCCTGGTGGCTGGGGGGTGGGGGTGATAGGGGACATGGGTGGGGGCCTGGTGGAGGGTGCTCCTGGTGGCTGGGGGGTGGGGGTGGTGGGTGACATGAGTGGGGGCCTGCTGGAGGGTGCCCCTGCACTGCTGGGGGGTGGGGGTGGTGGGTGACATGAGTGGGGGCCTGCTGGAGGGTGCCCCTGCACTGCTGGGGGGTGGGGTGATAGGGGACATGTGTGGGGGCCTGGTGGAGGGTGCCCCTGGTGGCGGGGGGGTGGGGTGATAGGGGACATGAGTGGGGGCCTGGTGGAGGGTGCCCCTGGTGGCGGGGGGGTGGGGGTGATAGGGGACATGGGTGGGGGCCTGGTGGAGAGTGCCCCTGGTGGCGGGGGGGTGGGGGTGGTGGGAGACATGGGTGGGGGCCTGGTGGAGGGTGCCCCTGGTGGCTGGGGGGTGGGGGTGGTGGGAGACATGAGTGGGGGCCTGGTGGAGGGTGCCCCTGGTGGCTGGGGGGTGGGGGGTGGTGGGAGACATGGGTGGGGGCCTGGTGAAGGGTGCCCCTGGTGGCGGGGGGGTGGGGGTGATAGGGGACATGAGTGGGGGCCTGGTGGAGGGTGTCCCTGCACTGCTGGGGGGTGGGGGTGATAGGGGACATTGGTGGGGGCCTGGTGGAGGCTGCCCCTGCACTGCTGGGGGGTGGGGGTGTTGGGAGACATGGGTGGGGGCCTGGTGGAGGGTGCCCCTGGTGGCTGGGGGGTGGTGGTGGTGGGAGACATGGGTGGGGGCCTGGTGGAGGGTGCCCCTGGTGGCTGGGGGGTGGGGGTGATAGGGGACATGGGTGGGGGCCTGGTGGAGGCTGCCCCTGCACTGCTGGGGGGTGGGGGTGATAGGGGACATGGGTGGGGGCCTGGTGGAGGGTGCCCCTGGTGGCTGGGGGGTGGTGGTGGTGGGAGACATGGGTGGGGGGCCTGGTGGAGGGTGCCCCTGATGGCGGGGGGCTGGGGGTGATAGGGGGCATGGGTGGGGGCCTGGTGGAGGCTGCCCCTGCACTGCTGGGGGGTGGGGGTGATAGGGGACATGGGTGGGGGCCTGTTGGAGGCTGCCCCTGCACTGCTGGGGGGTGGGGGTGATAGGCGACATGGGTGGGGGCCTGGTGGAGGGTGCCCCTGGTGGCGGGGGGGTGGGGGTGATAGGGGGCATGAGTGGGGGCCTGGTGGAGGGTGCCCCTGGTGGCTGGGGGGTGGGGGTGATAGGGGACATGGGTGGGGGCCTGGTGGAGGGTGCTCCTGGTGGCTGGGGGGTGGGGGTGGTGGGTGACATGAGTGGGGGCCTGCTGGAGGGTGCCCCTGCACTGCTGGGGGGTGGGGGTGGTGGGTGACATGAGTGGGGGCCTGCTGGAGGGTGCCCCTGCACTGCTGGGGGGTGGGGGTGATAGGGGACATGTGTGGGGGCCTGGTGGAGGGTGCCCCTGGTGGCGGGGGGGTGGGGGTGATAGGGGACATGAGTGGGGGCCTGGTGGAGGGTGCCCCTGGTGGCGGGGGGGTGGGGGTGATAGGGGACATGGGTGGGGGCCTGGTGGAGAGTGCCCCTGGTGGCGGGGGGGTGGGGGTGGTGGGAGACATGGGTGGGGGCCTGGTGGAGGGTGCCCCTGGTGGCTGGGGGGTGGGGGTGGTGGGAGACATGAGTGGGGGCCTGGTGGAGGGTGCCCCTGGTGGCTGGGGGGTGGGGGTGGTGGGAGACATGGGTGGGGGCCTGGTGGAGGGTGCCCCTGGTGGCGGGGGGGTGGGGGTGATAGGGGACATGAGTGGGGGCCTGGTGGAGGGTGCCCCTGCACTGCTGGGGGGTGGGGGTGATAGGGGACATTGGTGGGGGCCTGGTGGAGGCTGCCCCTGCACTGCTGGGGGGTGGGGGTGTTGGGAGACATGGGTGGGGGCCTGGTGGCGGGTGCCCCTGGTGGCTGGGGGGTGGTGGTGGTGGGAGACATGGGTGGGGGCCTGGTGGAGGGTGCCCCTGGTGGCTGGAGGGTGGGGGTGATAGGGGACATGGGTGGGGGCCTGGTGGTGGCTGCCCCTGCACTGCTGGGGGGTGGGGGTGCAGGGGGACATGAGCAGGTGTGCAGGATAGTCCCCTGTTTTGTGGGCTCCCTGCAGGGGCCGTGGAGGGTGTACAGGGAACACCTGTGAGGACCCACCCAGCCTAATTGCGTGTGATAATTCCCGCACACCCCTGTAATACACGTACCTGGCCAAATCGCATGTGAGAATTCCCGCGCACCCCTGTAATACACGTACCCTGGCCAATCGCGTGTAGAACTTCCCACGCACCCCTGTAATACACGTACCAGGCCAAATCGCGTGTGATAATTCCCGCGCACCCCTGTAATACACGTACCTGGCCAAATCGCATGTGAGAATTCCCGCGCACCCCTGTAATACACGTACCTGGCCAAATCGCATGTGAGAATTCCCGCGCACCCCTGTAATACACGTACCCAGCCGAATCGCGTGTAGAACTTCCCGCACACCCCTGTAATACACCTACCTGGCCAAATCGCATGTGAGAATTCCCGCGCACCCCTGTAATACACGTACCCTGGCCAATCGCGTGTAGAACTTCCCACGCACCCCTGTAATACACGTACCAGGCCAAATCGCGTGTGATAATTCCCGCGCACCCCTGTAATACATGTACCTGGCCAAATCGCATGTGAGAATTACCGCGCACCCCTGTAATACACGTGCCCAGCCGAATCGCGTGTAGAACTTCCCGCACACCCCTGTAATACACGTACCCTGGCCAACCGCGTGTAGAACTTCCCGCGTACCCCTGTAATACACGTACCCTGGCTAATCGCGTGTATGACTTCACGCGTACCCCTGATATGCACGTTACCCGCTTTGCGTTCCTTGTTTGGCAGCCCTGTAGACTGGTCCAGGGTTAGCGCAGCCCTTTGCGATGATTTAGCGATTTTGATGGCTTTTCCTTGCGCGAGGGCGTTCTTGGGGGCGTTACTGGCGCTGCTGCAGGGTCGCTGCGATACTCTGCGCCACGGCTGGTTTGGGAGCCTGAAATCCATGAATACGCTGTGCGCGGAAATCGGTTTTAGCGCACGTGCCTGGCGCAGACAATCGCACGCGGACACTCTGCGCCAGCCGCTTGCGACACTTTTCTGCGAAATTCTATGAATTACCCTGTTGCAGGCCGGTTCATGGAATAATTAGCGCGGCGCAAGTGGGCAAAAACGTGCGAATCGCAGTGGAATAGCGAAAATCGCAGTGCAAGTGCGAAAATCGCACGAAAAGCAGCGCACGTCGATTCATGGAAGTCCGTGCGCGAGAAAACCAGCGGATGTGCGATAAAAAAGTGCGCGGCGCACGTTGGCGCACAGGCCATCTAACAGCGTGCGCCAGGTCACAGCGAAAATCGCACAGGCCACAGCGAAATTCGCACATAGCGCGGCGCACGCAACAAAAGTAGGCGGAACACGGGCGTAACACTCGGAATGGGGAACAACTTGCCAAAACGTGGGCGTCACGGGGGAAGTACAGGGCACAAGTGCGCAGAACGCCCACACGCTCGCCTACAACACGTATTCATGGAATAGAATAGGGGAAAAAAGCGCACGCTCAAACCAGCGCACAGGCACCAACACGACCGCCACAAGAAAGCAGGCGGTAGCGTCTCTGCGGCTGTAAGAAATGTGCGCCAAAAGGTGCGCCAACAAATAGCACCTATATACTGCCATGATGAATGTCCCATACTGTGGCCCTCCAGGAAAAATGACGTGCAAAGGGGTACCCACAAACACGGACACCCGCTGACAAAAAATACGTGTGCGTGTATACCGGGGTGCGCGGGAAGTCTCACACGCGATTTCAGCAGGGTACGTGCATCACAGGGGTTCGCGTGAAGTTATTCACGCGATCGGGCCTGGGGGAGCGGGCTACGTGTATTTCAGGGGTTCGCGTGAAGTTATTCACGCGATCGGGCCTGGGGGAGCGGGCTACGTGTATTTCAGGGGTTTGCGTGACGTTTCTCACGCGATCGGGCCTGGGGGTGCGTGCTACGTGTATTTCAGGGGTTCGCGTGAAGTTTCACATGCGATCGGGCCTGGGGGAGCGGGCTACGTGTATTACAGGGGTTCGCGTGAAGTTCCTCACGCGATCGGGCCTAGGGGAGCGTGCTACGTGTATTTCAGGGGTTCGCGTGAAGTTTCACACGCGATCGGGCCTGGGGGAGCGGGCTACGTGTATTACAGGGGTTCGCGTGAAGTTCCTCACGCGATCGGGCCTGGGGGAGCGGGCTACGTGTATTCCAGGGGTGCGTGAGAAGTTCCACACGTGAATAGCCTGGGCGCGTGTATTTCAGGGGTGCGCGGGAAGTTTTACACGCGAATAGCCTGGGCGCGTGTATTTCAGGGGTGCGCAGGAAGTTTTACACGCGAATAGCCTGGGCGCGTGTATTTCAGGGGTGCGCGGGAAGTTTTACACGCGAATAGCCTGGGCGCGTGTATTTCAGGGGTGCGCGGGAAGTTCCACACGCGAATAGCCTGGGCGCGTGTATTTCAGGGGTGCGCAGAAAGTTTTACACGCGAATAGCCTGGGCGCGTGTATTTCAGGGGTGCGCGGGAAGTTTTACACGCGAATAGCCTGGGCGCGTGTATTTCAGGGGTGCGCGGGAAGTTCCACACGCGAATAGCCTGTGCGCGTGTATTTCAGGGGTGCGCGGGAAGTTTTACACGCAATTTCTGCACGGTACGTGTATTTCAGGGGTGCCGGGGAGTCCCACATGTGATTTGACAGTGTGGGTCCTCCCAGGTGTACCCTGTACACCCTCCACGGCCCCTGAAGGCAGCCCACACCACAGGGGACTACCCTGCATCCCTGGTCATGTCCCGCAGGCAGCCCACCCAACATGGGCATGCCCCCCAGCAAAGGCACATGTCTCCTTGAACTAATGAACACCAACTCATGTCCCCCACCACCCCCACCCCCCAGCACTGTGGGGCACCTGCCAGCAGGCCCCCACCCATGTCCAACTCATGTCCCCCACCACCCACACCCCCCAGCACTGTGGGGCACCTGCCAGCAGGCCCCCACCCATGTCCAACTCATGTCTCCCACCACCCCCACCCCCCAGCCACCAGGGTCACCCTCCGCCAGGCCCCCACTCATGTCACCCACCACCCCCACCCCCCAGCCACCAGGGTCACACTCCACCAGGCCCCCACCCATGTCTCCCACCACCCCCACCCCCCAGCCACCAGGGTCACCCTCCACCAGGCCCCCACTCATGTCACCCACCACCCCCACCCCCCAGCCACCAGGGTCACCCTCCACCAGGCCCCCACTCATGTCTCCCACCACCCCCACACCCCAGCAGTGCAGGGGCACCCTCCACCAGGCCCCCACTCATGTCTACCACCACCCCCACCCCCCCAGCCACCAGGGGCACCCTCCACCAGGCCCCCACTCATGTCTCCCACCACCCCCACACCCCAGCAGTGTAGGGCAGCCTCCACCAGGCCCCCACTCATGTCACCCACCACCCCCACCCCCCAGCCACCAGGGTCACCCTCCACCAGGCCCCCACCCATGTCTCCCACCACCCCCACCCCCCAGCCACCAGGGTCACCCTCCACCAGGCCCCCACTCATGTCACCCACCACCCCCACCCCCCAGCCACCAGGGTCACCCTCCACCAGGCCCCCACTCATGTCTCCCAACACCCCCACACCCCAGCAGTGCAGGGGCACCCTCCACCAGGCCCCCACTCATGTCTACCACCACCCCCACCTCCCCAGCCACCAGGGGCACCCTCCACCAGGCCCCCACTCATGTCTCCCACCACCCCCACACCCCAGCAGTGTAGGGCAGCCTCCACCAGGCCCCCACTCATGTCACCCACCACCCCCACCCCCCAGCCACCAGGGTCACCCTCCACCAGGCCCCCACTCATGTCACCCACCACCCCCACCCCCCAGCCACCAGGGGCACCCTCCACCAGGCCCCCACTCATGTCTCCCACCACCCCCACACCCCAGCAGTGCAGGGGCAGCCTCCACCAGGCCCCCACTCATGTCTCCCACCACCCCCACACCCCAGCAGTGCAGGGGCAGCCTCCACCAGGCCCCCACTCATGTCACCCACCACCCCCACCCCCCAGCCACCAGGGTCACCCTCCACCAGGCCCCCACTCATGTCTCCCACCACCCCCACACCCCAGCAGTGCAGGGGCAGCCTCCACCAGGCCCCCACTCATGTCTCCCACCACCCCCACACCCCAGCAGTGCAGGGGCAGCCTCCACCAGGCCCCCACTCATGTCACCCACCACCCCCACCCCCCAGCCACCAGGGTCACCCTCCACCAGGCCCCCACTCATGTCAACCACCACCCCCACCCCCCAGCCACCAGGGTCACCCTCCACCAGGCCCCCACTCATGTCTCCCACCACCCCCACACCCCAGCAGTGCAGGGGCACCCTCCACCAGGCCCCCACTCATGTCTACCACCACCCCACCCCCCCAGCCACCAGGGGCACCCTCCACCAGGCCCCCACTCATGTCTCCCACCACCCCCACACCCCAGCAGTGCAGGGGCAGCCTCCACCAGGCCCCCACTCATGTCACCCACCACCCCCACCCCCCAGCCACCAGGGTCACCCTCCACCAGGCCCCCACTCATGTCACCCACCACCCCCACCCCCCAGCCACCAGGGGCACCCTCCACCAGGCCCCCACTCATGTCTCCCACCACCCCCACACCCCAGCAGTGCAGGGGCAGCCTCCACCAGGCCCCCACTCATGTCTCCCACCACCCCCACACCCCAGCATTGCAGGGGCAGCCTCCACCAGGCCCCCACTCATGTCACCCACCACCCCCACCCCCCAGCCACCAGGGTCACCCTCCACCAGGACCCCACTCATGTCACCCACCACCCCCACCCCCCAGCCACCAGGGTCACCCTCCACCAGGACCCCACTCATGTCACCCACCACCCCCACCCCCCAGCCACCAGGGTCACCCTCCACCAGGCACCCACACATGTCCCCCTGCCCCCAGGTCCTGACGATACTCAATCATGGCAGTAATGGGCAGCATACCCAGCACAAACACCCAGACAAGGATTGCATCCACCCACATAGTGAATGCAATTACATGATACAACCCCAATGGCAAGTCTGTAAATGAACACATGTCCGTCACACACACATACACAATGGGTGCAAGTGAATGTCAAAACCCATATCATGACATGTATGAAACCAATGAGAAAATACCACAAGTGAAAGTCAAAAAAACATGTATTAAAGAAGAAAAATAAGTAAACAAATCAAACATACAACAATGGGGATAACAAAATAAATGGTCCATGTCCGAGAACAAATGTAAAAATAAAAAAAACAAAGTAATCCAAAAACAAATGTTGTCCAAAGCAAAATCATGTGGAAGTAAAATAATGAAAAACCATTTCCTCATGGTGAACACAATAATAAATAAAAAAAAAGTTTCTTCAAAAAGCAAACTATATACACGAAAAGTTCCAGGGTCCATGAGCCCAACACCATAAATGAAACCTACTACTACCTAATGAAAATAATATATACAAAAAAGTGGCCATTGTCCGAGCGGTCCAAAAAAACAAAAATTAATAAAGGAAACCTAACACTAACTAACTAAATAACTATATACAAAGGCAGCGGGCAAGTCCTGCGGCTCACTCGGTGATGTTGCTGGCCAGGGCATCATCGAACTCCATGTCGATGTCCTGGAGGCGGGACTCTGTCCTGGCCCCGAGGTCTCGCAGGGATAACCCCATGTCCAGCTCAAAATCCCTGCGAGCTTCCTCGAGGCACTTAGCCCGCCTCAACGCCCGACGCATGGAGAACTCCGCCCTGACCATGGTGAGCCGCTCCTCTTCCGCCCGCTGCCGCTCCGCACCTATCCGCTGGACCAACTGCTCCCACACGGAAGACACCACCATCCCAGGGTTGCCCTGCCCTCCGGCCGATGCCTGCCCCTCTGATCTTGAAGGCCCGAGCCATGATGCCTCCCACGTCGAGCCTGCTGCTGCCTCCGACGCCACTGCCTCTGCCAGCACGACGGCATCCAGGCTGATGGAAACCACCGACACCGTCGTGCACGTGCCCTGCCTGATGATGCTGTCACATCTTCCATCTGCTGGGGTCCAGTTGCTGTGTTGTCCACCACTGCTGGACCTCCGACTCCCAACTGTGGCAGGGATGGGATCCCCACCGAGCTGGCTGCATTGGTCGGGGCAGGTCCACAGGGGGCCCTGCTGGCATCTGGGCCGGAAGACGGCAAGGAGAACGACTGGTGTATAGCCTGCACAGAGGAGGAGAGGGCCGCCAGATTGGACAACACATGCAGGAAACCCCCAAACATGGCCGATCCCAATTGGGCCACGTCGGCACGGTGCACTTCGTGATGACGTGCGTCCTCCTCCCGGGAAACATGCACGGCATCACGAATCACAGCCGTGCGCATCGCGACCCCAATCAGGACCTTCTCCACACGGCCAGGGGTTCCCACGTCCGCAGGTGGAGGGGAGTCAGGTGACATGGACATCCCCTCTACCTGCGGACGGGCCTGGGACGGGGCATCCCTGCTGGTGCATGGTGGTGCACTCACAGGGTCAGGGACAGCGACATGCACAGGCCCCTCCACGGTGACCTGTGCTGCCTCCTGCCCCTGGCCCTGGACTGCACCACTTGCACCAGCAGGGATGCTCCCACCAGGCCCCATGTGTGCTCCAGTGGCGGCCTCCTCCTCCTGTGTGCAAACCACCAACCTGGATGGCTCCTCACCGTCTCCCACCGTAGCAGGCCCCTGTGGGGGCTCACCCACCCCTTCCGCTGCAGCCGTGGGGGAATCCCCGCCGCCTTGCTCCACAGCGCCGTCTCCGCCCTCTTCTTCACTAGCCGCTGCGTAGAGGGAGACAAAGAACACAAGCATCAGGGCACTGTACAATGGTCCCCTAGACAGGAAGCAATAGCAGATGAGCATCACTGTCAAAGTACACTTCCATCATGTCCCTCCACAACACATGGGTCAGTCCAGGCAAAACACACACAGTAACAGGCATGGTGCATGCCATGGACATTTCCATGCATGTCCAATGGACTCTTCAAACATTCGATGATATGTAACTCACATGCATCATGGCTCATGCCTATCACATGCACACACTTCACCTCAGTCACATCCATCTGGGCCCAAACACACCAAACACAGCGGATACAAGGGTAATTTGCCTGCTTCACTGAATCTGTGCATTGTCACACACATGTGTCATGCATCCATGGCATGCACAAGTCACAGACACGCAGGTCAGGCACACAGACATGGCTACCATATATGTACCTGGCATCAGCACCCATCCCTCACCCCCACCCATGTCCAGGTACAGAGACTGGCATGCTCTCATGTTCAAAATCTGCATAGGGCTCCCCATGCGGCATTTGAACACATGCAACAACCATGTGGGTCACACATCACTGGTCGCACATGCATTACCATGATGTCCCTGCACACATACATGCATACATGGCCTATGGCACACATACAGGCAAGTATCATAGAACCAGCACACCGCAACATGCCCTGTCTCACACAGTAATGCTTGGACACTTACCGCTCAACTCCAGACGGGCCTCCCTCTCAAGGATCTGGGCGTGGAGCGCTGGGCGTACGCGTTCCAGGACCCTCATCTGGATGGAACTCATGCGGCCCCGGCCCCCCTCCACGAGGCGCCGGGCCTTCACAAGGGTCCTGGACCTCAAGTCCTCCCAGCGCTTCTTGATCTTCAGGACGTTGCGGGTTGCCACCCCCTCCGCGTTGATGGCAACCACACAGTCGGCCCAGATCCTCTCCCGTCCTTCCTTGCTGGCGCGGGACGATCCAAAGAGGGCATCATACTGCCCCAGGACATGCTCCACCAGGACACCAACTTCGGTGTCAGTGAAGCTGGTGCCCCTCTGGCCTGGGGTTGCCACTGGTGCCAGATGTGGAAGTGCCCGACATGGCAACCCCAGAGGCAGGTGTGGGTGGGCAACTGGGTCCTGGGGCTGGGCTGTGGAGCGATGTAATCCCAGTCGGGAGTCTTCAGTTCCAGCAGGGGTGGACACAGCAACTGGACCCCTGCAGATGGCTGATGTGCAGGCACCAAATGGCAGGGCACGGTGGCAGCAGGCAGGCAGGCAGGCAGGCAGCAGCAGATGGCACGTGGGAGGCTGCTCGGGGCACTAGGGGGCAGTAACTTGGCCTTCTGGGCAGGAGCGTGGTCTTCCGTGTGTTTTCGCGTGGCCAGCTTGATACGGAGTGATTTGGCACGTGAAAATCCTGCACGTCAGCGTGAAATCCGAGGAAAGGCCCTTAGCGCGTAAGCGCGTCAGCACGCATACGCGATTCTATTGGACCAGAGTCCCTCAGCGCGTAAGCGCGTCTGTGACGTGACCCGCACGGGTGTTCCCCACTCAGCACGTGATGACGGAGCACACGTGGAAATACTGCACGTCAGAGTGTCATCGCGTGTAATTGGACAAAAGTGCGCGTACACGCGATTTGCCTATGTACGTGTATTTCATGGGTGCGCGGGCACTTACACACGCAAGTACGTCAGCGAACCTGTATCCCGTGGTGCGTGTGAATTTCCACACGCTATTGGACTGGGAACTGGATTCCAGGGGTGCGCGGGTCACACGCTCGCCTAGAACACGCGCAAAGCATAAATTTGCGCACTTTAACAATAACAAGCTCAGACGCCAGGATGAACATACCGTTCCTAGCAGCAGTGGCAGTGGGCTACCAAAGGAGGAGGAGGAGGATAGTCAGGGCCAGAATATTCACACCCAGAACCAGCCTTTTCGGGATGCCTGATGACCAGGTGTATGGGAGGTACAGGTTTCCACCACACATTATACTGGACCTGGTGAGTGAGTGGGAGGATGACCTCACATCACCCACCCTGTGCTCCCAAGCACTCAGCCCCCTGGAGAAGGTCCTCCATGTACTGCACTTCTTAGCCACTGGATCATTTCAGCGGACAAGTGCCATAGTGGGTGGGGTGTCACAGGCCATCCAGTCACGCTGCCTACACCAGGTCTTGAACATCATCACTGCACGCCCATCAGTCCGCAGGCACATATACCTGCCCAGAACACCTGCAGAAAGGCATGTTGCCGCCCTGGATTTTTACGGTGTGGCACGATTCCCCAAAGTGCTAGGTGCCATCGACTGCACCCATGTGGCTCTACGTCCCCCCAGGGCATCTGAGCACATCTATAGGAACCGCAAGCACTGGCATTCCATCAACGTGCAGGTAGCATGTAATGCCAAGGGAATCATCACCTCAGTATATGCCAACTATCCCGGCTCCACCCACGACAGCTTCATTTACCGAATGTCCACCCTAAGCCGGGACCTAGAAGCTGGGCGGCATGGCGATACATGGCTGCTTGGTGAGTATGTATGCCACTGCACATGCATGCATGTTGGATACTGAGCAAGGTCACAACCCCACCAATGATACCAATCACCACCTCCACAGGGGACAGTGCCTACCCTCTCAGCCCCCACATGATGACGCCAATTCGGAACCCCACCACGCCACCCGAGGTAAGATATAACACAGCCCACATTACGACCCGGGGCATAGTGGAGCGCACATTCGGAGTGCTAAAGTCACGCTTTCGCTCCCTTGACCGTTCTGGCGGGCAGCTGTTATACGCTCCCCCAGTAGTGTGCAGGATCATAGTGGCAGCATGTGTCCTGCACAACGTTGCAACACGCCGGGGCCTGGCCGTGGACATGGTGGTGGCCCCACATCCCCAACCACATGCACAGCCGCTGCGCATGGGAGGGGAAAGGGCACGGGGGGAGGCAGCCCGTACACAGCTAGTGGCTAATTACTTCACATAGAAATCACACCCCTGTGGAGTGCACACTGCCCTGGCACATTCCATCTGACAATCAATGATGACTCAACCTGACACTGATCCTGAATGTCTGGAGAATGAACCGTGAATACCATATCAGCCTGAGATTGTTCACCTGGAAGTGTCACAATGTGTGCATCCCTACCCACACAGACACCACCAATGCAGTTTTGTGAAGTTACACATTCAAGCAGCTAAAATGAATACCCACTTGCAAAATGCAACAAGAGGACAGTGCCATGTCAGCCAACCCAACCCCAGCACCGCCACACGACACACCGTGCCATGTCATGCTAATTGCAGGTAAACAAAGTAATCCCCACAACATGACACTAGTGTCACTATGTACAGTGTCCCTATTAGAAACCTGCAACACCTGAAATGCTCACAGCAATGCTGGACCAACAACATACTTGAGCACGTACTACCATTAACATGACATCACAAATGTTACATATTAGTAGTCTCACCACCTGGAAATGCCTGCACTCCCACCACTACCAACTGTGCAGTGTTGGCGCCATGTAGAGTTGTAGGTGCACTGCTGCCAACATGGACCCCATCTCCAGACTAGAGGTCCTTGTGTAGACATGAGGAAGGGACCTGCAAATTGGGAGGTAGACACAGAAGAAGAGTTACACATCAATGCAACATGCAGTGTACAACACAACAGCAATATGCACTAGGAATGTATACACAGTATTGACTACAGACTGCCCACACAGCTCATGGGAGTCCAACGTCACTGTGTAATTCACTGTCACTTGGGCACACCCTTTGCAAGCCCATGGAAACGGGAAGCAGGAGGGGTGTGTGTGACTCAAACCCAAGCATCTGAACCAAATACATTACAAGCCTGCATGTGCCCAGCCACAATGCAGCGTATGCCCACAGGAACCACGGAAGCCAACAAATCGTCCCAAAAAAATTGGGAATAAAAGAAATAAAAATAAAAATAAAAATAAGAAACAATCAAAAATGGCCATTGATGGGCCCGGGGGGGTTGGGGAGGCCACCCAGGAGGTCCGAGGACAGGATGCACACCAGAACCCACCTGCGTGGATCCTGGGAAGATAAAACACCTCCATGGGCTCATGGCCCACACGGCTACCCTATTGTGGGAGTATCACTGCTGTCGCTATTATCACCCTGTGCAGCTGCATCCGGAGGTGGTTGCACTATGGGAGGCAGCCCACGCAAGGCCCTAGTCTGCTCCTCCATGGCTGCAAGCATGCGGGTGTGGTAGGTCTGGTTCTGGAGGATGAGTGTGCGGAGGTCCCCATGCAACAACTCACGTAATGCCCGGACCTCCGCCCTCGTTGCCTGCATCTCAGCTGAGAGCGTACGGGTGAGACGCTCCAGCTGCTGTTCTGTCCTTTGGTGTGTTGAAGCCTCAAGCTCAACAAGAGTCGTCCTGAGGTGAAGGAGCTCCTGCCTCAGGGCTTCCCTGTGGCCCTGGGACTCAATGGAGATGGCCTCCTGCAGAGTCGCCAGTGCCGCCCGCCTATCCCTGTTGGACCCCAACATGTCCTCCCTGTGTGACTCGCAGATGGAGTCGGTTGCCTGCTCTAGTCGCTCCATCAGCCTTTCTGGGGGGACAATGGAAGTGGCCACCCTATCCATGGCCTGAGCCATCATCTCGGATGATGCAGCCTGTTGGGTTGCCATACCATAAATGGATTGCTCCCATGCGGTATTGCCGGGTGGCGTACGGCCACCACGTCGGCGGGCACCACACCTGTCTGGGGCAAGGCAAACTGCGCCTTACTGTGCCGGCACTGCCTGAGGCTGCAGGACTGCATTCCCCCTCTGATCTGCTGGCCCAGGAACAGGATCAGATGTCGCGGAGTGTGACCCTGCATCCGTAACCACCGAAGGCGTAGCTGCCAACACTGACATCCCCATGGAGGGTTCTGACCCTGGTGCAGGTGGGTGAGACAGAACAGAATCCCTCCCTGGAACACTCACCTGCGACGGCACGTAGGTCTCATCCGAATCAACACCTGAGTACAGCTCGGGGGAGGTGCAGCCAGAGACACCCCTTGAGAGCACGACCTGCAGCACTTGTGGGTTCTCCCCCACCACCACACCACGTCCCTCACTGGTGGTTGGTCGGCCCTCGGACCCCTCCTGGGTCTGCACCATCTCCACAACCCCAGCAGTATCAGGTGCGTCTTCCCCTGCAAAGACATGAAAACAAAGAAATGGAAACAGGCATTAGCACCATGGCACACAATGAGGGCTGAGAAGCAAGAGAACCAGTACTTGATTGACACATGTCCCACATGACTAAAACCCTCCCATGCATGCACCCTCACTGCGTATGAAGTGCAGGCAAATGGCACACACTGATGACACCAAGATGGAAGATGAACACATTTTCTGCATGCTGCCTGGCAGTGGCCTCACACATTGGCCTGTGATTGCCAGGTGAAACACACATGCCATCACACAGATGGCATGTACCATTGCTATTGAGTGAAGATGGAGAGGAGGGCAGCACCTATTCATTCAGTCCAGTTCCCGCATGTAATCGCTTTTCTAATTCTAACAGGTCAGATTTCTCACCTGGAGCTGCCAGTCTGAAATGGTCCAATTGCACAGGGACATGTGTGTACAAATGATATCCAGGTAACAAAGTCACTCCACTTTACCATAGCCATGTCAGACATGTGACTAGTGGACAGCGACATGCCTAGTAAAAGTGGTGGAATGCAAACAAACTGACTGAATGAACAGTGAAAAATAAGCAACTATGTTGTGGCAAGGTGACACTTCAAGGGCAACTGGCGTGCAGTTGGGCTAGATGTCTACTGTTGGCAGAAGGGATACTGCTATGGCCAAATGCAGCTGCGCAGGAAGTATTGCATGAAGCACATGGCTGACCCATACGACTCAGGCGCACACACTCTCACCTGGCACACAAACAGAAGCCCTCACACACACACCATGCACATGGATGACACACACATGCATGTGCACTCACCGGACAATGCCTCGTAATCAGCCAGATCTCCCACGCCTTGGATCTGTTCCTCCGTGACGTAGGTCCCAGCGACTGACTCATGTGGAGTGAGTTCCATGTCTACTACTGGAGACCCACCTCCAGTCACTAGAGTTGCGGCATGACTTGAGGCCAGCTTACTCTTTGCCCTGCGCTTTAGGTCATTCCAGCGCTTATAGCAATCATTGGCTGTGCGCCTCACGATTCCAAGGGCACTTACGATGTCCGCAACGGTCTGCCAGTGTGCCTGGCGTTGTGCAGGTGTGGTCTTGGATCCTGCAACAATGACCATCTCGTTGTCATGTCCGGACACATACTCGACAAGTGCATTCAGTTCGTCATCCGTGAAGCTGGGCTTCCTGGATGGGCCGGACTGTGTAGCCATGTCTGGGGCATCAGCCTGTGCCGGACGAGCACTCTTCCTCTTCCGCTTGGAAGGTGGTGGTGATCCTGAGTGTCCTGCGCCGCTCTGGACACTAGGGGCAGGAGCCCTGGTGGACTCTGTATCAGGAGTGTGGGATTGCACACTCAGCATGGGAGTTGGTGCAGGCATTGGCTCTAGTGTGATGGTGTCAGGGGGAATGTCAGCAGCATGGACTAGGACCGACACTGTCCTGGCTGGGTGTGTGAGGGCTGGGGTGGATGGAGCCGCAGCTGCCCCTGCAGCCTCTCCGTCCTGCCTCCTTGGTGCAGCAGATGACCTTGCCGGCCCAGATGCACGTGGCATGGTGACATCAACGTGCACCAGCGCACGTGTCATAGGCCTGCTGACCTGGAAGTCAGCCATGGAGTCAGCCAGATCTGGTGCCACAATGGGCTGGTCCAACAAGGGCTGAGCATGGATGGTGTCAGCCACATCAGCCTCAACGGGAGGGGGGGGGGGATTATGGGTGCCCTTGACTGGTCCTCCACACATGGGGGGACAGGCTCACCCTGCAAGTAACGACCACGTCCCCTACCGGATCCACCACGGCCACCACTTGTGGCTCTTCCACCTTTGCCACCCTTACGGAATCCTCGCCTCCCAGCCATGGCACTGATGTAAATGTGCGTATGGGAGTGGCTGGAAACTATTGTCCTGGGCAATTGGGGGTCAAAGGGGTTGGGTACCAGATGGTAATTGTACCCTAGTGCTCTTGCAAGGCTGATTGTAACCCCTGGGGAAAGATGACGGGTCACGCTACGCACAGGAGCCCCAAAAAAGGGAGATGACGTGCACGTAACCCCTCCTAGACCACGTGTGCAGAAAGAAAAACCTGCACTACGCTGTGGCACCCAGTAACACAAGAATGAACGTATGCGTGTCACACGCAGCCTAGAATGACCTCTGAAGGGGTAGGCTACACACGGGGCAAGCACAGATGTTAGATATGTGCGTGACTCACCGTCTGCCTGGTAAACGAGCGTGTAAAAGGAGCACGTTTGGTTGGCAACACCCCCGCCAAAAGAAGATTTGTACGCTGTCTGAGGAGACAGGACAACAGTAGAAGGGAACACTGTTTGAGGGAACAGGCCCAGGTAAACCAGTAAAAGCGAAAAAAGAGAAAAAGCTGTCAGAGGTAACAGGGAATACGAACTTGAAACGCCGTGAAGTAAATCGCGTGTGAAACGACAAGAAGTACAGAATTCACCCACTCGCTCTCCACGAAAAGCACGTACAAGGAAAACATGTTCTACACATACCTTTTATACAGGGCCACACGTCCAGCGTCACTTACGCGGCGTGTACGCGCTAGGGCCATTTCCACCAATTACACGCTTTGTCACTTCTGCGTGTAGGGACATTTCCACCAATTACACGCTTTGTCACTTCTGCATGTAGGGCCATTTCCACCAATTACACGCTTTGTCACTTCTGCGTGTAGGGCCATTTCCACCAATCACACGCTTTGTCACTTCTGCGTGTAGGGCCATTTCCACCAATCACACGCGATTGCACTCTGACGTGCAGTCTTTCCACGTGTGCTCTGTCATCACGTGCTGTGTGGGAAACACCCGTGCGGGTCACGTCACAGACACGCTTACGCGCTGAGGGCCTTTCCTCGGTTTTCACGCTGACGTGCAGGATTTTCACATGCCAAATCACTCCGTACCAAGCTGGCCACGCCTACGCACACGGAATACCACGCTCCTGCCCGGAAGGCCGAACTACTGCCCCCCAGAGCCCCGAGCACGCTCCCACCTGCTGCTGCCTGACTGCCTGCTGCCCCTGCACTGCTGGGGGGTGGGGGTGGTGGCAGACATGGGTGGGGGCCTGGTGGAGGGTGCCCCTGCACTGCTGGGGGGTGGGGGTGATAGGGGACATGGGTGGGGGCCTGGTGGAGGGTGCCCCTGGTGGCGGGGGGGGTGGGGGTGGTGGGAGACATGGGTGGGGGCCTGGTAGAGGGTGCCCCTGGTGGCTGGGGGGTGGGGGTGGTGGGTGACATGAGTGGGGGCCTGCTGGAGGGTGCCCCTGCACTGCTGGGGGGTGGGGGTGATAGGGGACATGGGTGGGGGCCTGGTGGAGGGTGCCCCTGGTGGCGGGGGGGTGGGGGTGGTGGGAGACATGGGTGGGGGCCTGGTGGAGGGTGCCCCTGGTGGCTGGGGGGTGGGGGTGGTGGGTGACATGAGTGGGGGCCTGCTGGAGGGTGCCCCTGCACTGCTGGGGGGTGGGGGTGATAGGGGACATGGGTGGGGGCCTGGTGGAGGCTGCCCCTGCACTGCTGGGGGGAGGGGGAGATAGGGGACATGGGTGGGGGCCTGGTGGAGGGTGCCCCTGGTGGCGGGGGGGTGGGGGTGATAGGGGACATGAGTGGGGGCCTGGTGGAGGGTGCCCCTGGTGGCTGGGGGGTGGGGGTGATAGGTGACATGGGTGGGGGCCTGGTGGAGGGTGCCCCTGGTGGCAGGGGGGTGGGGGTGATAGGGGACATGAGTGGGGGCCTGGTGGAGGGTGCCCCTGGTGGCTGGGGGGTGGGGGTGATAGGGGACATGGGTGGGGGCCTGGTGGAGGGTGCCCCTGGTGGCAGGGGGGTGGGGGTGATAGGGGACATGAGTGGGGGCCTGGTGGAGGGTGCCCCTGGTGGCGGGGGGGTGGGGGTGATAGGGGACATGAGTGGGGGCCTGGTGGAGGGTGCCCCTGGTGGCTGGGGGGTGGGGGTGATAGGGGACATGGGTGGGGGCCTGGTGGAGGGTGCCCCTGGTGGCGGGGGGGTGGGGGTGATAGGGGACATGAGTGGGGGCCTGGTGGAGGGTGCCCCTGGTGGCTGGGGGGTGGGGGTGATAGGGGACATGGGTGGGGGCCTGGTGGAGGGTGCCCCTGGTGGCGGGGGGGTGGGGGTGATAGGGGACATGAGTGGGGGCCTGGTGGAGGGTGCCCCTGCACTGCTGGGGGGTGGGGGTGATAGGGGACATGGGTGGGGGCCTGGTGGAGGCTGCCCCTGCACTGCTGGGAGGTGGGGGTGATAGGGGACATGGGTGGGGGCCTGGTGGAGGGTGCCCCTGGTGGCTGGGGGGTGGTGGTGGTGGGAGACATGGGTGGGGGCCTGGTGGAGGGTGCCCCTGGTGGCAGGGGGGTGGGGGTGATAGGGGGCATGGGTGGGGGCCTGGTGGAGGCTGCCCCTGCACTGCTGGGGGGTGGGGGTGATAGGGGACATGGGTGGGGGCCTGGTGGAGGCTGCCCCTGCACTGCTGGGGGGTGGGGGTGATAGGGGACATGGGTGGGGGCCTGGTGGAGGGTGCCCCTGGTGGCGGGGGGGTGGGGGTGATAGGGGGCATGAGTGGGGGCCTGGTGCAGGGTGCCCCTGGTGGCTGGGGGGTGGGGGTGATAGGGGACATGGGTGGGGGCCTGGTGGAGGGTGCCCCTGGTGGCTGGGGGGTGGGGGTGATGGGTGACATGAGTGGGGGCCTGCTGGAGGGTGCCCCTGCACTGCTGGGGGGTGGGGGTGGTGGGTGACATGAGTGGGGGCCTGCTGGAGGGTGCCCCTGCACTGCTGGGGGGTGGGGGTGATAGGGGACATCGGTGGGGGCCTGGTGGAGGGTGCCCCTGGTGGCGGGGGGTGGGGGTGATAGGGGACATGAGTGGGGGCCTGGTGGAGGGTGCCCCTGGTGGCGGGGGGGTGGGGGTGATAGGGGACATGGGTGGGGGCCTGGTGGAGGGTGCCCCTGGTGGCGGGGGGTGGGGGTGGTGGGAGACATGGGTGGGGGCCTGGTGGAGGGTGCCCCTGGTGGCTGGGGGGTGGGGGTGGTGGGAGACATGAGTGGGGGCCTGGTGGAGGGTGCCCCTGGTGGCTGGGGGGTGGGGGTGGTGGGAGACATGGGTGGGGGCCTGGTGGAGGATGCCCCTGGTGGCGGGGGGTGGGGGTGATAGGGGACATGAGTGGGGGCCTGGTGGAGGGTGCCCCTGCACTGCTGGGGGGTGGGGGTGATAGGGGACATGGGTGGGGGCCTGGTGGAGGCTGCCCCTGCACTGCTGGGGGGTGGGGGTGTTGGGAGACATGGGTGGGGGCCTGGTGGAGGGTGCCCCTGGTGGCTGGGGGGTGGTGGTGGTGGGAGACATGGGTGGGGGCCTGGTGGAGGGTGCCCCTGGTGGCTGGGGGGTGGGGGTGGTGGGAGACATGGGTGGGGGCCTGGTGGAGGGTGCCCCTGGTGGCTGGGGGGTGGGGGTGGTGGGAGACATGAGTGGGGGCCTGGTGGAGGGTGCCCCTGCACTGCTGGGGGGTGGGGGTGATAGGGGACATGTGTGGGGGCCTGGTGGAGGCTGCCCCTGCACTGCTGGGGGGTGGGGGTGCAGGGGGACATGAGCAGGTGTGCAGGGTAGTCCCCTGTTTTGTGGGCTGCCTGCAGGGGCCGTGGAGGGTGTACAGGGAACACCTGTGAGGACCCACCCAGCCTAATTGCGTGTGATAATTCCCGCACACCCCTGTAATACACGTACCTGGCCAAATCGCATTTGAGAATTCCCGCGCACCCCTGTAATACACGTACCCTGGCCAATCGCGTCTAGAACTTCCCACGCACCCCTGTAATACACGTACCAGGCCAAATCGCGTGTGATAATTCCCGCGCACCCCTGTAATACACGTACCTGGCCAAATCGCATGTGAGAATTCCCGCGCACCCCTGTAATACACGTACCTGGCCAAATCGCATGTGAGAATTCCCGCGCACCCCTGTAATACACGTACCCAGCCGAATCGCGTGTAGAACTTCCCGCACACCCCTGTAATACACCTACCTGGCCAAATCGCATGTGAGAATTCCCGCGCACCCCTGTAATACACGTACCCTGGCCAATCGCGTGTAGAACTTCCCACGCACCCCTGTAATACACGTACCAGGCCAAATCGCTTGTGATAATTCCCGCGCACCCCTGTAATACACGTACCTGGCCAAATCGCATGTGAGAATTACCGCGCACCCCTGTAATACACGTACCCAGCCGAATCGCGTGTAGAACTTCCCGCACACCCCTGTAATACACGTACCCTGGCCAACCGCGTGTAGAACTTTCCCCGTACCCCTGTAATACACGTACCCTGGCTAATCGCGTGTATGACTTCACGCGTACCCCTGATATGCACGTTACCCGCTTTGCGTTCCTTGTTTGGCAGCCCTGTAGACTGGTCCTTGCGCGAGGGCGTTCTTGGGGGCGTTACTGGCGCTGCTGCAGGGTCACTGCGATACTCTGCGCCACGGCTGGTTTGGGAGCCTGAAATCCATGAATACGCTGTCCGCGGAAATTGGTTTTAGCGCACGTGCCTGCCGCAGACAATCGCAGACAATCGCACGCGGACACTCTGCGCCAGCCGCTTGCGACACTTTTCTGCGAAATTCTATGAATTACCCTGTTAGTGTGCAATATTTACTACGAAAATTCTTCCACTACTTTCAAGAAGGGCAGGAAGGCAATTTGGATAGGGCGTGCAGAAATTGGGACGGCAGGAACAGTAAAATGAACGTTATTGATGGGGAAAACTCTTCATGCTGTGAAACGTCATATTCCCATGTGTGAAGTATGCCATTGGCACATGTCATAGAAAGGCATAAATAGACTTCTTCACAATGTACCACGCTTTCTCCATTTGCGGACCAAATGAAAAATTATGCAGTCACATCAGTGTCTGCGTAATGCAATAGAAAGTTATGTAGGAGATCGGAAACAGACGCATGACCTGGGCAAGTGCCTCCTTCATCGCAAACGGCACTGAAACTCGTGTAACATGCTGTGCAATTTTCCCTCCACAATGAAGAACAATAATGTCGGCGTGATCGCACGTCACCAAAGTGTCACACAGACAAACCAAAATCAGTCACTTCATTGTAGGTACTCCATAGCAGTACACATCCACATGATAGAATCCAAAATGAGCAGCCACTGCACATTGATTTCCGTTCACTTTCAATCAATGTATTTAGAACTCCCCCAAAAACCGTACGCTGTGGCTCGTGAAACACATAGCCATAACCGCACCCTCAGCATTTCTGTCGACAAATACACTGTGTACCACAGTCTGTCTGTACAAACCACATCCAGAAACCTTATTGACCAATCCCGTAGCCTCTACAGGTCCATTTCTATGGCTGTCATCTGCAAAAGGGGTGTATGTGATACCTGCAACCCTGCAACTGCTGCAGTGTCCGCAGACTTTTCGTGCTGTGCACACGCAGGAGTTGGGGAATACATTTCAACCAGGGTAGGGGACCTCATTAGTTGTGGCAGCTCTGAAAAGAGCCTTTTTTTAAAGGTGCTTCCATAGAAACATCTTCTTTTGCGGTTTTTATAAGCATTTTTGTGTTTTGTAGATCAGCTCACATTCTTACAATTTTATTTATTTATTTATTTATTTGAATTTGTATAGCGCACTACAGCCCAAGGGCATCGAGGTGCTGTTGCAAGAATACGACTTTTTTACAGGAACTGCATGATTACAATATTATAGAACGAATTGCATGTTCATATAGTTAATTAAGGCTTGTCTCGTGGTTACAGTGAGTGCAGGCCTTGTTTTTGTGAGTACTGAGGCAGGTAAATACACACAATACAGTGGTTACACAAATAAAAGTGTCTTGATAGATTTTCTGACTGCTGTGTAGGAGTCAATGCTCCTGATGTGAGGAGGGAGCAGTTTCCAATTGGAGGCTGCAATGACCGGAAAGCTGGTCCCTCCCGCTCTTTCTCTGAGTGTTTTGGGGATGGGGATCCTGTTTACATAGGCCATTCTGGTGGGTCTATCCGAGGAGGGTTTGGTAATCCTCTGAGATAGGTACAAGGGAGGAGTGTCGTGCAGACACTTATGTGTAAGTGCCAGGGTTTTAAACAGGATACGTTCCCTAACGGGTAGCCAGTTGACAGGTTTTCTGGTTGCTGATATATGCTCATGTTTGGCTATGCCCGTGCCAGCTCTCAGTGCATTATTCTGTGCAGTCTGGAGTTTCCTAATGTTTCTAGCTGAGGTACCAGCCAGGAGTGCATTGTAATAATCTAGCCTAGACCCCACAATTGCTCTGGCTATGGTAATGCAGCTGTCTTTTGTTAGTAATGGTCTGGCTGCCGTGATCAATTTTGAGTGGTAAGCTGCTGCAGAGGAGATGGCGCTAACCTGCCTATTCATGGAGATGTTTGATTCCAGGAAGACTCCTAGGGTTTTAACAGTAAGCGCATCTTTGATGGACGTGTTGACAACCGAGAAAGAGTTGTATTTCACCTCCAGTTTTTTGAGGATACCTGCTGTGCCCAAAAGAAGAATCTCTGTTTTTTCTCCATTCAGGCATAGTCACTTTTCCGCCATCCATGTTTGGATTTCAGCATATATGGAGTGAAGAGATTTGCTGTCTGCTTCGTAGACCCCTGTGAGGGGGATGAAGATCTGCGTGTCATCAGCATAATTTGTGTATGTGATGCCACACGTGTCCAAGAGGCTAAAGAGGGGCCTCATTAGAAGGTTGTATAGGGTGGGCGATATGCCGGATCCTTGAGGGACCCCACATTTAATGATGTTGGGGTTGGCACAGGCTTTATCTGAAAATACTTTCATCACTCTTTCTTGAAGAAATGAAGTGATCCAGGCTGTTGCTGCCAGAGAGAAGTTGGCAGGAGATGTGAGGTGGTGGCAGAGTGTGTCATGGTTCACCAAGTCAAATGCTGCTGACAGGTCTAGTAGCAGGAGGATGGCTGGTTTTCCTGCGTCCCTGAGGTTGTTGATCTGATTTTTTTAAGTCTAGCAGTGCAGTTTCGGTCCCATGGTCGGGTCTGAAACCTGACTGCCTGAGACCTAGCAAGTTGTTGGTTTCTAGGAAATGGTGAACTTGCAGGTAAACTGCTTTGTCAAGTATTTTTTGTAAAAATGGTACTGTCGTAATTGGCCGGTCGTTCGTTGGGGTGTTAGGGTCGAGAGTTGGATTCTATAAGAGGGGTTGGACCCAGGCTTCTTTAAGGCATGCCGGGACCTGTCTAGTTGAGAAGGAGGCATTGATGAAGGCAGTAATGAATGGTGTTATGGTGGTTGTGCATTCTTTAATAAGCTGGGCTGGCCATGAGTCTCCTTTTCAATTAGAGGGTTTTATGGATTTGATGAGTGCTGCCACTTCAAGTTCACTAATTTCTTTAAATGAGAATAGCGGAACCTTTGGTGAGGGTTTATGCAAAATAGATGAGATAAGCTTTCCCAGCGCTTGTTGGTGTTCAGTAATGTTTTTTTGCAGCGAGTTGAGTTTGTTGAACATGGCTTCTTGGATACTATTACACCATTCCTTATCCTTTGAGAGGGTATGTGTTTCCGGAACTGGTGACTCAAGTTCTCTAAAGATGGTGACTATCTCTCTTGAACCTGATTTGGCATTAGAAATCCTAGTGTTGAAGGAGTCTGATTTTGCTTTAATTATCGCATTTTTGTATTCTTTGGATAAGGTTTTGAATGTGAGTATAGTGGCGTCATTAGGTTTGGTGTGCCATGAGGACAATGCAGTTCTTTTCTTGGCTCGTAGTTCAAGGAGTTTGGTTGAGAACCAGGAGTTGGTGTGTTTGGAGCGTTTACCCTTTCTAAGGGTAAGTGGCGCAATGCCGTCAACCGTATGGGAAATGATGTAGTTAGTGGCCAGTGCATCTGGGTTTGTGGAGAATGGTGGTTGAAGAGCAGGTACGAGAAGGTGCAGTAGAAGTCTCTCTTTGGTGAGCAGGCGGGAGCTTCTAGCATGTGCTGGATGGAGGGGAGGTCCACTGGCCGAGGGCTCTTTTCTCAAACTGAGGTCAAAGTGGATGGCGTGGCTGTCTGACTACGGGATGGGAGTGATGGAGGTGATATGTGCAGGGCAATTGTGATGGGCAATCCAATCAAGGGTGCAACCTTTTATGTGGGTAGGCTTTGTGACTGCTTGCTTGAACCCTATAGAGGGCATGGTTTAGGGTGGCTGCCTGAGAGTCAGAAGCATCATTCAGACCTAAATTCAGGTCACCCAGAATGATAGATTTTGTGGATATTTTGAGGTTGCCCGAGATGGCGTGTAAGAGGGAATCTTGAAAATCTAATGCCGGTCCAGGGGGACAATGTGGCAGGTAATGGTACAGTTGGGCGAGGGGGAGGCTTTCACAACCAGGTAATCAGTGTTGAGCCCTAGTTCCCCTTGGGCCTTTCTAACATTGATGGATTCTTTGGTGATAAGGGCTACTCCTCTCCCCATTGAGCAGAGGGCGGTCTTGCCTAAGGATGGTGTAACCAAGTGGGAGGGCTAGGGCTAAGGAGGGTCCTGAGGTTTCATGGGGCCAGGTCTCAGTGATGACCAAGAGATCTAGGTTTCCTTTCGTGATGAGGTCATGAATGTCCAGGGCATGGGATGGAAGGGACCTTGCATTGATTAGGGTGCACATAAATAGGTTGGTGTGGAGCTGCAGTGGGATGGGGCAATTACCATCAGGCTTAGGAGTTTTTTTTGTTGGTGAAATGCAGTGGGGTAGTGGTCCCAATCTGTAGTGCAGAACCAGGATGGGCACTCAGATGGTTTCCTCCCAATGTCACCTGGTGTTCACCAAGACTGGAGAGCACATGGGTACTAACATCAGGTACAGGCAATGCGTTGGTACTAGTTCTAGGTACAGGCAACATAGTGTTACTACTTTCAGGTACAGGCAGTGCATTGGTACTAGTTCTAGGTACAGGCAACATAGTGTTACTACTTTCAGGTACAGGCAGTGCATTGGTACTAGTTCTAGGTACAGACAACATAGTCGTACTACTTTCAGGTACAGGCAGTGCATTGGTACTAGTTCTAGGTACAGGCAACATAGTGGTACTACTTTGAGCTACAGGCAGTGCAATGGTAGTCACACTAGGCAGTAACATGGGTTTGCACATGGCATTATTAGACAGTGACTGGGTGGCAGCGCTAGGGGGGATGCAGGGGGCTGACTCGGCTGGGGAGGAGGCAGTAGTTCTGCGGGGCCACCTAGGGGTGAGCCAGTCTGTATATTTATGAGGAATGGGCATTTCATTGCTAGGATGCATGCTTCGGGGCTTTGGCACTTCAGCATATGTTGGAGAAAGTCTATGGTCATGAGCCTGTTGGCGCGGTTCTCTTACAATGCCAAGGAAGTGACTTTGAGGCAGGCCGTCTGTTGATCTGGGATGTACACTGCTGTTGATGTGTAGGGGCTCCTGTGGCAAGGTCTAGCATTCCTGAGAGCGGTAGGCTGCGTGTGGGTTGCCAGAGGGGCTAAAAGCGTGATTGCTGTTAGGCAGATGAGTCTACGGGCGAGGAGCTTCTGCAGAGCCACATAAGGGGCAAGGGTGACACGGGGAGGTGCAGGCTTATCCTTAAGGGGTCGCTTACCTTGATGATATGGGTAGCGGCATTCGTAGTCAGCATGAGGCAGCCTCGAGCAGCAGAGAGCTGCCGAGAGAACTTCTGACCTTGTCCCTTGGCATTTGCCCGGCGGCTTTGCCTGTCGGTCACTCTCCACTCCCTTTAAAGCAGGAGGGGAGGTGCCGGCGGGCCAAGGAGGACTGGGGCATGTGGATTGAGGCTTGTGTGGAGCACCGGCGGCATTCTCGTTGTGGCGGATTGCCATGGTGACGCGGTTGTGGCTGCTGCCTGCCATTTTAGGTCGGGTTTGTTCCTTTGTGTTGGCGGCAACTGGCAAGGACACGGGGGAGCACTCCAGTGAACTCCAAAGCAACGCATCTGTGGGTTGCAGGTCGGGGTGATTGCCGGATGGTGGCTCTCTCAGCAGAGCTGCCGAGAGAACTTCTGGCCTTGTCCCTTGCCCTTTGCCCGGCAGCTTTGCCTGTCGGTCACTCTCCTCTCCCTTTAAGGCGGGAGGGGTGGTGCCGGCAGGCAGGGCGGGCCAAGGGGGACTCGGGCATGTGGATAGGGTCTTCAGTGCAGGCTGCAGATAGTGAAACAAAATATCATTGCCACTGGATGACAAAGACATGCCATTTGCTTTGAAAAGGTGTATATATATCGAGACCAATGCTGTCATTCTCACAGGAGAACATCCCAGCAGCACTCAAGAAGTCACACATGCTTCTGTTGATGAGACCCCTTCCGGCCTCTGGCTTGCGACAGGAATCATGGGAATAGTCCCATACTATTCTCAGTGGTATACATTAGAAAAGCACCTTAGTAGTGGGAAAAAGGCGCTTCACTGCTTTCATCAACTTCTTCAATTGACGATACACACGGGAACAAGCCATGGAACCCAAATGCAATGCTCCATAGTGCACAACCGCACCATGTACAGTTGCGAAAGTGGCCACTCATCAATATTCTGCAAGCAGACCGCCAAAACTACACACATCGCCACAGCACCACAAAGCCTCCACTCCCTCCAAATCGAAATTGCCATGAAAGCCTTTTTCAATGGCATACTAGAACAGATCTTCCACAAAGGTATCACCGACTATCAAAACAGTGTGTCTCTCCATCTCTGCCTGCCAACCTCACTACACAGAGTAAGGAGTAAAATGTTGCTGCCCTTTCCCGTGACGCACACCCTGAGCACCTGATTGGACAATTCGCACAGTCCCATTTCCATTGGCCAGCAAGGTGGGAAGCGCAGAAAGTGGCGCGTGTGATTCCCGAAGTATCGTGTGGGCCGCACCCCAGTACAGCAGGAGCAGTCCTTCTTCACTTTCCACTATTTTATGTCCATCGCTACCTCATTGGGTACTGTGAAATAATCACACGTGCGTCCACCAACGGCATCCAAGATGTTAGCATCTAGCACTGTCACTTCTGTACAACACTGCATATGTACCGTTGCACATTGAGTCTCCAAGTGTTCTGTCATTGGAAAGCACGTCCAGTTGAAAGTTCAGTAAAAGAATGCAAGTTGTGTGCATCAACATTCATCCACATGAGCACCCAGGTATGAAAACTGTTTCTTCAGTATGTTTACAACTCCATCATAAGTGCCTGTGCTCACGGTATCTGACAGCGAGCGTCCATTATGTTCTTAAAAAGGTTACTGTTTTTTTCTCCCATCCACTATCGTTAAGTGGCACTTCAATTGTATATGCTTGCAACATTTTCATTTACCGGTGTCACACATTGTAATATCGAAACAGAAACTCTCTTCTTTCCTTCTGACAAAACTACAATTTTGTTTCCCCACTAATGCATCTCCTACATAAATCGTAAAAATATGCCACCAAAACCACCACTGAATGTATGTTACCAACCTAAAGCAATGCCTGAAAAGCTCACTTTTTCTACAGCTGTGGATCGCTGTAGGCTACACCATTGCAACAGCCTCAATCTAAATCTGCCCGCTTGTACTCTCTGCCCTCTGCAACTTATCCAGAAGAAGTCTGCGTGCCTTGCGCTTGGACTCAAGCCCAGGGATCGTATTTCTCTGGGACTGAAATGTCTGCATTGGCTCCCAGTAGCAGCGAAGAATAAGGTCAAAATCGTCTACATTATGCACAAGGCCGTCTAGACCCTGGGGCCTCAATACCTGCAACTGTCACTTCCTTAATTTCTCTGTGCTTGACCGCTTCCCTCATCCACCTACAACTCCCTCAGGGTCACTCGCTTCATCAAGCAATCAGTTGGTGGTAGATCTCTTGCTTCGGCTGGGGCCTCCCTCTGCAACAGCCTCCCTGCATCCCTGAAGAATGAGGAGAACCACCATCGGTTCCGGAAGTACCTCAAAACCTTTCTCTTTGCCTCTGCTTTTCCTCCTCCTATCCCCTGTTGACTTTAGGGGCTGAAACTGATTCTGCACTGGTTACCTGGCCACCCTCTGATCTCGGGCCCAGGCAACCTTCCTCTGCCAGTTGCACCCATGCACTGGCTTTCTGGCAAACCCCGCACTTGGGGACTGTTTTCTGTATCCCTAACAGTTACACCACCACCTGCTGTCTGCACTTATCCTTGCACTTGCCACAATCAGGCCGTATGTTTACTTATTGTCATTGTTTCTTCTTCCAATGTACTGCAGTTTCTCCTCCACCTCCCCATGCACTTCGTCGATCTGAGTGACACCTGGCATAGTAGGTTCATTGTGTCTGTCTCCCCTGTGTTCCCCGCCCTTGCCTCAGCGCGCCTTCAAAAACTTGTGTTTATGCGCAGTACAAATGCCATATCATACAATATCACATTGTATGATATTATACACACATTGCATGCATGACAACAGGATGCCTGCCACTTACTCTGTACATGTTACAAAAAAAAGTCTGCAGCACCCCACTTACTGCAAACTTATGACAACTTATTGCAGAAAATAAACACTAAGTGTATGTTAGCAACTGCAAACAAGTACATTCAGTGCATGCATACAAACAGGATGCCTGCCCCTTAGCTTGCACACTTCCACCATAGTCTTCTGCATTTCTCTGCACAAAGAGACCTTCTGCCACAGTTTTCCCATACACACCACAACCAGAAACCTTATAGAGTAATTCCTTTGCCTCCACAGTCCCATTTCCATGGCTACCATCCTGAAAAGGGACGGATGTGGTACATTTAATCTTGAAACTACTGCAGATTCCGTGGAGCTATCTATCGTTCTAGGAAGGGGGGACTAGGAGGAAGAAGTGTGAAATTCGTTAGAGGATTGGGTGTTTATTGTTCCCTTGGAAAAGAGGTTTTTCTAGATGCTTTCAACAAACTTTTTTTTGTTTTTGCTCTTTATTTGACTTTCTCTTTTGGTTGTCTCCTTACATTGTTACAGGATTGTCTTCAACACTTTTTGCGCAGTGTAATACAGAACCGCATTGCCAATGTTGGACAAAAAAAGGGCATTTGCATGGAACCAGTTCAAATTTCGCTCATTAATGAGGTCCTAGTCGGTGGAGAACATCCCAGCAGTGGACATAAATTCATACATGCTTCGTTCAATGAAACACCTTCTGACCTCTGGCTGGGGACACATTACACCGGCATGGTCCCATGCGCCTCTTGGTGGTATGCTTGAGAAAACCACCTTGGGAGTGAGCCTCCAAGTGTTCTGTCATTGGAAAGCACATCCAGTGGAAAGTTCAGTAAAAGAATGCAAGTTGTGTGCATCAACATTTATCCACATGAGCACCCAGGTATGAAAACTGTTTCTGCAGTATGTTTACAACTGCATCATAAGTGCCTGTGCTCACGGTATCTGCCAGTGAGCGTCCATTATGTTCTAAAAAAGGTTACTGTTTTTTTCTCCCATCCACTATCGTTAAGTGGCACTTCAATTGTATATGCTTGCAACATTTTCATTTACCGGTGTCACCCATTGTAATATCGAAATAGAAACTCTCTTCTTTCCTTCCAACAAAACTACAATTTTGTTTCCCCACTAATGCATCTCCTATATAAATCGTAAAAATATGCCACCAAAACCACCACTGAATATATGTTACCAACCTAAAGCAATGCCTGAAAAGCTCACTTTTTCTACAGCTGTGGATCGCTGTAGGCTACACCATTGCAACAGCCTCAATCTAAATCTGCCCGCTTGTACTCTCTGCACCCTGCAACTTATCCAGAAGAAGTCTGCGTGCCTTGCGCTTGGACTCAAGCCCAGGGATCGTATCTCTCTGGGACTGAAATGTCTGCATTGGCTCCCAGTAGCAGTGAAGAATAAGGTCAAAATCGTCTGCATTATGCACAAGGCCGTCTAGACCCTGGGGCCTCAATACCTGCAACTGTCACTTCCTTAATTTCTCCATGCTTGACCGCTTCCCTCATCCACCTACAACTCCCTCAGGGTCACTCGCTTCATCAAGCAATCAGTTGGTGGTAGATCTCTTTCTTCGGCTGGGTCCTCCCTCTGCAACAGCCTCCCTGCATCCCTGAAGAATGAGGAGAACCACCATCGGTTCCGGAAGTACCTCAAAACCTTTCTCTTTGCCTCTGCTTTTCCTCCTCCTATCAACTGTTGACTTTGGGGGCTGAAACTGATTCTGCACTGGTTACCTGGCCACCCTCTGATCTCGGGCCCAGGCAACCTCCCTCTGCCAGTTGCACCCATGCACTGGCTTTCTGGCAAACCCCGCACTTGGGGACTGTTTTCTGTATCCCTAACAGTTCCACCACCACCTGCTGTCTGCACTTATCCTTGCACTTGCCACAATCAGGCCGTATGTTTACTTATTGTCATTGTTTCTTCTTCCAATGTACGGCAGTTTCTCCTCCCCCTCCCCATGCACTTCGGCGATCTGAGTGACACCTGGCATAGGTTAATTGTGTCTGTCTCCCCTGTGTTCCCCGCCCTTGCCTCAGCGCGCCTTCAAAAACTTGTGTTTATGCGCAGTACAAATGCCATATCATACAATATCACATTGTATGATATTATACACACATTGCATGCATGACAACAGGATGCCTGCCACTTACCCTGTACATGTTACAAAAAAAAAGTCTGCAGCACCCCACTTACTGCAAACTTATGACAACTTATTGCAGAAAATAAACACTAAGTGTATGTTAGCAACTGCAAACAAGTACATACAGTGCATGCATACAGACAGGATGCCTGCCCCTTAGCTTGCACACTTCCACCATAGTCTTCTGCATTTCTCTGTACAAAGAGACCTTCTGTCACAGTTTTTCCATACACACCACAACCAGAAACCTTATAGAGTAATTCCTTTGCCTCCACAGTCCCATTTCCATGGCTACCATCCTGAAAAGGGGCAGATGTGGTACATTTAATCCTGAAACTACTGCGGATTCCGTGGAGCTATCTATCGTTCTAGGAAGGGGGGACTAGGAGGAAGAAGTGTGAAATTGGTTAGGGGATTGGGTGTTTTTGTTCCCTTGGAAAAGAGGTTTTTCTACATGCTTACAACGAACTTTTTTTTGTTTTTGCTCTTTATTTGACTTCCTCTTTTGGTTGTCTCCTTACATTGTTACAGGATTGTCTTCAACACTTTTTGCGCAGTGTAATACAAAACCGCATTGCCAATGTTGGACAAAAAAATGGCATTTGCATGGAACCAGTTCAAATTTCGGTCATTAATGAGGTCCTAGTCGGTGGAGAACATCCCAGCAGTGGACATAAATTCATACATGCTTCGTTTAATGAAACACCTTCCGACCTCTTGCTGGGGACATATTACACCGGCATGGTCCCATGCGCCTCTTGGTGGTATGCTTGAGAAAAAAACCTTGGGAGTGAGAAAAATCTTCCATCAACTTCTTTAGGTGACGGAGCAAACGTCCACACGACATGTACCCCAAATGTACAGCTTCATATGCAGTACGACAACATCAACAGTACTGAGAAAGGCCACACATCTGCAAAGGTGAACCATACCGCAGAAACTGCCCTCATAGACAGTGCCCCAGAAAGCCTCCACACCTTCCAACACAAAATTAGTAGCCATGCCTCTTTGTGCAGCATACATGTACAGATCTTGCACAAAGGTATCACCCACTATTAGGACTCTGCACCTCTCCATCGCTGCCTGACACCCGCACTACACAGACTGATGGGGGAAGATAGTACCGTCCCTTCCTGTGAGCCACACCCTCGACACCTGATTGGCTAATTCCCACAGTTCCACTTCCATGTCCACCATGCTTAAAAGGGCAGGATGTGGCACGTGTGCTTTCTCAGCTACAGTGAGGGCCGCGCCCCAGTAAAGCAGGGACAGTCCTTCTTCCCTTTCCACTCCAGCCATGCATCCAAGGTGCTAGGCCCTCACCACAGCCAACACACCATAGTACACCTTATGTTTAAATGCTTATTTCATGTGCAAATCACTCCCCATATGCAATTGAGCCTGCCAGCTTTCATCGTAGCCACATGTTTGCATGCATGGCTGCATAATGTTGCATCAGGTGTGCTGAATGGTATGTAGGTGCATGTGTACATTGGCCATTTTACATGTGTGATGCTGAGCACTTCCTTTTATGCCGCAATATCTTACAGCACTTCCTAAAGCAAGGGTCTTAAATGGGCACAAACACAGCACATGGAAATGGTCACATGTGGCTCCCTATTGTGCAACTGGTGCAATGATGTACACCATATGCTAATCTACGCATAGCAGCTCACTTCCGCTGTTCTACCAAGTCTACAATGTCCTCCACAACCATTGTGTAAAACTCACCAACTTCAAATACATGCAGCGTTATAACTGCATGCCTATATTGTATTGTGGTGGATGTGGTGAAGGGCTATGCTGTTGGGTGCATGGCCTACATCCTACGGTCTTAGGTCATGCACCCAAGAGTTTAGGCCTTGGCCACACCCACCACAACATAACAGAGCCATGCAGGCAAACATGTAGCCAGCTTCCAGAATTCACAAAGGAAACATAGGCACCAGCACTTCTACCCAACTACCGCCCCATAATGCAGCGATGCATGCTAACATGTTCCAGTTACCATAATCCACACACATACCACATTGGTTGGCACCCCTATCCACTTCCATTCACAAAGCATTCTATTACTGCCAACCAAACAACACATTCTTGACAACATTGGTCCTGCTCCGAACACTCTAGTAAGTGCATAGAACCAATACTGCCTAGTGCACGACAGCACTTACTAATCTGCAGAAGGATGAAATGGCATCAGGATATAGGTGCGGAGGGGAAAGAGAACACCAATATTATAAATGTTCTTTTATAACAAGCTTAATGACAGAGAGTGGTTTCTAAGTGCAGGATCAGGATTCAAACCTTTGTTGCGCTGCAGTGTCTTGCTTCCAAGACAAGACAAACGCTCTGTCCCTGAGCTATCCTCCCCCACCATGCAGAATTGGTGGGTTTTGAAGGGCTGGGGACCAAGTTCAGAGCCTGAATATTTTCTTATAACCATAGTTATTTTTGCATAACCAGGGTTATAGTAGAAAATGGAATCGGGAAGGAAAGTGCATGACATGAATAACTTGGGTTATTTCACGCAACCAGGGTTAATTGTAGTACATTACTATTATCGAAGTTATATTAACTGTGGTTATGGGAAAACATATTTTTTTTAAAAAGAGCTTAAAAAATGTTGATTAATACAAAAAAAAGTGGAATGTTACAGTTACAGGGAGGTTTTGGGTAATGGGTGAGGCCAAAGACTATGTCTACTGGGTTACTTGAAGGAACCGAATGGTGTAATTTGGAAAGTGGACACGGCTGAAGGCCAATGCTACTTGGCCAAAATGAAACCAATTGGGGCAACATGTCAACCGATGTCATGCCTGTGCCACTGGCGCACACACTGGCAACCATCATGGACTATTTTGAACTCATTTATCTTCATAATACTCTTTGAACAACCCCTATTCACACTTTGGTCCTTAATTTCCGTTTGCACGATGTTGGTACTTTCTTATTTAATTCAGCTAACTACATGTACCATAATGCACCTTGCTACAGTTATCAATTCCTGGCTATTGCCATTCATCAGTATTGGAACCACAATCCCCAGAAGCCCTAGCGATCAGTGCTATTTCCAACTTCTCAGGACCAGAGAGGGAGGAGGCAGATTACCTTCAGGTGTGCTGCTCCAAGTGCTGCCAATTAGCCTGCCTCAGTACAGGGCAGGGCTGTATTTAAGCAGCAGCCTGCAGAAGCTCAGTCTCTTGCATTAAGAGTTCTCCCAGCACCTTTTTGCCTTGAGCCACGATTTGTATGCTGTTCCTGTTGCCGTATTATCCTGCTTCTGATCCAGTGCCTCGCTGCCCTGCTCCTCTGGGCTCCCTGCCTTGCAGCCTGCTACACTCCGATGCCTTCAGCCCTGCTCCTCTGGGCTCACTGCCTTGCAGCCTGCTAGACTCTGCTGCCTTCAGCCCTGGTCCTCTGGGCTCCCTGCCTTGCAGCCTGCTACACTCCGCTGCCTTCATCCCTGCTCCTCTGGGCTCCCTGCCTTCAGCCCTGCTCCTCTGGGCTCCCTGCCTTGCAGCCTGCTACACTCCGCTGCCTTCAGCCCTAGTCCTCTGGGCTCCCTGCCTTGCAGCCTGCTACACTCTGCTGCCTTCAGCCCTAGTCCTCTGGGCTCCCTGCCTCGCTGCCCTGATCCTCTGGGCTCCCTGCCTTGCAGCCTGCTACACTCTGCTGCCTTCAGCCCTAGTCCTCTGGGCTCCCTGCCTCGCTGCCCTAGTACTCTGGGCTCCCTGCCTCGCTGCCCTAGTACTCTGGGCTTCCTGCCTCACTGCCCTGTTCCTCTGGGCTTCCTGCCTTGCAGCCTGCCACACTCCTCTGCCTTCAGCCCTAGTCCTCTGGGCTCCCTGCCTCACTGCCCTGCTCCTCTGGGCTTGCTCATTGCTGCCCTGCTCCTCTGGACTCCCTGCCTTGCAGCCTACTACAGTCCTCTGCAGTCCTCAACAGTTTGCCTGCACCTTGTGCCATCCGTTACTCCAGCCCTGCTTCCTTGTTTGCAGCCCCCCGTTTCCTGACTACTGCTCCCTTACTCTCTTCCTTGTTTGCAACCCCCTGTTCTTGATCCCTGTCCTTCTCTTCCTTGAGTCTTTGATCCTCCCTTAAGTTATCCATTTCAGTTATACTGTTTCTGTACAGACACCCACAGCTGTTGTTCCCAGCCATGAGCATACAGGGTGGGCTCCTGTAATAGCAATCTGTGCAGAAAGCTGGAGTTTCCAAAGATCCGTGGAACACTCTTTCCAGTTTCCAGAGGGAATCCAGTTTGTTTGTATCTTTGTATTCCCTGCCCCTTTTTGTTCACAGCTACTGTTACCTATTCTTCTTTCTTGTTGAGCTTCCTGCTGTGTGTGCTTATCTGTCACCTTACATCTGCACAGCCCCCCAAAACCTACCTGGGTGCCCGGTGCCACTCTTGACAGAGTGCCATCCCTGACAACCGAGCACAGTGAAAGGCCATGGCTAGCCCAAAAGAAAACTAGTGGTGAGGTTACTGCCGACAGACAAGACCATGGCTAGTGGGCCAATTTAGAGTGGACATGACTAGTGGGATTGGAAGAAACCTATTGGGGAAACATGTAAAGGGGCCTCGGCCAAAGACCGGGGTCAATGGTCATGGGTGAAGGCCATGACTAATGAGTGGGAAAGAAAGGTGGTGTTTTAAAAGATACAGTGGGCCCGGCCGTGGCCACCTAGTGGGTCCAAAAGAAACATATCGGGGGAACATGTACAGTGAACATGTGGACACGGACACAGCTAGTTCCTGTTGCAAAGCCCATGAGCACATACATATTATAAGAGAAGGGATTCACAATGACATACAAAATGGTATTAAGGGGGAAAGCCATGGGAGCGTGCCGGGTTAAGCTGGTCATGACTTCACAAATCTGCTGAACTTCAAGGGTTTTGGTGTGTTAAATATGTACAACTTAACTGCACCTTAACTAAGGTTTTTTCAGTGAGATAGCGAGCAAATTCACACCATATTCTGTGTATCTGTCCTGTGTCAAAAATAAGTGTCTTTGGTTCTGTCCAGACCATTGACCCCAGGTTTCGAGGCACTTTAAGACCACACTCTTTGGGAGCTCCCATGTGCTACTGCGAGAGCTTAGGAACAGCCCAATTTGTGCGATGCATTGACAGGGGAGCCAGTAGCTGCTGCTGAGGCTGGACACACAGCCACCCAGTAACTCCAAACCTTATCTTAAGTTAATGTAACCTGTTTTAGTAGCGGTGCACCTCACATAGGTTCATTTTTCCTATTGTTGGATTGGATACGAGGAGCACTTGTTGCTTTTAAGCCCTTTTGATCCGTGTATTCCTGGTTGCCAGGCAACGGCAAACCTAGCCTCGCTGCACCGGGCATGTGCGGTGGAAATAATGGCTGCAGGTACACATCCTACAGTGCAGGAGGTGCATCCCTGCTACAGCGGAGGCATGACAGTGATCATTGTAAGCCAGATAGATGGCTTTATTAATCTAGTAACCTGGTGCAAGATGCAGAGAGAATAACAGACTGGACACAGTTACTGATTAACACTTGGAACACAGGAAAGCCTAGCCGTACAAGTTTCGTTAGAGGGTGGGGGCGAGTACTGTAAGCACAGTAAGATCAGGAGTGCAGCAGATCTGCAAGCCACTGCACAGAAGTTGTTTTAAAGTGGGGGTGGTTGTTGCCATGGAAAACGTTACAGATTAGGAGATGGCATATATGTAATGTCGATCCAGCAGAAAACAACAAGCCAATACCATAATTAGGCTAGCAAAGTCATGTATTGTGCACATTTGCGAGCTTTTGTGGACTGTCTCCACCTCCTCAGGCAGAGATGAGACGAAGCATTTGAAAAACATCACAGAATTACAGCTTACATAGCCCTTCCTGCAATTACCCATTATCTGTGCCTGTCTGTATCTGATTTGTAGTTTTGCTTAGAGAGGCATGTATTGGATTCTCAACTCCCCCACACATTGCAATCTTCAAGGTGTAAATGGTACACTGTGTTAAGTGGGGCATGGATCGGATCCGTGAAACAGAGATCACGGAAAAGAAATGAAAAAACAATGCACCCTGTTAGTGTGCTCTTAGGAAGGCAGGAAGGTTTGCTTCAACTGGACTGCACATACAATGACTAACAAGTCATTGTATGTGCAGTCCAGTTGAAGCGTGGTATGTCAGGCCAGTTCCTTTCTAATATCAGTGCTAGCTTAATCATCAACATATCAGTCTTGTGCCTCTAGACGTCTGAAAGAGGTGATATACAGCCAGTTTATGTGTTAATCCTGTGACACGTGGTGCCCAGTGTGGTAACTTTGTGTCAAATACCATATCGGATTGTGTTAATTCCCAATCAAGATGAAAGAGTGGGGTTTGACTAGGGACAAGGGCCCTGATAAGTTTCTGGGAAGCTTTTCAGCTGGGGCATTTTGATGGCAGATGGGGCTAGGTTGGAGGGAGTCTGGCAACAATTCATTGCCTTAGAGAGGCTGGTGGGGTTGGTGCAGTTCCAGTTGAATGTCTGTGAACGGCTTTGGAAAAAAATGATGTAAAGTGTCAGATATGGATGTTGTGATCCCTGTATCTCTATGAGTGGTAAAAGTGAAAGTCTGTTAGTTGGAATAGTGACGCATGAGACCGCATTGTCTGTTCAAGCCTTCTACCCGTTTATTGAAAATGTGCATGCCTTTGAATTCATAGGTCTTTCTGGCTTTATCACTCCTTAAATTTCTCTGGAGTACAGCAATCTTGAGATCATCAAGGGTATGATTAGCTTCTGAAAAATGTTCACCCCCTTGGCCTCTCGTTGTTAGTACATCGCTTCATACTTTGACGATGGAGGTTCATGCATTTATGTAGAAGTTGACTTGTTTCTTTTATTGTTATAGTGGTGTCGAGGTACTTGACTTTTTCAGGAGAGTAGGAGAGTAGGAGAGTTTGGGGTTGATGGTTGTGTGGAATTCATTAAATCTTTTGTGGAAGTCCTATTCCCCAGCAGTCCAGATCAGGAGGATGTTATTGATGTAGTGCAGGTATCTCAAAGGTCTGCAGTCACAGGTGCCAAGGAATTCCATCTCTAATTGTGCCATGAATAAATGTAGATACTGTTGTGCCATCCGAGCGCCCATGGCCTGCCCCATTATTTGGAGATAAGTATCAGTACCAAACGTGAAATAGTTGTGGATCAGGATGAATTCTATGCACTTGTCTATAGTGACAGCAAGAGGGTGTTGATTGTCAAGAGCATATTTAAATGCCTGCCGTCAGTGTGGGAAATGTTTGTGTAGGGTGACTCCACATCCATGTTTTCCAGCAATGTGCCCCTTGGGAGTGGGCCTTTATCATCCAGTTTATTGAGTAGATCAGTGGTGTCATGGATGCAGCTGGGTATCACTCCTACCAGTGGGTTCAATGTGTTCTCGACCCAGCCAGAGATATTCTCAGTCAGAGTGCCTGCCCCAGAGATGATTGGTCATCCAGGGTGGTTTTCTTTGTGTATTTTGGGGAGCATGTAGAAAGTACCGGATATTGGGTTATCTGGTACGAGGCCCTGAATGTGTTGCTGGAAGTCATTCGGAAGTTTCGTGACGATCTTGTTGATCTTTTTTTGCATTGCTTTCTTGGGTCTTCCTACAGCTTTTTGTAATAGCTTGTGTCAGAAAGGTGCCTGCGCACCTCCTGCACAGAGTCAC
Source organism: Ambystoma mexicanum (assembly GCF_040938575.1). Classification (NCBI taxonomy): domain Eukaryota; kingdom Metazoa; phylum Chordata; class Amphibia; order Caudata; family Ambystomatidae; genus Ambystoma; species Ambystoma mexicanum. The sequence goes on from NC_090931.1 coordinate 868,899,909, forward strand.
AGGTGTTCATGATAAGAACTGCTCCTCCTGTGTTTGCTGGTTTGATTGTAATACTATTGTTGCTGTTCCGAGATTTTATAGCCACACTTTCTGGAGGTGTCAGGTTATAGGAATGATTCATGCGTTTGGTCAGTATGGCTTATGTTGCTCTATGTCTGAAGCTTTCAATGTATCAATACAGTTTTGGGTTGCATCCGATGTTGGAGTCCAGTTGAAATTTCTTTTTCTGGCTTTGTTTTTGTCCCAGTTGTTGACAATTTCATTGCTGTCATGGCTGCAATGAAACAGGACAGCAATAAAATGATAGATGTAATGAATGCTTTACTTACGCTCTTCTTCAGGGTTTGATTCAATAAAGTGATGTAGGATTTTACTTAGAAAGGAACTTAATATTTTATAGTAGATTATCTTTTGTGTATCTTCATTAAATTGGATGCCTGGAATGGGTGCATAAAAAGACGTCCGTATTTCTGGAGAAGACCAAAGCTTCTTTGGTTTTTCCAAGCTTTCCACAATATTCGCACACCTGTTACATTTCATGTTTATATTTTTAAATAATACCCTATTGTTATTGTGCTTTGTGCTACTCCTTTCAGTATCTATGCATTTTAAAGAATAGTTTTCTTTATCTTGGATTCCCTTAATGAGTGAGTGCTGTGACTGTCCTAGTTGGCTCTAGATTGAATTATGCCAACAGACCCTAAATAGACATCCTGCAATACCTTTTCCAGTGGCCCTTTTTCCCATTTATCCAATCTCAGTTGCGTCATGATGCCCCAATTATACCTCTGCACTTTCCATGAAATCCATAATGTAGGGTTCTCACATGAAGAAGGCCCGCTCTGCAGGCAGATTGTTCCCTTATGTCCTCCCCTGAACTCTGGAAGAGGCCCTTCCTGTGCCCATGTCTTTTTTTTTTCTTTTTTAATGATCTCAGCACTTACATTTCCATATATAATTATTACTTCCTACCCAGGTATCAGGCACAATACAGCTTCAAGAGGTCCAGTACTTAGCGGCAGTCTTCTGAACAAACCTTTACTGATACTAGTTATATTTGTATGTATTCCCCATATCCCTATTGACTTTAGACTGTGGTACTATAGGGCACATTGTCTTCCTTCTCAAGCAATACATATCCTGTTGGATTACATTAGAGGACCTTCCCTGAAAGAGTGACTGCAAGGAGCATGGCGTGGATCCCAAGGTTTTACTGGAGGACCTCTGGGGGATCGCCCACATACCACCTCCAGGGGTTGCATCGCATCGATGGTTCCATGTAGAATTATACAATGCGGTTGTTGCACCTAATGCTCAAATTAGGTAAGTAGCACCTAGCCCCACAGGTGTCCCGCGTTGCATAGTTTGTCCTGTGTTCTATCTGGTTGCCGCAGCCTCAAGTTATTTAGCTTCTGAAGATCCACTTACTCTTAGGAGTACATACTAAACAATCACATAAAGAATTGATCTTGCACTAGCTCTGGTCCAATTCTACTGGCACTTGCCAATCGCGTAACTTTGGAATGAGACTCACAATTTTCTGGGGTGATATGTTGTGATTTACTTTGATTTACACAGATTCTGGCTTCATAGTTCTAGATCCTCCTCTCTGGAATTTCTGCAGGAGCACTTTGGCTCCAAATTCCCTAGCCCCCCTCCATTGTCACCCCAGCGGCCACTGATCTCAAGATACCAAGTCCAGTTCTAGATCTTTGTTCCACCATTTCAATCATGGTATGGAAATCAATTTTTAGAGCTGCATAACACATGGATTACTTATCGATTAGGGAAACTTCCCTGTGCCATAAGGAAACCAAAGCGGAAATTTTGAGAACCAGGGATAATGCCTAATACCACCTTCTTTATGAGTAATCCCAGGTACTGTGGGCAATCTCCTTAACCAGTCCAGAAAATAAAGCATATGTGTTTCAAATTAAACACAGACCTATCCTTCAAACCAGTGATAAACATGTCTGTGAAAAGCATGTAGCCAGTAACTTAATTAGTAAAATAGCTCAGTGACTTAAGCGTTTGTGTCAGCCATCGATGGCCAGCCTACAGTCACAGGTTTGTATGCCAGCAGAGCAGACTAAACCCTGCATGCTTCAGATGTTGATGAATTCAGTCCCATTAAATGTGGTCATAATAACACCTACCTTTTATAGTGCTTAAAAGCCTGAGGAATACGGCATGGCGGGGTATATACATAAGGGATATTATAATCAACGTTCACCTCATACTGGTAAGAAAAGTCCTCCCAATCTTTCAAGACAGTCATAAGGTTGAACTGACAGGAGTCTCAGGGCCTCATCACGAGGTGGCCAGTATCCCGGTGGTAAATGTGCCAGGATACCGCCCAACGCTAATAGCAATTACCGCAACTCAGTCCGGTGCAATTTGCACCGGATCGCTCATTGCAGTGGCTCTCTTAATCCCCATTTATTTGGAGTCCATAGGACTCTATGGGGCTTTTCAGCACTATTATTGCCAGCAGTAATAGTGCCGGTGGTAATAGCACCGAAAATGGGCGGAAAGGGGAGGTTTTTACCTTCAGCAAAAAGCTGGAGGTAAACCTACCACTTTCTGCCCAAACTCGGGATTGGGCAGAGCGGTAATGCAACGGTAATAGCGTTACCGCTGCATTTTTACCGCTCCGCCCGCCCAACCACTGATGAGGACCTCAGTCTTATCCCATCTCAATTGCTACACAACATTTTCCATATTGGAGGCGCTGAGAATAAACTGCAGAAATTCCATTGGAGAGAATCCAGAAATGTGCAGACAGAGTCTCCTGAAATCTATGGAAATCCCAGCATATCACCCAGATAGCAAAGCTTGAGTCTCGTAATGAATGTATGAAACACAGCACTCCACAACTCACACGCTCCACTCAAACGAATAGTCTGTACATCCTGGTCATCTTTATCAGAAATGAGGTTTGCGTGTTGGGTGAAAACCCCTGGATACATTTCGTCTTGTAAAATCAGCTGCGATACATTCTGCATATCATGGCAATAGTAATTCCCATGTTATTATATAGCATCAATTACTCTCTCAAAACCATTTGGTGGTCATAAAACATTTCACGTCTTAGTATCAAGCGTAATTCAAACATCCAATTAAAACCAGGGACGTCATTTGGGGGTCGCCAGAGGTCGCAAGTGCGACCTCTGAGGTCTCCCTTGCGACCTCTGAGGTCTCCCTTGCGACCTCTGTGGTCTCCCATGCCATCTCTAAAAAATAAAATATGAAACTTTTTTTTTTGCAATGCAAGTTCCTGGGCTGTGGCCAGCACCATGTCGCTCTTTAATTCTGGAGTGGCGGGCTTTCTTGTTCAGGCCCCTTAAAAAAAGAAGAAAAATAAAATGAGGGCCACAAGTCTAACACTTTCAGCACTGAACCTAACTAAGAAAGAATAGGAATGGCAAAAAAATGTGTCTTTCTGGAATTATATACAATAATTGCTAGACTCAAAGGTTTATTTCAGGCACACTTCAGGGGTTGAGTCACTGATTTAGTCTGTTCTCAAACGCCTCAACTCAGCCTTTCATCCTTCTGAGGTCGATAAATGGGTACCAACACAGGTTGAGTGACAGTGGGTGTATATGTCTTCTATGTAAAGCGCTTAAGCGTAAGTGTTATATAATGACGCATCATTATCATTTGGTCATGGACGTCTGCTTGCATTCATAGTAATTTGGTAATATGGGCCTATATACACTGATCGTAACGATACATATGGCAATCCATTTAGGTATGAAATGTACATCACAGTGATATAGTGATATCGTAAACATATTTTTCCTAGTGTACAATGCTATGTGATGCCACTTCCTGTTTTGTGAACGGGTGAAAAGTTGTGTTCCACGCTTCCGGCGATATCACTTTGGGGTGGGGTCAAATGACACCACTTCCTGTGATGTCATCAGGGGGTCAAAGGTCATGTGATGTCACTTCCGCTACCCCTGGCATTTTGATGAAATGACGTCCCTGATTAAAACCCCAGTCCTTTTGATACCCTGCTCTCTAATTCACCTTTGCACTTATGAGTGCTTAACTACATAATCACTGTTTGTCATAATATCATGATACCTTATTGACCTCCTGACGTGACAGCCTATTAACTGTTTAGCCTCATGGCCTCTTAACAACCTGATCTCTGTTTGGCCTCATGGCCTGTAGATAGTTTATTCACTTTTTAGCCTCATGGCCTCTTAACAACCTAATCACTGTTTAGCCAACGCGTGTTTCTATTCCAAGACTGTTGTGATTGAAGATATGTCCTTGTTTGCACCAGTTTTAAAGTGGTATATATTGTTGTCAACTTGATGACAGGTTCTTGTTCTCTATATCCAATGTATGGTTTGTTGCTTCTCTGGCTCCACTAAAGTGGGATTGGGGTTCCCCACGTGTTGTTCTGTGTTATTTATGTGCTGATGCAATCCGTCTGGTATCTACCGGTTCCTCTTGAACACCTATTGTCTCCCAGTTCTTTACTGACATCTGGTAGGAATTAATTGTAAGTAATTGGAGCTGGGAAACATTGTACATAGTAATTAAGTTCCCATTAAAAGAATAGTTTGTAGTAGATTTGGAGTGTTTCACCATGTATCCGGGCAGAAGGCCTGTGCGCTCGGTTTTAGTGCTCAAACCCCACCCTGCATAATTAATTTAAAATGTGCGTGTAGAAGTGGACCGAGGCCCGCATAGGATCAATTATTTAGGGGGTTACTTCGCATGTACTCCTAATGATAAAAATCACATTTTCTGCCCTTGGAATGTATGTCTACCTGTTTTCTTCCAGTTAATGCATATGGGACAGCATACATTTGGACTTGTGGGATAAGGGGAAGCAACCCAATCCGTGTGGTATACTTGCCTTATGTTAAATTCCCTGTGGTGGCTGGGTGCCCATTTGTTGTGGATGACACTGAGCTGAACAGGAGGAAAAACATGTCCTTGCTATTGTTTTATACTAGCAGGTGATTGTTGTGCATTCTCTACGTACATGATCAAATTGAGGATCTCGATGAGGACGACTGTCGTGGGGAATCATTTTGGTGGAACCCTGAAAACAAACAAGCCAAAGACGAAAACAAACTGTCCCACCCAGGAAGCACAACAATAGTCAGGGACTGTATTACAGTTTACAGTAGGACAACAGATTCATATCACCGTTATATTCCCAACATCTTGTAACACACAAAAACGGGTTTTGGAGCTCTTTTTAGTGGAGAGCAATTCAACCCAGGGTTAATCATGAAGCCACTAAAGATGTCTCTAGGTAGAAATACAGCCTGTCCCTATCAGGGGGTGCCACCACTAGGATGACGGTGAGGCGCTGCCTATCTAAAAGTAAAGGGAAAGAAATCTATCCTTACTTGACAGTACACAACACATTTGGCATCTGGATTCCTCTTCTAAAAACCCACATTAATGGTAACCCATGAAAGGAACAGATCATCCCTGTCTCAACGTTCTCATGAGATGAACATTACCGAGGGGAATATCCTATGTGGCTAGTGAAGCCCTAATTTATTAACCAACAAAGCAATATGTTATCAAAGCATTTGTACTGGGTTGCAGTGGGTATCTAAAATTCCTTGCAGTGTGCAGGGAAGGAGCAGGATCTATAATACTCAAGACACGTTTACCAAATAGGTGTTGATTCTTTTTCGAAACACGTATCCTATGCACTTTGGATTTCGTGACAGGAAAAAGAGTGACCGGTTTCTATGACTATGGCAATTAGTGTCATCATCTTCAGGACCAGTTTCGTTAAACGTGGGCATTACTCCCTTGGACCTAGGGAAAAGGGGACAAAGAATAAAGCCTTTTCAGCTGTATCTTCTAGGGGGATAGGTTTAGTAGCTACCAAACAGTGAATATTAATGCAGCCTATTCCAGAAAGTAATATGCCATTATTGCAAGCACTAAAAAGGGCTCCATCCAGGAGTGAAATGGGCCCCTCCTTAAAACCCTCCCATTCGCTGTGTATTAGTTGTTCTCATTCTTTTAGTGCACTAGATAATGCTAGAGCCATATGCATACACATTACCTCAGTTCCATATGATTGTACAGAGAGGAATCATGAGGACCGGAACATTGTGTGCTTGCCAGGGTAGCAAATACAGGGCATTTACATATTGTCGGTGACGAGTAGTCTCACTTGCTCGATGTGGCTCCACCGCTGTCTGGTTTGCCAACTGCAAAGGAAAACAATTAGCAATACGCGGTCAACCAGCGCTGGCTCAATTGTATGTGTGGATTGGGCGGAGCCTCAAGTTATTGCAGAAACTGCCTCTCTGAGGGCAGCCATCCTGGAAGGGAGCACCGCAGAGTAAGTAAGCTATGCAACCTATGTCCTGTTTGAGCCCAGGGCACCGGGTACTCAAGCCCAGAGAGGGGGAGGAGGGGAGGAGTTGTTTTTTAAGTTTTTCAGTGGTTCAGGTGGTGGGAAGGATTTCTGGCCCATTGATGCTCTGCCATCTCAATGTAGGACTGCTAGGTCATGTCACTGAATGGCTTCATTCAGGCCATTAGTGCACGTGTTAAGCCAAATAATCCATTGTTGCTCCCTTTTTAAGAGCACATTAGGGAAATGACCCCCCACACCCGATGTCCCCCATCTTGGAGGGTGTAGTTTTTCCAAGGCTGTCCATCGGACCTCTTCTGGGGTATGGCCCATTTCCTTGACGTGTGGTATCAGAGGGGCTGTGAGTTTAGCAGTTCTGAGACAGGATTTCTGCCGATCACTCTCTTCCTGATCCGTCGTGTCGTCATCCCTAGATAGCGTAGATTGCAGGGGCATGTGATGAGATATAATACTCCTGAGCTGTTACAGTTGTAGAAATGCTTTTGCTGACAAGGTGTTTTCCACTCAGTGTCCACACTCTGCCTGCGATGTGTCTGTGCACACACTGAGCATCGACCACATGGTGCGTGCTCCTCCAGGGGCCTGTTGGACCAAAGGGTTTGCTGTCCATTTCTCTTGTCATCTTGCCGGATATCATGGGGAAGAGTTTTCACAAGTCTGTCGCTGATGTTTTGTCTTCTTTTGAGAGCAAAGAAGGGGGAGGCAGAGGGCATGATCCTGTACTTAAAAGGGGCCAGAGCTTCTTTATCTTTCTTTTCATCCTGTTGAATAGGGGAGAATAGCTAAAGACTGCAGTTATGTGCTTCCTAGCTGGTGGCTTGGGATGTTGTTGAAGAGTAATCTCTCTCTGGATGTTTCTAGCTCTCTTGTATGTTGAGTTGACAATCTTCTTAGGATATCCCTTTTGAACCAATTGTTTTTTCAATATTCTGGTTTGGATCACATAATCCCCTGGTTGGGGACTGGTATGTCTATACCTCAAGAACTTGCGAAATTGGAGGTGATCCCGCAATGCTTGTGGATGATAGCTAGAAAATGCCAGGAGGGAATTTCTGATCCGTTGGTTTTATGTATACTTTAGATGTTAGTTGACCCCCACAAAGGCATGATGTGGAGATTGAGAAAGTGTGTTTCATGCTTACTGGGTTCACATAGGATGCAGACATCCTCATTCTCCATTTAGCAAGTAGAGAGAGCAGAATCCTTTTCCTGTTGATTTTGAGTGACAGGTTATATTACACCTCCCCTCACCACCAGCTTGAGTTCTTAGCATCTGTGCAGGAGGGGCCAGGGGTGTTGAATTTCCAGGCGGCAGATAATATATTTGACCGTTAATACAGTGCCCACCACAAACTGGGATGTCTCTTGGCACTGAAAATATGTAATATTGTCACCCAATTCATTGGTACTCAAATTATTGTTGGAAGGATGAAGGGCTGAGTTGACCTGGCTAAGATTCAAACCCGTGATTGCAGGCTACACACAGACACCATGGTGAACAGTTACCTCGCTGAGCTATCTTACTAGAATCTTTTTCACAGCATGTATGTGTTTGAAGTGATGATAAATAATTGCATACAGGGAGCACCACATCACGGACACAGGTGTGGAGAAGTTGAGCCTTTCCAGATGTCTTGGCCTACGACTCCTATGATCCTTGATCCCTCACATTTAACAGTATTGGCCAGGGATAAGGTGAGCAAGCCAAAACATCCTAACAAGGAGTGGGAACATCTATGACTCTGTCTGTGCAAGGGCTGTAGGTTTGGGATTAAATCTGTAGTGAATCTTTCTAAACTGGGATATTAATAAATAGGATGATTGTCCTGAGTTTTGATTATTTTAAAAAGGCTATGGCCCTCATTACGACCCTGGCGGAAATCGAAAAACGATGGCGGAAATGCAATACCGCCATCGAATAGCGCTCGGTGCGATTATGACCCGTCACCGTAAAGTACGATGCCATTTGCGACACCGTAGCGAACGCCAACGCTAACTGCACCAAGTACGCGCACGCGCGCCATGCCAAACCGTAATTACCACCATGGCGCAACGGTACGTGAATTCCGACCCTAGCGGACATGTACCTAACGCCATCAAGCATGGCGGAAAGTACCATTCCGCCATGGTGAGAAGTACGGCATCGCGAATCAACCGTAAACGGCCCTACTGAGTGCCTGTACACCACTCCCTGGCCACATTGCACAACTCCTCGTAGGTGCAATGAAGTCACAATGCAACCAGTGAAATGTACAAGTCACCCATGCATGCCAACGAACAAATGAATTTAGGGGCTCCAAGTGCCTTGTGAGTGGGCATCCATATCTGCCAAGGCACCATTGCCGCACTGATGCAGCACAGGCATGTGAAGGTCCAAGTACAGCAACATGAGCAGAAAAATGAGACCAACAAAAACAGAATAGAAATTTAATGCACCACAAAACCACCAAGGCCATACAGCCATTAGGTCATGAACTCCAAAATACATTCCAGTATTGTGGGCTGCATCCGCAATAAATGACCAGCTTCTGCTTGTGTGACGCCCTGTTCCATCATGGTACACAGGGGCTACATTCACGTTCAAAAAGGCAACACGGAAGCGCCTAGAACCGCAGGGCCGTCCCATTAGGTAGGCACTAGTCCAGCAGAAAGGACGATATGTTGCTCCTAGCCACTAGCACTGCGTAAGGGCATGTGGCCCATTGGCGATCGTCCCATAAAATTGTAATGGTGCTCCACTGATTGACACGAAGCAGCAGGTGTCGGGAGTAAAAGCCATCTGCAGGAGTGGCATACAGATGGCAGCGGCAAAAGGGGAGGAGATACCTGTCACCCAAATGAAATGAAAAAGAATAGTATGGCCATCAGAACTACATTTGTATAACTCACTTCAATGATCACACTAAATCTACAGCCATATGCATGCTAGCCCACTCAAAAGGATTATACCCACCCAAAAATCACTTGCGAATCACAACCATAAAAATCGAGGTGAAAACACCATTACAAACGAGTGTTTGTGTGCATGCGTCTGTGAAGACAGAATCCATTAGATGGGATTAGTAACGTGCATAGACACAAGTGCCTGAAGGCGCGTCGAGACAGGGAGGGTTCAACAAGGGCAGAAAGACGATGGTCCCACTATGGCAGCTCTGCATGACATAGCGCAGGGGAGGTGGATAGATTCCAAAAAGCCCTGTACATGGCAAACTCTCCATCAAATCATCTGTCCATGCATCCATACATCATTCCCTCATCCCGGTATGAAAACGCCTGATTATTTACTCACATCACATTTGAAACTTCCATTGAGTCTGTGCGTAATGCAGTCTGCAAAATCCACTGTTCTCCAGCCCGGAATTCTAGTGTTGTGAAGTAACATGTATTTGGGAACGTCCTGCCTTATCGTCCACTACGCTATTGCGCATCCCATACTATTCATATCAATCATTGCATTGTCGCCATGGCCCCTGTCCCAAGGACATTAAACAATAGAACGTTATATTTGCAGTCAGACCTGTGGGCGTCTCCTCGCCGCTAGCTGAAAACCGAAAGCGCTGTCCTTCGAATTCCTCATTTGCAACATCACGTCGAAAAGGCATCTGTGACCGCTTCAAATCACAAATTCATCTATGTAGTGCGGCAGTGTGTGAAAATGGCAACTGGCTTCACTCACAAATGGGACGCCCCGCCCGTCGGTGAACCTCGGTACAGTGCTGCATGAGGGTCCACCGTTAATCGAGTACTACATTCCACTGACCCTTCACAAGTTTGTTCGCGACTGCAAAGATAGTATGTGAAGCAATGGGACCATAGCAGAATGAACATATGAACCAATATCACACTGCCATCGGGATTAAATACATGATTGCAATGGCAAGATGCCATGCGTCGAATTGCAGCGTTGTGTGCGGGACGTGCTCGCCCAAAGGGGATTGCAGCTTGCACAGGTGGAATTTATCACCACAGGTGGAGGCAATACAGCTTGAAAACACATAAATTGCACACCCAACTCCCTCCCACAACCACACCCACTCCAAAATGCTACCGGCAGGACTGGCGATGTTGGCCCTGGGGGACCTGATAGCACTGCAAGTACTCCAACTTCAGGAAGAAGACGAACGCCAACTACTACAACAACCGGCCGCACAGAGGAGACGCAGGAGGAGGAGGAGGGCAAGGCAGGGCCAGCAAGGCCCACCAGCACAGCCACTACCACCACGCAGGCAGCCCGCAATCCCACGCCTCCGAGCACATCCGTTCAACCTCACTGCTGAGCAGATCCACACCCTCTACCGTTTGGACCGGGACACCATAACCGCCATTGTGGACATGACACAGGCTGACCTTGTCTGCATGATAGATAGCCCAACCGCCATCCCACCCCTACTGAAGGTGGTGTCTGTACTCCACTTCCTGGCCACAGGCACCTACCAGCACACAGTCGGACAGTTGCATTGCATTTCACAGCCACTGTTCTCACGGACACTATTGCAAGTGCTCGATGCCCTCCTGAAGCACGCAGACGACTACATCTCTCTACCACGCTCGGAGCCGGAAATTACGAGCACAAAAGTGGGATTCCATGCACTTGGCGGCATACCGGGTTGCATTGGTGCCATCGACTGCACCCATGTGGAACTGGTCGTCCCACATGCCATGGAGGCCCAGTACCGCAACCGAAAACAATTTCATTCCCTTAATGTACAAATGGTGTGTGACTCCAACAGGATCTTTACACATTGTTGTGCCCGATTTTCTGGATCAACCCATGATTCTATGGTCTTGAGGAACTCTACTATACCACGCTACATGGATCGACATGCAGGGAACAGATCCTGGCTACTCGGTGAGTCTCATTTCATGCATGATAATGTGGGGTATGTGATGCGGCAATGACCTGGCAGGAAGGGGGGGGTGCGTACGTAGCAATGTCATTCCACAAACATCCTTTATTGTCCACATACAGGTGATGCCGGGTATCCACTGAAGAGATGGCTCCTTACACCACTCCGGAACCCACAGAACCAGCATGAGGAGGACTACAACCATGCCCACTCACGTACCCGTGTAGTCATAGAACAGGCATTCGGCCTACTGAAGACTCGTTTCCGCTGCCTCAGCAGGTCTGGCGGGGCACTCCTGTACCGCCATGAGAAGGTTGCAAAGATGGTCATGGCATGTGTCATGCTACACAACATGTGCATACGTAGAAATGTGCCCATGCCCCCTGACGCAGAACTGCAAGCACCTGAAGATGGTCATGATGAGGGTGGGGATGTGGCAGCACCTCAAGGAGTCCGCGAGGCACAGGAGGGCCGTGACATTCGTCAGATTCTCATAGATTCATGCTTCTAGCACTCACGCCTGGTCGCTGATACATGGACACGGGACTTGTGGCACTGTGTGTGTCTGGAACATGCACAATATGGACTGTACGCCTATGAAGGCCTCGTACACAAAGATCAATGTCCACACATCTCATTGGATGATCGTGCATTGTTTATAGCATATGTGAGATTATGTTACACACCCCATCGACCCGCCACCCAAGTGAGCCCAACACACCCCCTCCACCCTCCTACCTCCCCCCCGAACACCAGTGTCCGAAGATGCTCATTGTCAGTGGGCAGACGCTATTGCAAGCCCCCTCTCCGGGTATCAGGGGCATCCCTGCCTGTGGAGCGCAGGTTCCTCCCAGATCTACGTTGGGGGCTGCCCTGGACGGAACTTGCAACGGATGATGTCTCTGCCTGCTCACGTCCATGCATGTCCCTAAGGGTTTGTGAGAGCTCAGTGAGCACACGGCGCACAGCGGCAAGTTCAGCACTTACGTCTTTGGACGTCGCATGCAGTTCCCCCCTCAGGCTCTCGGTGCTTCTCTCCATTTGTACTCTCAGGCTCTCGGTGCTTCTCTCCATTTCTGCCCTAAGCTTCTCAGTTGATGTTTCTATGGCTGCCTTAGTACCCCCACATTCATCAGCATGGTCCTTGAGGAGCGTGGCCAGTTGCTGCTGTTGCACGATCACCTGGTCGAGGGACTGTTGCCTCTGCTGTGCCATGGCCATTTGCGGTGGTGTCACAGAGGGGCTGGTCACCTCATGTTGCCTTGCCACAGGGCTTGTGGGGGATGGCCAGTCGTCGTCTTGTGGGTGCCCCTGCGTGGTATCCTCATGGTGTACGGGATGAAACAAACAGGGGGATTGAGACAGGTCATGGATGGATCTTACTTCGACATCCCCGTCTTCTGTGTCGGAGCATGCTGCCATTAATGGAGTGTCACCTATGGTGCTGCTGCCACCAGAGGCAGTGCCTTCTCTGGCATCCATTGGGGGGACCTGTGGTGGTGCTGTTGTGGGCATGCTGGCTGCTGGGGTGCCTGTTGAAGTTCCCTCCTGTGTGCTGCCACTTGATTTGTGCTGCTGCCGTGTCTTGATGCGTGCAGCTGAGGTGGAGGGTCTTTGGCCGTTGGTCTTGGCCCTCTTTGCAGGTGTGCTGGTAGGGGTGTCCTGGAGCTCGTCGTTTGAATCAGACCCTGTGGTGGAGTAAAGGAGGGCGAGCGTTATTCATGGGTCTGTTGAAATTGGAATGGCAATGTATCACATGCATTGGGGTGGTACCTGAGGGTGATTTGGGTCGGGGCCTTGGAGGTGGTTTCATTTTTGTGTGGAATGAGGATGCAGTTGTTTTGCAGCCTGCAGTTAGGGTGTGCCTGCTGCACGTGTAGAGGGTGTTTTTAGGATTTTTAATTATTTATGTATTTAATGTGAGTTTTAAAGTGCGCTGTCAGGCCAATGTATGTGGACGTTCTCCTGGACATGTGTTACTGTTGCACTATGTGGACACATGGTACTTCACATGATTGGACATTGTGGATTTGGCATTGTATTAGTTGGCCCACCTACCGGATTCTTCGGATGTCTGCACTCCTTTCTCCATCCCTCCGACTCCCTCTATACTCTCCATTCCAATGGTGGAGGCACAGATTTCTTCCCAGGGGGTCAACTTGATGGGTGATTCCGATCCTCCCCCGGTAGCTGTGGCAATGTTACGGTTGGCGGATAGTATGCTCCGTACGCGTATCCGCAGGTCGTCCCATCGCTTTCTGCATTGCTGTGGGTTGCGGGGTGCGGTCCCCACCGCACTTACCCGCTGTGCCACCAGGGCCCATATGGCCTTCTTGTTCGCAAGTGCCGTCCTGGTCATTTGCGTGGAGAAGACGACGGCAGCATTCTCCTGGAGGGTCTCTGTAAGCACGGTGAGTTCCTCACGGGAGAAGTGGACCTGCCGCTTGCGGTCGCACGCTTTTTTCGCTACTTTTCCCATTTCTATTGCTTTCACTGGGGTGGATGACGGGTTGGGATGTGTCTCAGGGTAGTATTTTTAATGGTTGTGTGGGAATTCTGATTTTATAGGTGTACGGCGTGCTGTTTCCCGTTCCGCGCCCATGTTTTTACTTCCGTTTCCGTATGTTTACGGTCACCGTACTTTCCGGTTGCCGCTCATTACGGTGACCGCTAAAATGGGTGGCGGAATTGCACCTAGGGCGCCGTACGACGGCGGTGAGGCGCGTTTTGGGGACATTTCCGCCATCGCGGACTTTGCACTTCCGCCATGGCGTAGTGCTCGTGCCCGATGGGTCGGAATTGGCCGCACTTTGCTCCGTCGTGCGATGGCGGAAACGCTATTTACGCTATGGCGGTCAGGTCAGTCACTTTCCGCCAGGGTCGTAATGAGGGCCTATATATTTAAAAGATTTGGCATATTAGGCAGACTGAAAGGAACTCTGATGCTTAGGTATTACCATTTGAATGGCTCCTTAATCATGTTATGTTATGTAGATTTATACTGTGCACCGCTACTGCACAAGGCCAGTCTGCAGGCACTCACGTGGTTCTGCAAGAAAGAGGACAGGGTTGCTGGTGAGGGAAGAATGATAGGATAGGTCCAAAACCAGGAGAACCTGGTGTTTGTCTGTGTTGGCTTGCAGATGGTAGGTTGAGTGCACTGGCTTGTTGTATCCATACAGGTAAGGTCCAATGACTGGGATGTTTATATTTGACTGTTTGTTATGTCGGGGTGTCTTTTTGGATCTATGAATGTACTGGCATACTGACTAACAAACAGCACTATGATTACTGTCCTGTCTGTTCTATGTATTCATGTCAGCGCTTTGAGGCCTGTGGGCGATTTAGCACTTTGTAAAAATTAAATAGAATAGAATAGAATAGGGTGTGTATGTTTATGTGTTTTATGTGTAGATTGGCTGGTGTTTAAGGTTGTACTCACTGGCTTGTTGTGTCGTACGCGTAAGTCCAAGTGTGCAGGTTTGTTTGTTTTGTGTGTTGCTTGTGTTGGGTGTGTTTTAGGGCATAGGTTGGATAGCCCATTGGGTGTGTATAGTGTTTGGATGGTGTGTTTGAGGAAATAGAAGCGGAGTGGTTCGTGCTTTTGCTACTCCCTAAATTCTTCTGTGTGGCTAATCTACACAGTCCTATCTTCTGCGACAAATGACTAATGTCCATAATTCTTTCTAAGTGTGATGCATGGTTAAACTTCGCAATTCTATCTGAATCGGGCGCGTGGCTAATCTTAACAATTCTATCTAACTCTGCCGCATAGATAAACTTCATAATTCTCTCTAAGTCTGAAGCATGGCTAACCTTCATAATTCTATCTAATCATGCTTATTTTATGTGCTTAAGAACCACTTCTGTTGAGTGGTCTGAGGGTCTTACAATGAAATGGCTGGTTGACTTCATCCCGAGCCCATTCTTTAAGATATAAGGCTCAGAACCTGCCCACCTGTGCATGAACACACACATATGAATGGTGCAAGAAGCCTTTTTACAGGTCTTTTGATGTAAGTAACATTTCCTCTAATGCAACCTTACTTACATTGTAAGTTAAATGTAAACATGTTCTGATTAGCATCTTTTATGTGTTAGGTCTCCACCCATCTCAACTACTTAACAAATCCTTCACAACACTGGACTCACTGATTACAAAATGAGGAGTGTCATTCTCAGATTTCTGCCTCTTTCATTGTTCCTTCCTAATCTAACAAGGTGTCCTCTGCTTGAATAAGATTCCCTATATTGCTGCTCCGAAGTGGTGTTGCTTAAAAAAATATCTTCTCTGTCGAAGAAATGTTACTGATTTGGTAGCGGCTTTTAAACCAGATGTTAAATGTATTAATCCTGTTATGAAATCCACATTGGCGGCAAATCCCAAGCGATTGAATAAACTTTAGATAGATAAGATGATCTTGTACTGCGTTCCTGGGGAAGAATCCAACAATCCTGTGGGCATGTAATCTACTGAGATTTTGGATCTCAAAGGGCGCTGTTACTGTAAGTGATATCTGGGGTTCAATTGAAATTTTGGACTTCACGCAATTACAGCCTCTTTTCAAACTTTCCCCAAATGAGTTGGGCTGATAAATTTTGCTCACAACTGAACTTGCTATATGTATCAAAAGGTCCACCTCCAATCTTTGTTAAGCTTTTATATTCAGTGTTAAACATATGCTTGACGTAGGAGGACATGTGGCCACTAAAGTTTATAGTATCCTTAGAGATTATATTTAAATTGCCAGATTCATTAAGCGATTTGTGGGTTGATGATTTAGATGTATGCGTAAAGTTCTCTAGGTGTTAAACCGGAAATGCAAATATTAAGTCAATTGGTCCCATATTTCTCTCTCAGACTTATTTATTTTACACAAACCCTTATGGATGCCTTGCAAACTGTGAAAGAGGAAGTTGATTTCCTTTGCATCTTGTTGGCATTCAACTCCAGGTCAGGAACCCTAAAGAACATGTCATTTGCTTGTCAGTCATTTTTAATGTCTGGAAGGATGTTTGGAAAATGATCGCAGATATTCTCCCCATCCAAGCAAATGTTTACTTTGCACATATCACTCGTAAGTCAGAGGATGCTTCTCTCTCATTAAACTCAAAGCACCAGAAATGGTTGGATTTGTTATTGCCTACTGCAGTCAGAGCTATTATCTATAACTGGAACTCTGCTAATGCTACGTCAGTCCATACCTGCTGGGCATGGGTAACATTTAAAGCTATAAACCTTAATCAATTTGGATATGCTTGCTCCAATATTTGGAATCCTGTTAGCACTTACTTGCTCACATAGGGCACCTCTTGACATTAAATAGGGATTCATGTCTCTTTGTTTTTGCCTTGACCTGTATCTACTAACGATTTCATTTAAATGTGTGTGCATCATCTGTTTCTTCTCTGAAATATGAACAGTGTTCATTCTAATTGTGTTTGTGCATTACTCCTATTTAGTTCTATGATTGATTCATACATTTTTTGATTTACATTCCAATAAATTATCAAACCTATTTGTGTATGTCTTTTTATTTTGTATTTATTCAAAATGTCAATAAAACGTTTGAATAGGAAAACGTTCTGATTGGCTTTATGTAGAATATACAAAATAGCCGTATTAGTTATACAAGTTATATTTTCAGGTCCTAGTATGCTGCTATACTTGATTTGCGTAACAGAATCCGAACCACCCTGTCGGCATAATCTTCTCCTCCTGGTTCAGCAGAGTTTTTGAGTGCCTAGCCATAAACCTGGAAACATGCCCTTTTCAAGCAAAGAAGTGACCACCATGGACTGGGTTTGCGGATTATCCATGACGCATAAATTCCTTCAGTAGACTTGTATTTTAAATCAGAGATTTTGATAAGCGTGTCTCTTACTTGGGCTGATTTCAAGTGTCAGTTTCATAGCTGCCGGCTACAGCACTTAATGGCAGATTAGGACATGTTTACTTCCCTGTAGCCAATCAGAAGGTGTGGAATGCAGGCTCCAACAATGAGTAAAAGCCTGCATTCTGCATTCTATGCTTCTCTGTTGTTCGTCTCACTTTTTCCAGCTCCCAAGCCAATCGTGAAACCTTGCCTTTCTACCCCCTTGAAAAAGCTCTAACAGCGTTAGAGCTCTTACCAACAGGCTGTTTTATGTGCTACATCACCTTTGCCCTTGTTAGGGGCCCTCACCTTTGGCTTGGAGTCACTGGCTTGGGCAGCATCCTCTTACTAAACAATATAGCTGTCTGGTGAGGGATCATATGCTTCATTGGGGGCTGCATCTAAATAACAATCCCATTGTTTTGGGACAACGATAATGGTGCCTCAATAGGACCCTAGACATCAGTAGCACTACTTATGTTTATGTATGATTTCAGATGCGTTCATGTCCAATGATGTACTGTCCTCATGGGCATTGTAGTCACTCATCTGTTGATATATTAGTATATGTGTGATTGCCTTCCAGTACATTTCTTCAGGTTATGGACATACATGTTTTCTTGTCTTTTCTGTCTTTTGAGTGCTTGCTTAATTCATGAAATAAACCATTCATTTTTTCTTATCACTTTGTAGTACATAATAATCTTTTTCTTTTTGTTTATATAATTCAGTCCCTATGCCAAGTACTTGAACACTTGAAACTGTGTGATTCATTGGCATAAACCATCATTTGATGTCAAGTTATTTGTGAGTTATTCATTTCAAACAAATTCAAATGGGAACACCCCTTTTGGTGTTCACGCCACAAGATCAAGGGCTTGTTGAAGTGTATGAGACAGTACTAGAGCCGGGGGAGGGGCAGGGTGGAGGAGAAGGTAGTCACCCAAAATCCGCACCCCCCCTCCAGCCCCACACACACACTTTTTCTTCAATAAGCAAAATTCACAAAGGTCTGAGCGAATGTGGTGGCAGGCACAGATTACACAGTTGCTTTGCAACTAAACTGAGGTCCCATCCTAGGGCCCCATTTGTTCCTTCAGCCTGCTTCAAGCTGCTGGATCCAAGTGTGGTGCTGACC
Source organism: Ambystoma mexicanum (assembly GCF_040938575.1). Taxonomy (NCBI): domain Eukaryota; kingdom Metazoa; phylum Chordata; class Amphibia; order Caudata; family Ambystomatidae; genus Ambystoma; species Ambystoma mexicanum. The sequence goes on from NC_090931.1 coordinate 868,918,146, forward strand.
TACACAGACCAGAGAGAAGATCACCTTGTATTCAAGGTACGTTCGAAAATAAAAAAAGCTGCTTTTTATGTGTGTGTGCTTGTAATTAATGGAATGTGTATTGTTGAGTGTGTGTGTGTCTGGGTGTGCACCTGCATGTGTGTACGCAATGTGTACATCCGTGTGTTTTTCTGGTGGATGGAAGCTGCATCATTATGAACGTTATAAACAGACATGATGGTGATTTGGAGTGGCAAAGCTGGCACATATTGCGGCACAGCATCACAAAAATGAAATGCAGTGGCAATGCAGGCATGTATTTCGGGTGTAGAATCATGAACGTGTTGGCTGAAGTTTCATGAAAGAGTTACAGTGGCAATACTGGCCTATATTGTGAGCACAGCTTCATGAAATTATGAAAGCTGCTTACAGTGGCAATTCTGGCATACATTATGGACACAGGCATCATGTAAATGTTGTATAATGCTCCTGTCTATAGTTATTGACCTGGCATCTACTGAATTTTTTTCATGCATTCCCCAAGAGAACCAATTACAAACTGTGTGCCTTTTTACCAAATTTGTCTTAAGAAATGTGTGATAAAATGCACCATCTCAACCATTTGCAGCACCAGCACACATGAATCCGTTGACACTAGAAAACCCTCACCATTCAGGTCTGACGCCTGGAATTGTCAGTGGCCTAAGGGTGGACCGCTCAGAGTGCTGCAGTAAGTGTCAGATAGATTCACGGGAGCTGAGAAACCCATAGGATATTTGCAGTGATGATTGCAAGGCCTAAAATATGAATGCACCTTCAGGCACGCTACCCAACCTGAAGGCTTAATGTTCTCAGTAAAGTCTGCCCCTGCCCACGGGTGGGGGTATCAAGGACTGAAAAAGAGAAATCACCAGAAACAGAAAGTTGATGGAGGTGCACTACTGGAGTCAGAAGGGTACTTTGCCCTTATTCCCCAGCTGCATCACACATTGAGCTTGCAGGCATAGTTCACCACTCCACCTTTGTTCTTCTGGGACCTTTAAGGGTGGGTTACTGAGGTCAAAGGGAGCTGTGAACGAGGAAGCACATGAGGGACCACCATATGAGAATAGGGCAACATGAGCTATAGCCTGCTGTGTGGCTGCTAATTCAGGTTCATGTGAGGGATATTTGCCAGGGTGTCTTCCTTCACATGGGATCTCACAATGCCTCCAACCTCGCCTTTTCTTGCCCATACAGACTGACATGTTTAAAAGATCAGCTACTGAAGGGAATAAAGATGGACTTATGTATATTGCATTGCATTGTGGGTGTTGGCGCTTGAGACCCATGCTCAACGTTTGTGCCAAATACATGAGCAGAACATCTGTGGGGGCCAGCTGATTTATCTGCGGATCAAAAAATTCAGTGCAATCTGCACAATGGTGTCTATCCATTTTTCGGGGGTCGTCAAGCTGAACAGTAGCATTAGGCTCAATACCATGCTGTGACTTCTCCAGGTACTGCTTGACCTTACTGGGCACCAGATCCAACCAAATCCCTCAGTATGGGGACATTGGGGGTAGTTGCTATTCAGGATGCAGATCGTGTCCATTTCCTGGAGGTAGCAGGCTGGAATCAGTTGTCAGGGTCAGAGAATATCTGGCCCTATGACACAGGACTGTCCCTTTTCCTGGGGTAACAAGGCACACCAGTAGAACCCAAGGCTATGCCTGAGGCATATGGGACAGGGCATAGCCCTTTGATAACGCCACTGGTCCACTCCCAGTTCCAGATGCTCGCCTCGGATGCATTTCGGATGCATCTCTTCGTTCCTAGGGGACATCCTCATCCCCGCATTGCTTTTGTGCAATGTCCTTTTAAGAACCTGAGAATTATGCAGTCAAAGGAGATGGGGTGGACCGGGTGCCTATTCCCCAGACAGGGAGGGTCAGCTGCTGAAAATTGCTGATGGCATAAATCAAATGCCTTGAGGAGGAATTACTGAGGCATGGGTCGGCTGAACCATAGACAAAGGGTGAAGAGAATTCCAGGGCAAGGTTCCAAGTGCAGTGGAAAACGGTTACCAGACATTTCGTCGAAAAAAAATGGTCGACAAGACATTTGGTCGAAACCATTTGGTCGAAAGACAAATGGTCGATTTTTTTTTATTTTTTATTTTCACTTTTTTTTTTTTTTGGGGGGGTCCCCCACCAGCCCCCTTTTTTTCCCTAAACTAAAACCTAAAAAATATATATATAAATAAAAATAAAAATTCGACCATTTGGTTTTCGACCAAATTCCATCGACCAAATGTCTTTCGACGAAATGTCCGGACACCGTGGAAAACACAGGCCTTTGCAAAGGATGCATTGAGAAATGTGGTCCAATTATTATTAATCCATTTACCATCTCATTTAAGCCTGGGGACAAAAATCGTAGATCAGAGCGACAGTGGATGAAGGGATTGATGGTGTGGGATTGTGAGGCTTATGGGCTAGAGAGGAAACATGGTCATGGTGGCCATTGTTGAGCGAGCCATGTGTTCAGCTTTCTCAATGGATTATGGCTCGATGGGACCAACTTCTCACAGCAAATGCTGTGCCACCGAAAAGCAATGGATGAGCGCAGGATACAAACCCATTGACAAAAAAAGGGGATCTTGCGGGATCGAAAAAGTGAATGAAACATCGAATCCAGATGCAATACACCAAAGATTATTAAAGCGTCCCAGAGAGGTGATGGCAGGAACAATAACAACAAATGATCTAATCAGTAACTACAGACAGGAAAGGATCGAGAGGACTGCAAAACTGCAGATGTAGCCTTAGCCCTACTCCAGAAAAGTGGAGGCAGGAAGGAGGCAGCAATGATGCTTGTCTGCCTCATAAAACTAGTGGGGAATCTTGTGCACCTTCCTAAAAACTGGTTCTGCAATCCAGGAGATCCTGGGGCCAGAAGGTGAAAGTGAGGCCAGACCATGGAGTTCTTCGGCTGGTGAACAGTCCAAGACAAAGCAGGGGCTCTGATCCACTGGTGAGACTTTTACCCACAGGCAGCTGGGCAGCATTGCGATGGGAGCCTGGGTGATAGACTGTCTAAGGGACATGCCGGTTCAAAGGAAGCATGGTGTGCTGGTTACTGCTATTGATCCTTAGTCAAAGCGGGCGGCCTCAAGGATTCTTTTACAATCTTATGCTATTCGATCCACACTTTAATGCCATGGCAGAGGAGTGATAGATACATAATGCCTATTTAATTTGCGCAGCTTCTCCAGAGGGGTTAGAAAAAAAGTAAGCACTGATATTTAAACTTCGCAGAGTGCGCCGGAGTCAAGTTAGGGTCAGTGTAGCCACCAGAAGGCATCTGTTGCAGGCATATACGTTCAGAGGAGCAGAAGAGGGAAAGTATGTATGTATGTATGTATATATAGGTGATTTATATAGCGAAAATCTAGTTAGAAAGCAAGGGAGTGCTGTACAATACAGGGAGTGTTACATGGGGGGGGGTTGTCTTGCTAGTTTATGGTCCTCATTTGTCGGGGAAGTGTTCCCTGAAGAGCTGGGCTTTCATGTCTTACCTGAATCGCATGACAGAGGGAGCTGCCCTGATGTTACCATCACGTTTGTTCCAGAGTGTGGGAGCCTAGCGGGAGAATGGCTGTCTGGTCTTCTCCTCCTTGCACTTCTTGGATTCCAATCTGATGGCATATTGGTCCTTGGTGTTGCATTGTCCTCATGAGATGGCGATCTTTTCAGCTAATTATGATGGTGTCTTGAACATTAGAGTTTTGTAGGTAATGTAGGCTGCTTGGAAGCGTAGTCAGTGTAATTCCTTGAGAGTGGGGGAAATGTATTTGAGTTTCTTCAGCCCTACGGTGAGGTGTGCTGCAGCATTCTGGGCCGTATTCAGAGGGACCAGCGTTGTGGTTGGGACACTTTCCAGGAGGACGATCTCACCTGCCATGTGGTAGAGCACCAGGGCCTGGAGGACAGATCTGAAGTCTGAGAAGTTGAGGCAGTGCTTGATGCAGCACAGGAATGAGAGCTGGCACCATGTTCATTGTGTCTTCTTGGCAATGTGTGCTTTCAAGGAGAGTTTGCAGACTGGCAGAGAGGCTGAGCAGGACCAGAAGGCATGGGTCACCTTTGTCCATGATAAGGATTGCCTTGTAAATGACCTGGCTAGTGTGGTCTGGGTGCTGCATCGTTGTAGAAACCAGACTGGTGTTTTGAAGGTAGGCTGTGTCTGATGATTTTTTCATGTAGTTGGAGCTTGACAGTCTTCTAAATGATCTTACAAATGAACAGTAGTAGATGCGTGACGGGTGATAGTTGGCTAGGTAGTGCAGGTTGAGTTTGGGCTTTTTATTAAAAGTATGGTCTGGACAGTTTTCAGTGCATCGGGGAAGATGCCTTGAATGAGTGAGGAGTTGATGGTTTGGAGGAGAGTAGTGAGAGTGTTTCCCATGATGTTCTTCTGGATGAAGTCTGGGATGTTCTTGCACTTGTACAAGGTGGCCATGAGTGATGTGAGCATGCTTGCGAATTATTCCATTGTTAGGGACTTGAATTCTGGCCATCTTGGGACATGGAATTGTGGTATGGCAGGGGTGTCAATGGTGGGTTATGTGTCATGGATGTGGCTTCAGGTCTTGCCTATTTCCTCTGTAAAAACATGTTGATGGCATGGCTCACTCCATGCATTGTGGTGCTGTGGGGGAATGAAGGAAGTTGATACATTGTCTCATTGCCTTGAAGAGGGCTCTTCTCTTGTTGTAGGCTTTTGCTATGGATGCTGTGCAGGAATGTGATTTGCTGTGGTGATAAGTGTCCCGCAGACTCAGGAGAGACTTTTCAAGGTGGTGAAACCTTCTTGTTGTTCATCTTTATTCCATAAATGTTCTTGTTTGTGCATGGCATGCTTACTGTCAGTGGCTTCTTGTGTGTACCATCATGTGGATGGCTTGTTGTTGCTTAATGGTTTCAATGGTTCAAGAGTGTTTGGGGAAGTCTGCTAATGTGCAATTGAGCTGCTTGAGAAGGATGTTGATGTCAGATGAAGGATTTAGTGTGGACCCCAGGTTGGTGAGGTTTTCGAAGGCATTAAGGGGAGGATCTTGACTGAGTACGGAGTTGTCGTTGTTGCTTTCAGTAGCCCTCAGGTAGAGAGTTAGGAGTGCTGGTGCTTGATATGTGTTGTCAGGCCTGTTGAGTTGTATAGTTGTGTAGTTGGAAAGCAGTTGATATTTGGCAATGCTGTAAATACTAGGTTGAGAGTTTATTTGTTTGTTTCTTTCTTTATTTGTAACGCGCGCCAGACACGAAGGTATCAGGGTGCAAGATCAAGAATACTTTAAGCTTACAGGATGCAGGTTACACAGTTACATAAATACAGATTAGTGCAGATAGTACATATGCATTACCGGTGGGGAATCATTACAGCAGGTGGTACATATGTATGGCAAACAAGTTAAGAGTCATAATAGAAAGGTCAGGTTCTATTATGGTTGCTAGGTCAGCTGATTAGTCAAGCTTGACTATAGCTCGTTATCTTTAAGCCATTTGATAATATTTAATCTAAATTGTGGGTATGATTGGTCAGTCCTTAAGGTGGGTGGGATGGAGTTCCACAGCTGGGCAGCTTTGACAGGGAAACTATTCCCTCTGGTGTAGTCATTTTGAAGGTGGGCACTGATAGGCAGTTTGTGTAGGCTGCTCTCGTAGGTCTAGATGTGACTCTTCTTTTAAACGTCTCTGTTAGGTAGCTAGGTGCTAGGTTATTGAGGCATTTGAATGTTAGAGATGCAGTTTTAAGTTTAATTTTGTCAACTATGGAGAGCCAGTTGGATTGTCTTCTAGTAGTCGATATATGTTCTCTTTTATGGATTCCTAGTGCCGCTCTAAGTGCATTATTTTGCAGTATTTGGATTTTCGGAGTAATGTATTTATTAGACCCCAAATAGAGAGCGTTACAGTAATCTAGTTTGGACAACACGAGTGCTCTTGCCAGCTGACTGTAGAGAGGTAAGGTCTAGCTGATCTGATCAGCTTACAAGTATAGGCTGCGGATGATGCCATAGCGTTCACTTGTTTAGCCAGGGTGAGGCTAGAGTCGAGGTAAAAACCTAGTGTTTTTACCGCCTTAGCAACTTTGATTGTGTGGCGTGGCTATGATAAAGGTTGTGTAGTCTTGGCTGAGTTTCTTAATGTTATGTGTAGTCCCCACTATGATGAGCTCCGTTTTGTCATCATTCAGGCATAGTCTATGACGAGCCATCCATGTCTGGATGATGAGGTATATCCTATTCACCAAGGCCAAATCCTGTTTGTAATCCCCAGAAAGTGGGATGAGAATCTGGGTGTCATCTGCATAGTTAGTGTAGGTGACACCTAGAAGGACCAAATCGTCAAATAGGGGCTTGGTAAAAATATTATACATGGTAGGGGAAACGCATGATCCCTGGGGTACACCACACGTAATGGGAGTGGGGTCTGCAGCTGCTGAGGTAGAGAAGACCCTCATGGTTCTCTCACTTAGAAATGATTTGATCCATGCTATTGCTTGGGGCGAGAAGTGTGCTGCTGATTCTAGATGGCTACAGAGCACTTTGTGATCTACCAGGTCAAATGCTGACGAGAGATCCAGAAGGAGAAGCAGGACAGCTTTCCCTTGGTCTCTCATCTCGTCGACCTGGGCCTTAGGATCAATAAATCCTGTTTCAGTACCATGCTGTTGTCTGAAACTAGATTGCCGGGTACCTAGGAGTTGGTGTAGCTCCAGGAATTTCTGAATCTGTAAATAGGCCAATCTATCTCAAATCTTTAGTAGGAATGGCACTTTGGTGATGGGCCTGTAATTTGTGGGTATCGCTGGGTCAAGTGTTTGCTTCTTAAGGAGGACCCAGGATTCCTTAAGATTGCTCGGTATAGTAGAAGAGTTGATCAGTTTAGAGATATATGGTGATAAATCTCTGGCAGCGTCTTTTATTATTTGAGCTGGGGAGTTATCACCTCGACAATTTGAAGGTTTGAGCGATAAGATTATTTTTTCAACCCCTATATGGAGACTTTGGTGAAATTAAATCTTTGTTCTGGTTTGGCAGTAGTACATGGTTTGTCAATTTGGGTAGTTGTGGTAGGTTTGTTTAGTTTTTTTCTTATCAATTTTGACTTGGAGGGTGGCAATTTTGTCACTAAGGGCCTTCTGAATGTTAGAACAACATGTTTTATTTTTGACACAGTTATCAGGTACCGGGTTAGGGTTCTCCAATTCCTTTAGAATTGTAAAGAGCTCTTTGGTTCCTGATTTGGCTTGTATTATTCTATTGTCAAAGCTTTCCTTTTTAGCTCGCTTTATTTCAGTTTTGTATTTTATAGAGATGTTGGCGAGGGTAGCTTTATTCGCCTTTGAAGGACTGTTGTGTTTGGCTAGGCTGGTTCGTGGTTTGTAATATTTATCTGTTTTGTTATTATGATTGGTGGCGGCACTTGTTAGTGAGTAGTTTTGTTTTGTAGTGTCCTTATAATGACTTCTGCTTTACGCACATGTAGTGAGGTACCTGGCAGGTGGTTTGTATATTTTAGGTAGTCTGAAGAGTAGTTTGGAGTTCCTACGTGTGAGATCACATGGAATGTTAGTTATAGTGGGATTAGGAATAGGTACATTTCCTGAAGTCTTTTCAGTGCCTAGGGTGGTCACGACATCCGGTCTAGTGTTACAGTTAGGACTTTTAGTGGGCATGTCTAGTGAAGCAGTGCTCGTTCGAGACATTATCAGCCTAAGGACAGTCAGGTCAAGGAAGATAATAAACATAGTAAACTGGGAGCGGCAGGGCGCTCACAGTCAGGCAGAATGGCAGCACAATACTTAGTGGGGGCGGTAGGGCTTTCACAATCAGGCAATATGGCAACACAATAATGCAGCTAAATACTTAGTAGGGGCGGCAGGGGTGCTGCCTTTGGTGTGGATGGGACCCATGAGCTGTGTGATGTGGTGGGTGTCCAGGAGATCAAAGAGGGTTTCTTTGGTTTTCTTGGTTGCTTATGATCCTGACAGACTAATGTCTCCTAGAAAGGCATTCATGGAATAGCTGACAGTGAATGCAGTGCTAGGTCGGTGATTTCATCCGGGAAGTCTTTGTTAGTCTGGGGTTGGTGGCTGATCAGGTGGAAAATAGCTATTTCAGTGTGTTGAGTGGAAAGTGACATGTCCATGTTGTCTTGTGGATGACTAAGAGACCCCCACTGGACTTCTCTGTATGGTTAACACGATGGATGCTGTAATTGGCAGGGAGAAGGATGTGGGTGGTGGTAGGGGCAAGCCATGCTTCTCTTATGAAGAGTGTGTAAGGTTATTTGTGGTGCTGATATCAACAACGACTGTTGCATGGAGTACAGGGTAGCGAGCATTGATTAGCATGAGGGTACGTGTGTTTGCATGTGTGCTTTGAAGTGGGATGTTATTAATTAGGTTGCATGTGTTAAAGCTGCAGTAGTGCTTGGGGCGAGCTGAGTGTTTGTGTGTGAGAGTTAGAGTGGGGACAGGCAGAGGTATATAAGCAGTTCTAGCCCGTGGTCATTTCACAGCCTTAGCTGTACCAAATAGGTGTTGGTCTGGTTGAAACCCTTGTCTATGTCAGTCCTTTGCTTCAGATGCCCGGTTGAGAGAAGCCATAAGCAGGAGAGTTTCAGAGCTGGGAGGAAGTAGGGAGCAACACCACAGAATGTGCTGGCTGTGGCGGGGGGGGGGGAGGGGGAGAGGAAGAAATGACAAAAACAAGTGAGAAGGGAGGCATGAGGAACAACACAGAGGAGTTGAGGTGAGTGGGGGAAAAGAGAAATAGGGCTGTGGGCTGGGGAGGTAAAGAAAGAGAATAAATACCCACAAAAAATCAGGAGTAGAGTGGGAAGGAACAGCACAGAGGAATGGAGGTGGTGGGGCAAAAAAGAAAAAAAACAGCTAGAAAGAAAACCCCAAAGGAATGTTAGGATTTTCCTTTGGATGATCTATGAAGGTATTAATGACATGACTGGGTCACGGGCTAAATGGGAACTGGCACACGGTTTGAAGGTCTCGAAGAAAAGTCATCTGGCATAGCCTTTGCTTTGCATAGTGCCCATTCAACTCTTGGAGGCTTAACCAGGTTCCTACAAGAGCGTTTTTGGAGTCTCTGTGCCTGGTGCTGTGAGTTTTAGGGCCCAGGCTTATTGTAACAGAAATGCACCCTAGCCCGGGAAACGGCAAGCTGGATATGCCATCACCTAGCAGGTCAAAGATGGGAGTCAGGGCCTACTGAAAGGTTGTACACGCGAGGCAGAGGCGGCATCGATGACTCAATACTACTGTGCACCCCTTTCCACTCATACGGATACCCCAAGGCCTGCACCCTGCCCCCAGTCTCTTCCAGGGTTCATGGACCACCAAATGGAAACTAAGAGGCAAATACTAATGCCAATGGATAAGAGGGGGAGGCACTGCTGATAGTATCCCTTTCATCTTCTCCGGCTTGGAATGGCGGCTAAGTATGTATTCATTTTGTATCCTGCTGTCTCCACCCCAAGTGAGGGGTCTGACCGTAACATGCCAGGTCACCGGCTGTCGGGTGGCATGAGGGCCCTAGGTAACTGGGCCAAATCACCAGGCCTAGACAGAAGCACATACTACCACATCACCATTAAAGTCTGGAAACAAGAAGAATCTGGATAGTTATGCCAGATCTATTTAATCTAAGAAATTCCCTACTGCTCTATAATGGAGGCGTCAGGTCAGTGGAGCGGATGGACTAGTGCATCCACTGTGGAGAAGGTCACCGGTTCGCACCTGTGCTCCTCCGCTGAGCGTTTCATCCCTCCTCAGTCTAGGAAACGTGTGCCATCGAGTTTGACTTGAGTAACACTAGAGAGGATTCAGTGCATGAAGTGTGCTTTGTGCTATGTTATGCACCTTGCTGGAGGTGCCAGTACGATCTGATTGGGGCCGTGCTTTGGGGATCGCTGGGTTTAGACACATAGATGGGATGCTATGGGGACTGTGCTCGGTGCACTAGGAGGTGTTTAAAACGAGGAACCCCTTCCTTTCGATACAGTCGGGGTTTGGGTTGGGTGGCACTGTGATTGCCGACGTTTTTCCAATAGAACAACAAAAGAGGTGATGGCTGGAAGGTTTAGAATTAATCTTAACCTCTGGCATCGCTCTGGGCAACCCTCCAGACCATCGTTCTTCGCCTGCCAAGTCATTACAAAAGGGGAAAGACCCCTTTTGCAATGGCGCAGACGGGCTAAAAAACGCTGGTGTGGAAGGTTGCCCAGAGCAACGCCAGTGGTACAGATTCATTCAAAACCTTCCACCCATCACTTTTGTGGTCACACTACGTTTTTCCAAAACAATGTACTTTTATGAAGAAGTTTCAAACTACATTGCCTCAAATGATCATCTCATCTGCGTCATGTATGCGTCATGTATTCGCGATGGAATAATTAAGCACATTTTCGTTATCTCTGCCACATTTGCTGCCGCCCTTTGGTGGCAGGGGCCTACAGCGGCATACGGCATGTTGCACAGCATTCACCTCAGCAAGATGCCACGGAACCCCTTGTCAGGGTTATACTGCAATGCCCGCCCTGGCCTTGTGGAAGAGGTGGCCACAACATTCTCGTTCGCAATGTTAGTCTTAATGTGGGATGCACGAGGCTAGCTGCAAGTTGCCACAGAAGAGTGAGGGGCAAAGAGTGCTGTGGGTTTCCCAAGTCACATCTGTGTAAAGTAGGGTTCATCCTTCTCGAAGCATGTACACTGTGCACACATTTCCTTTCGTTGCGACATGCATCACAATCTGGTGTTCTGTAATGCCTGCCTTCCTGCCAAGCATTCATTGTCATTGCGGTTCGTTGGGTGTTGTCATCACCGACATCCCCCTTTCATTGCACGTGGTACAATGCAGACATGCACTGAGTACATTGTGGTGTTTTGCGGTGTTCCTGTGTGGTTGTAATACTCAGGTCCATGAAGTTCTGGAGGAGACAAGGTGCATTTTGATATATTGGTGCCAACATGGTCAAGTCAAGCACGTGTGTGTTTGTATATGTGTGGTGTTTGGCATAAATACCTAGGACTCATGTCCTACTTGACGCTTTGGTCACCATCACCCCGTGACATTCAGCCGCTCTTCTGGACAATATAGTAGTAGATGGACCGAGCCCTGGAGTATGACCTACGATCCACGAATGGGTGTTAACTTTTTGTATCAGAAAAGTGTCAAATAGTTACAGACTCTTGTTTTATTTCAGCAGGAGACTAGGGACGGGTAGACGATCCCTAGTCTCCGGCTGAAAACCGTTCACGACCCAATTTCTGGGACCCTTTATCCTCCCCCCTACTCACAGCTGTAAAGCGTTCACGACCCAATTTTTGGGACCCTTTATCCTCCCCCCTACTCACAGCTGTAAAGCGTTCACGACCCAATTTCTGGGACCCTTTATCCTCCCCCCTACTCACAGCTGTAAACCGTTCACGACCCAATTTCTGGGACCCTTTATCCTCCCCCCTACTCACAGCTGTAAAGCGTTCACGACCCAATTTCTGGGACCCTTTATCCTCCCCCCTACTCACAGCTGTAAAGCGTTCACGACCCAATTTCTGGGACCCTTCATCCTCCCCCCTACTCACAGCTGTAAAGCGTTCACGACCCAATTTTTGGGACCCTTTATCCTCCCCCTACTCTGATGTTAAGTGTAATGGTTCCTGCGGGTTCAGATCAATACTTTAAGTGGATACAAATCGTGTCGCTAGACCCTATCCCTCACTTATATTATGAAATTCACTCTTTTGTTGGCCCCAGTCCAACTATCCTGGAGGGAGTTCTCGAGGCAGTGGAGAGTATTTTGGCCCTCAGGGAGTGCTCTGGGCAGTGGAGACAATTTTGGGCCACAGGGAGTGCTCTGGGCAGTGGAGAGTATTTTGGCCCGGAGGGAGTGCTCGGGGCAGTGGAGAGTATTTTGGCCCACTGGGAGTGCTGGGGCAGTGGAGAGTATTTTGGCCCAGAGGGAGTGTGCTCGGGGCAGTGGAGAGTATTTTGGCCCAGAGGGAGTGCTCGGGGCAGTGGAGAGTATTTTGAACCAGAGGGTGTGCTCGGGGCATTGGAGAGTATTTTGGCATTGGAGAGTATTTTGGCCTGGAGGGAGTGCTTGGGGCAGTGGAGAATATTTTGGCCCAGAGGGAGTGCTTGGGCCGTGGAGAGTATTTTGAACCGGAGGGAGTGCTCGGGGCATTGGAGAGTATTTTGGCATTGGAGAGTATTTTGGCCCAGAGGGAGTGCTTGGGGCAGTGGAGAGCATTTTGGCCCAGAGGGAGTGCTTGGAGCAGTGGAGAGTATTTTGGCCCAGAGGGAGTGCTCGGGGCAGTGGAGAGTATTTTGAACGTGAGGGAGTGCTCGGGGCATTGGAGAGTATTTTGGCCCAGAGGGAGTGCTTGGGGCAGTGGAGAGCATTTTGGCCCAGAGGGTGTGCTTGGGGCAGTGGAGAGTATTTTTGCCCGGAGGGAGTGCTCGGGGCAGTGGAGAGTATTTTGGCCCAGAGGGAGTGCTCGGGGCAGTGGAGAGTATTTTGGCCCAGAGGGAGTGCTCGTGGCAGTGGAGAGTATTTTGAACCGGAGGGAGTGCTCGGGGTATTGGAGAGTATTTTGGCATTGGAGAGTATTTTGGCCCAGAGGGAGTGCTTGGGGCAGTGGAGAGCATTTTGGCCTAGAGGGAGTGCTCGGGGCAGTGGAGAGTATTTTGGCCCGGAGGGAGTGCTCGGGGCAGTGAGAGTATTTTGAACCGGAGGGAGTGCTCGGGGCATTGGAGAGTATTTTGGCATTGGAGAGTATTTTGGCCCAGAGGGAGTGCTTGGGGCAGTGGAGAGTATTTGGAACCGGAGGGAGTGCTCGGGGCATTGGAGAGTATTTTGGCATTGGAGAGTATTTTGGCCCAGAGGGAGTGCTTGGGGCAGTGGAGAGTATTTTGGCCCGGAGGGAGTGCTCGGGGCAGTGGAGAGTATTTTGAACCGGAGGGAGTGCTCGGGGCATTGGAGAGTATTTTAGCATTGGAGAGTATTTTGGCCCAGAGGGAGTGCTTGGGGCAGTGGAGAGCATTTTGGCCCAGAGGGAGTGCTTGGGGCAGTGGAGAGTATTTTGGCCCGGAGGGAGTGCTCGGGGCAGTGGAGAGTATTTTGGCCCAGAGGGAGTGCTCGGGGCAGTGGAGAGTATTTTGGCCCAGAGGGAATGCTCGGGGCAGTGGAGAGTATTTTGGCCCGGAGGGAGTGCTCGGGGCAGTGGAGAGTATTTTGGCCCGGAGGTAGTGCTCGGGGCAGTGGAGAGTATTTTGGCCCAGAGGGAGTGCTCGGGGCAGTGGAGAGTATTTTGGCCCGGAGGGAGTGCTCGGGGCAGTGGAGAGTATTTTGGCCCAGAGGGAATGCTCGGGGCAGTGGAGCGTATTTTCGAGAGCAATTTGGGAGCAATCCAGCTTCCCTTAAACTTCCCCCTAGCTCTGCAGTAAGAGGCTGGAGCCTGTGGGAGGAATGAAGCCTCTTCCACCACGTGCATCATAGTTTAAAGCAGATGGCCAGACAGTAACAATGGCATTGGCTAACGCTGTTACGCGCACCTGGTCAGGGGGCATTTTTGTGGGGCTCAGCTGAGGGGAAATTAGAATGGAAAAGGGGATTTCTGTCAAGAAACAGGGGGTGCAGTTAAAAGCCTGAGACGATTTAACTGATGCAATTCGTGTATGGGAGTCAGAGGGGTTTGGGGTGTTGGTCATCTGGAGGCCATTTTCTCTAACCTAAGTGAGGCTACCTTAAACGAGGGACCATTTGACCAGAATCTACAGTACAATGGAGGCAATGGGGGCAAGTGTAGTGGTGCCAGAGCTGGGACAAGTACTTTGCTTTGAGCTGATGCAGAGGTAGGCCATGGAAACCCTTCCAACTTGCCTCACTTATGCACTAATTTAGCAAATAAGCTGGGCAATGTGCCGGCCTGACTACATCCCAGTGCATCAGCTGAGGTCGGAGCTCTGCTTCAGATTTTGTGTTTATTGCAGTCTTTTTGACTGGAGCCAGCCCCTATGCCTTCGAATGGGCTGAAACCGTTACCATTGGGGTAGGTCAAAGCCAAATATCGTTTATTGGAAAAACTTCCCAAAAGTTATGCTTTCAAGACTCCATTACTGTGAGCTTGGAGGGGGAAGTCTTCACCCAGTACCAGGAGGATTCTGCAGAGCTATTGGGAATTGGAGCAATGTTTAAGTTATCCCCTTAGGAGAATGAAGTAGGTTATTCTGGGAGGGGGTAATCGGGTCCTTGCTTTCGTTGATCTGCGAGCCACCCTCACTTCTGTCTGCAGGCACCTCCTGTGGGAATCCGGAGAGCGGGCAGGGAAGGGTAGGTCCTTCATTAACTTGTTGTCCATCTTACAAAGGGGAACAGTGGCGTGAGTTTAGTTGGGTGCGGCTGAGGCCTTACGGGGATAGAAATGTGCTTACTATAGAAAAGAGCATCAGACAGGGGTGAGTCCTGGCACCATTCTCGTCTAATTTTTTTTTAATGACTTTAATCACTGGCTTGATAGAGCAAATGCATATTAGCATCCGGCGCGGGCGAGTCAACCAATCAGGGTGCTGGGATCAAGCATTGAATCCCACAATTCAAGCCGGCGGTACATGCAACCTGATGGCTACTTCCTCTGCCCTGTCATCTTCCACCCCGCTTGCCCTCCCTTCCCTTCGGGTCTCCGGTACTCTCTCCCCCCCTTACCTGATTTCCTTCAGCGGCGGTTGTGGAACTGCCGCTGCTGCTGCTCTAGCCTTCTGGGTCACTATGGAAATGGAAGAGGGGCTCCATTTGAAGCCCCGCCTTGCATGTGCATGGCAGCCATCTTAAATAAGTATTTTGTTTTCATGGACGGAAGAGGCATCCTGTTCATTCAAACAAAATACGTTGCTCGTAAGCACCCTTACTTTCCGGATTGAAAACCCTGGGTGCTAATAGCAATGACAACTGATCCGGCATGCTGGAACGGTTGTCATTGCTTAAGTAAATGGCCCAAAGACTAAGCTCCTGGTGTTGGGGGAAGATTAAAAGTCTTAGACCCAAGGTGTAAATGGCGGAGATACTATATATAAAGAGACAGGGTCAACAAAACACTAAACGTTTAGTGTTTTGTTGACCCTTTCTCTTTATATATAGTATCTACCCTATCCCCAATTGACAGGCCATCTCATTACAACCTTGGTGCTAAGTGCACCAACTTTACCACCATGGTGTAAACTCCGTTTACACCATGGTGGATGGCGGATTTACCGCCCCATTCCAAGGTGAGTGGGGCGGTAAATCCCCATTTCCCATTTTCCCTTCCCCATTCCCATTTTTGCCCCATAGGGCATAATGGGAGTGGGGAAGGCGCTAATTACGCCGCCGTAAATTACGGCGGCGTGATTAGCACCATGGCAGGTTAGCGCCATGGATTTTAACGCCTGCTAAAAGCAGGCGTTAAAATCAGAATCAGGCGTTAAGGGTTAACGGTGGCGTTAACCCTTAACGCCTGAGTTGTAATGTTTTGAACACTCCCCCCGTTTTGGGTGAGAGTGCTCACTTGGGGTGTCCCTCCACATTTAGAGTTATGTAAATGGCGGAGAAACAGCTCCACTTTGACTACCTCAGTGTTCGTTTTTCCTCCACAGTATCTCGTTGTTCGCAAATCTTGGAAACCATAGCTTCCCCGAAGCAGCATGCAGGTGGGGTAGCGCATTGCAACCTAAACTTTGGTGGGATTTGGGTAAAAGCCCCACGTTTTAGCCTCTCAAGCCCAGGCTGAGCTTGTGCTTCACGAGAGCGAATTGTGGAGCCACAGTAAGGAGGCCCCAGTGGTTTTCAGAGGGAATACGTTTTTAAAATAATTGTTCTCCTTACCCACAGGTGCGAACTCTCCGAAGTTGAAGTTGAAGTTGGAACTTTGAAATGAGCATCAGGCGGCACTGAGACCTATCCTGTTATGGCTTAGGGTATGGGCAGTGCTGAGGCCCACTGTCCACACGCATCATCTGCTAGAGGTTCAGAACATATATGGTGCTTCTTCTACACGTTGATTTGGGTGTATAAGAGGCTAGGCATAGGGTCCCTATAGCAAGAAAAACCACTCTAAGAACTTGAAATATTGCTAAGGTAAAGACTATGGGCCTCATTACAACCTTGGTGCTAAGTGCACCAACTTTACCACCATGGTGTAAACTCTGTTTACACCATGGTGGATGGCGGATTTACCGCCTCATTCCAAGGTGAGTGGGGCGGTAAATCCCCATTTCCCATTTTCCCTTCCCCATTCCCATTTTTTCCCCATAGGGCATAATGGGAGTGGGGAAGGCGCTAATTACGCCGCCGTAAATTACGGCCTGACCATGGCAGGTTAGCGCTATGGATTTTAACGCCTGCTATAAGCAGACGTTAAAATCAGAATCAGGCGTTAAGGGTTAACGGTGGCGTTAACCCTTAACGCCTGAGTTGTAATGGGGCCCTATGTCCCGGGACCTTAGAGAACAGAGCACCTTGGAATTGTGTGCTGCCAGTTTTATGCTCTCTCAGTACCTCGAGAACAAGCAGACCTTGGACGAGGTTTCAACTCTTGCATGGGTACGCAACATCTCAGGTTCCGCCTCGGTTCTCTCCTGCTGCAAACTGCTGTGGAGTGAGGGAGGGGCTTGCATAAGACCCAGTGTGTATGCACCTGTCAGGAGTTAGCTCTCAAGGCTGTTATCCATTAGATGCGTGCATGGATATGCAAGCTGGAGGTTGAGACTGCAAGGCATATCCTTACAGGTTGTCCACTAGGCCTACCTCTCTTTCGTGTAGGACATGGGATCTATTAAGACGGACCAGTTTTGATGCAGTTCCAGGAGATCATTGGTGATTACCTCAGCAGATTATTTTATTTGGAGAGATTTTCATAAAATGTTTAATCCAAAGGTATAAACTAGTTTTAAGATGGTTTTAGAGATTCTTGAGATGAATTTTGCGATATTGTATAATTACATTTTAGGATGTATTTTATGAATATGTATAATATGATTGCTATGACTGCTTTTATAAGTGTCACTTGGGATTTTGAAACTCCCTTACTATTAATTTTGTCTCATCAATTGTGTTTTATTAACTGTGTATTAATTGTGTGTATTAATGGGGATAATTATGTTTTTTCTGGGGATGTTGTGTAAAGGTTTGTAATTTAACCAAATACACAAATAATTAAAAATATATATATATTTATAAGCCGTGCCGATACTTGCATCCAGGGGAGACGGTTGGTGCCATTGTTGAAGTCCCACTATGTCAGGGGTGCTTATTCCATCTTGAGTTGGGTTAGACAAGCTTGAGAGCTATGATCTTCTGTCTGTGGAGGCCACTTATATGTGGGGGACCTGTCTGAGAAATATGGCTGATCAATGCTGGGGAATCTTGATTTGACGTTGTACGTTTGCTGTAAATAATCTCCTGTATCACAGAATAAGTGGGAAGAATGCTAGTCTCTTTGTTTAAAATGTGTTTGGCATGTTTGTGCTATATTGTACTAGCATTAGGTACACAATAAATGTGATTGATGGAGAGTGTAGGTGGGAGGAAGGAATCGTGCACATACTTGTGCATGGTGCAGATCTGGCATCTTAGAGTGACTCCGTGTTGACCAGCTTGTCGGAGTTTGCATGCTCCATTACCTCGGATGGTAAGAAGGCCCCATGTGTGCGGTCCATCACACTGAGCTTACTGAGGAATACTGCAGTGTCAGCAATCTTTCCGTTTAGAGCACTGGCGGTGTAGGGGATCTGGTGGGAATGGAATGCGTTCACCCACCTGATCCATCATTGCTCTCAGGATCTGTGTCAGAATGCAGAGGTAGGGAAGGCTTCCAATGCCCCAATCCAAAGGTGCTCTGGAAAGACCCATTGGTGCTAATATGCAGAACTGTGGGGGGCGTTATCCACGGGGGGGCGGGTGGTGGGCTGCCAGGGACGATGATGCTGTTGGGCTCCATCTCTTCCAAGATGTCAGCCATAATGGAGTTTATAGTGCCCACGCGGAGTCTGTCGTTGGCCAAAATGTGTTACTCCGACATGTTGGTGGGTGACAGTCTGAACCTGGGCACATTGAAGGCTGTCCATTTCATGATGTCTTCCCCTTTTATAGTAAACAAACACTTGATGGCCAACTGTCAAGTGCACGTGTCTTTGTCCAGGGTTTCATGTTTTCCCACTGTTAATGCTGAGCTAACATTTGCATGCTGTAATTACCATGTAGCTGACTTAACTGACAGCATCGCAGCGCGGAAGTAAATCCTCAGGCAGTAGTGGTGCAATGTCTAGAAGGTGCAGGAGCACTACATTTCTCAACCAGGGGTTGGTGAGCCCCGACATCGACAGCATCTGGTTTAAGGGATAACAAGCGTGAAATCAGTGTGCGACTGCAGCGCTGTTCAAAGTAAATAATTATCCTTTTATTAACATTGTACACAGGCATTGTGAAAATACCACATAAAAATAAGAGCTAATTCAGCATTTTTTTCTCGTCCATTGCTGTGTTTGGCTCGTCCATTGGCTGAGTTCATTTCTGTGAATGTTGCCAATTGTTAGTCTTTTGTTGACACTTGTGCTTATCGCAAATGAACTTTCCTTGTGATGGTTTGGGCGCATAATGTTCAAAGCCTTGTCGGAAAAATGTGAGTTTACCTTGGGGGAACAGAACCTTGGCCCAGTCCTGCTTCATTGTCAGGCTTGATGGCCTGGAGGGATACATTAAGCAGGGATTGCCTCGTTCCCCAGCCCAGAAGTTAGACTTACCAACCAGGTGTCCCTTGTTCGGGAAGGTCCATGTTTCCAGTGCCTGGTCTCGAGTCCTTGCCAAGGCAATGATCTCACCTTACTTTCCCTGTCATGGCGGCCATTCTTCACTATTTTTCTTCTCATGACTGGCCTCATAGACTTCAATGGAGACTCACTCAATCCATAGATCTTGCTTTTTGTGCTTTGTGTCTCATTCTTTTCATATCAGTCTTCTTACACCTCAAAGCTGTCACCCTCATTTACCAGCACGGCCCTAGAGGGCTTCAATGGACTCTCACTCATTCTCAGGTCACAGCCTTTGCTTATTTTGTAAGGATTTTCACTCCCGTGAAAATGAGCAGCCTCATATACCGCAATAAGGCCTAACTGGTCTCCAGCCGGGGCTTCCTGCAGCTCAGTGGGGTCTTGCTGAACCCCCATCACCAGCCTAATGCGCTTGTGTAGAGCTTCAGTCGTTCCTACTTCGCTGAACTCTACTTTGCTGAACTCGCCCCAACGCCGGAAATGGCTTTAGATACTACAAATGGAGTCTCACTCATTCCTGTTTCCCATCACTGTTAATCTTCAAAGTAGTCTGTCTCATGCCACATAAGCTACTTCATACACTTCATTGGAGTCTCACACATTAATCCCTCCTGACCTGATGCACGTCTACGGAGTCTCACTCATTGCTCTAACTCTGGACTGATAAACTTCCATGTAGTTGCACTCATACATACACTTTAATAGAGTCTCACTCACTTCTGTATCCCTTTAAGTTTATCAGTCCAGCGACTACACTGAGGTTTACTGCAATGGGGTCTCCATAATACCACATAAATTACTTCAAATTCTTCAATTGAGTGTCACTCATTTCTCCATCACAGACCGCATACACTTCAATGGAGTCTCAGTCATGTCTCTATCCCTGGCTGATGAACTTCATTGTAGCTGCCTTCATATCACACATGTCACTTCATAAACTTCAATGGAGTGTCACTCATTCCTCCATCACTGGCCTGATTTACTTTAATGGAGTCTCACTCATTCCTCTATCACTGGACTGATAAACGTCCGTGTAGTCTCATTCATACAACAGTAACTACTTCATACACTTCAATGGAGTCTCACTCATGCAACATAAGATACTTCATACACTTCAATGGAGTCTGACTCATTTCTGTATCCTTGTACTGATTAACCTCAATGGAGTCTCACTCATACAACATAAGCTACTTCATACACTTCAATGGAGTCTCACTCATTCCCAAATACATTCATGAAATACTTCAGTGGAGTCTCATTGCCCATGCCATGGTCTCGTACGCTTCAGTGGCGTCTCATTGACCATGTCATGGTCTCGTGCGCTTCAGTGGCGTCTCACTGCCCATGTCATTGTCTCAGACAGTTTGACTGAGCCTTGAATATTCTAAGGCACTCGCATGAAGACCTGAGTCCACACACCACATGTCGGATGTGGCCTCCTTTTTGATCCAATATTTGGATCCCAGGCCATTTAAGGGCTCTACCTTACACCCCATAGTGTGCACCACAGGCAACACCAGCAGAAGCACCCAGTGCAGAGAATGTCCTTGTTGCACTTTCTACGAGCTACGAGTCCACAAGTGAAAAGTAAGTTCACAACCTGTGGGAAGGCCCTGCACAACATATATATATATATATATATACACAGCTGAACACGCCCTCCCCACTGTAGCGGGATGGCCGTGCTCTCCTCACACAATCCCCTCGCTCCTCTTGCTCCTCCAGACCACCAGTCCAGTCATCAGTAGCGTCATCAAGATGGGAATAACAATGAAGGGGCACAGGATGTGGTAGGGGGGGTCCCCCAAAGACCGCCCTGTCAGGGAGCAGTCCTTGAAGTAGTATCGATGAATGGCGGTGAAGAAGTTGTCCACGGCATGGTTGGGCCAGAAGCAGCCAATGTTTTCGGAGACCAGGTACGTGCAGTTGGTTAGATCCAGGTACAAGCTGTGTAGAGAAGGCAGAGAAGAGGCCTGGTTAGAGTTGCAGCCCAGATGCGCTCTCAAAGTGCACACACATCACACGAGCAGATCTACTCAATTCCTTAACACCACTATGTTGCCTGCCTCTCGGACCCGGTCATTTTGCCTTTCAACTTAGGCCCTGATTCGCAGACGCTTTGTATAATGGTGCAATCCCATGGGAAAACGTTCTGTGAATCAGGCCCTTAGGGTGGTCCCACGGTACACATTTGCCATGCTAATACTTTTGGGTGAGTCATAATAATGCTAAGGCTCATAATACTCGTCTAGAATGCAGCCATAATCTGGATATTAAAAGATGCACTCCTTTTATTATTTTAAACAGTCTGGCGATGTTGACATCTCAACAGAGGCCTGTCTACATTGATTATGATATTGTCGAAGGTTTGGCCTACTTGCGCACAATTGTACATGATATGCAAACAAATTCATTGAAATGTGAGAAGCAGCCAGCAGACGACACACTCCCTAAACAGGGAACATGAAGCTGACACTCAACAGTTTGAAGACACATGAATGTAGGCATTGCCAAAATCTACACCCACTCCCCATTACAGACCGTGGTGAGCACTGGTAATATGTGTTCAAGTGTATGACATAAATGGTCTTCCATCACAGGCAGCAAGGTCTGGCCAGAGCCCATGACCATAGGAGACCTAAGCTTGGCAAAGGCACTGAGAGTGAAACCCGGGGGCACAAGTGGATCGTCTAGAAGCATGTGGGGCCTACCAGTACAGAAAAGCCCAAGGAATGCCCTTGAAAGTGAGGCAACAGTGATCCTTAGCGTCCACTGCCTGAAGAAAAGCATGACAATATTGGGGACACACTGCAAATTTACAAATAAGAGATATCGGGCCCCATTTTGAGTTCTGAGTGAATTACTGCCAAGCTCGGTTACCGTTACCGCCTCCCGTTCTGGCGGCATTTTGTCCAGATCGCAGGAGGCTTTACCGCAGGGTTAGTGGCCTTTCTTGTCCTAGGACTCCATGGAGATGCAGGAGGAATCCCCGCCTGAGGTAATTCTGCATCTTGTCATTTCTTACTGTTAAAGTGGAAGATTTACCCCCAGCACTTACAGGCAAATCCAATGACCTTTTGCTCCTCCATTTCAAGGTCATACATATAATTTGGGGGTGCAGTAAAAATGCCAGCAATAGCGCTACTGCCCAAAACCTCGGAGTAGCAGAATTATTCCTTTTCTTTACTGCATCAACGCCCCAACGTCAAGAAATGTGGAATACCCTCTAAGTTCCTCTGGTTTATAATTTCATTTAATTTATATTTCTGTCTTTTTATTTATGATCATTTATTTTGTCTTTATTTTTTTTAGCAGCAACTATTGTTTTACCTTTATTTCTGTATTTGCTGAAAGACACTTGCAAGCTCAGTAAACCCCACTTGGCCAGGGGCAGAAGAGATCACCAGACTCCGCTGACCTAAGACGGACGTCACTTCCTGTCTCCACATAGCAGAGCCAGCAACCTGTACTGCTGATTCCCCCAGGGCCCGTAGCGATACTTCCAGTCTCCACATGCCAGCTCCCAAATGCCCAATAGTAGGTGCAGATCGGGTCACATGTCGTTTTACCCACAGGAATGATTTCGAAGTCATTTACTTCGAAGTCATTCCTTTGAAAAAAATAATTGCTTTAAAAAAAAAATTATAATCATTTAGCGGTTCCCTCCAAACCCGTCCTTTCCCTAAACTGCCACCTCTTTCCCAAGCCCCTGGCCACCGCTTTTAACCTCTCCTACTCACCCCGCTATATAATTTGATGAGTTTTTTCGAAAGAATTACTTCGAAGTAACTCCTGTCGGTAAAACAATGGGATAGGGTAGATGGTCCCATTCTGCCTGGTATGGGACTTCACAGTCGCTACATTGCCCTGTGCCAAGTATGGCTGGTTCCTACATACTCATTGACATATGTGACTGGTCCCAAATGCCTACTACCCAGACACGATAGGCTTCCAAATGGCCAGTAGAAAGTGAACCCACCCCCACCTGCCCAGTACATAGGCATGGCCTTTCCCTGCATGCCTAGTAACATGTGTGACTTGTCCCCTCATTGTCCAGTTACAGATATAGGGCCTGATTGACAAAGCGTTTTCCAATGGGACTGCCCCATTGTAAAACGCGTTTTTTAAATCAGGCGCATAGTATTAACAAACCACATTTTGAAAGATGTTAACTCTGGAAGTAAAGTCTTCCCCTGAGATTCATATATATCAAATTATTTATTGCACTTGGGAGGACCCATGTATTTTGGTCGTTTGAATTTTAAAGGATTACCATGTGTTTGGTGAAGATTACAATTTTCCCTGTTAAAAAATAAAGGAAGGTTATTTTGGAAAACGAAGTGTGGACTTGGACGTAAACATTTTTTCCAATTTGGATTTAATTGGTGCCTTACTAATACTGTGGAGAGTGCAGCTCAAACTTTCTGGCATGAGAATGGCAGCATTTTGAACATATATATATATATATGTCTTATTGCAGGAAATCTCATTATACCAAAAAGCAGGAATGTTTGTTTATTTGTAATGCGCGCCAGACCGGGAGGTATCAGGGGGCAAGATACAGAGAAGGTTACAAGATTACTTTCAGCCTAAAGGTGATTAAGTTACAAGAATACATAAACAGACGTGGGCACCGCTCTCTATACAGAGCAATTTTAGGGATGGTAAGCATAAGACATACAGTCAAATTGCAATAATTACAAGAAAGCATATATATATATAAGTACAGAGAGTCCAACAGTAGTGACATATTTACATGATCGTAAGCAGACTCGGATGATGATGCAGTAAATGGTCTTGCGATCCAGTCGGATCTATAGGTGAATCAGAATAAGGACTGGTGCCGGATGGGAACTGAGGTGGTTAGTGGTCGTTTTCCCTAAGCCAGTTGATGGTATTGTACCTCAGTTTAAGAAATGTTTGGTCTACCCTTAAGGGGGGCAGGAGCGATTTCCAGAGCTGTGCTGCTTTGACAGGGAAGTTGCCCCCACCAGCTTTAGTTAGTTTGAATCTGGATACGATTAGACAGTTGGCGTTGCCAGTTCTAGTGGGGTGGTCAGATGTTTTTCTAGTAATTCTCTGCACAAGGTAACAAGGGGCAGCATTGTTGAGGCATTTGTGGATAAGCGACGGTTTTCAGGCGGATTTTGTCGTTGATGGTTAGCCATTTGGACTGAGGCCTTTGCTACCGATCTATGTTTTCTTCTGGCAAAGTCCCGGGCCGATCTTAGGGCGTTATTCTGTAAGATTAGGATCTTATTTAGAATGTGTTTACTGGCACCAAATAAAGGGCATTGCAGTGATCCAGTTTACTCAGAATTAAAGCTTGGGCAAGAGTAATACACATATCTTTATATAAGAAAGGCTTGCCAGCTCTAATTAGCTTGCAAGTATATGCTGTGGCCGAAGGCATGGCATTAACCTGTTTGGCCAGGGTTACAGAAGAATCGAGGCAGAAGCCTAGTGTTTTGATCTCTTTAGCGACTTGTATGATGTTACCATCTATGTTGAAGGAAGAATAGTTGGGGCCAAGTTTATTCAGGTTGGCTGAGGTCCATAAAATGAGGAGCTCAGTTTTGTCATCATTCAGGCATTGTCCGTGGGCGGCCATCCATGCCTGAATGATGAGGTAGATTTTGTTTACTAAGTCCATATCCTTGACATAAACCCCAAAAAAGCAGAATGAGGATCTGGGTGTCATCAGCATAATTGGTATATGTGACACCCAGATGGTCCAGATCATTGAACAGAGGCTTAGTAAAGATTGTATACAATGTGGGTGAGAGACAGGATCCCTGTGGCACACCAGATGACTCTCATCGTCCTATTGTTCAGAAAGGATTGTATCCAGAGGATAGCATCCTGGGAGAAATGGGCTGCTGAATTGAGGTGATTGCATAGTACTTGGTGGTCAACCAGGTCAAAGGCAGCCGAAAGATCGAGAAGGAGTAGCAATGCTGTGTTCCCCTTGTCCTTACGTTCGTCGGTCTGTGTTTTGAGATTGATCAGCGCTGTCTTGGTACCGTGTTGAGGCCTAAATCCAGATTGGCGAGTTCCCAAAAGCTGATTGGACTGTAAGCAATCCTGAATCCGGAAATAGGCCAAACGGTCGAGCATTTTAAGCAGGAATGGGACTGTCATAATGGGCCTGTAATTGATAGGGATGTAGGTGTCAAGTGATTGGTTTTTAAGGAGGGGGAGGGCCCAGGAGTCCTTTAGGTTATTTGGAATGGTACCTGTAAAAGAAGCATTAATTAATTTTGTTACAAAAGGAGAGAGGTCTCTCGCAGCATCTTTGATGATTTGAGCCGGGCATTTGTCACCCTGGCAGTTAGATGGTTTGAGAGAAAGTATAATTTTTTTGACTTCAAGGATGGTGATTTTGGAGAGGCTAAAGCGTTTTTCAGGCTTGGTGTCCAGAGTAGGGGTACTGGCAGGTGTGGGTAGATTAGGTAAATTAGCTTTTTTCTTAGTGATCTTGTTTTGCCTGTACATTTCGGATAGGCCAAACAGGATTCCTGAGCTTCGAAAGAGATTCTCGGATTTTTAAGGAATTAGCCTCAACTGTGCTCCCTAAAAATTATGAAACATTGAGAGATATTCCTTGGCTTCAAAGAAAGTGCCCCGGTTCTAATGACACAGTTGGAGCAATGAGGCCAAGGACGCCAACATATCCCCTTACATTGGTTTTAAAAGGACATCATTTAAGCATTTATTTGAAAAAATACTTTCTTAATAATCGAGGCCATTTCCTAGTGGATCTCTGCTTTGCTTGCAGTTGCTATGCCCAGGCCACTCCCTTTTCTCACATATTGAAGGGGTAGCCCCTTTGCTGATGGGAGCGGTCTCTGGAGTGCAGCTCATCAAGTCTGCATTGGTCTTGACCGTAGCCACCTCAGAGGCAGGGGCAGTGCGTTGGGCAGAGGGCAAGCAGACCACATTTACTTCACATGTGTACGACTCTGAGCATGGCCTGGTGGACCCTGCAAAGGCCCACTAGGACTGCCAGCAATCCACGTGTCATGGGTCCAAGTTTAACCACTTAGGCAGGCGGTGTTTCGGTTGGAAAAGGGAAGCTCAACTACAGTGAAGTAGAATGGCACCCATTTCAAGCAGGGCCTCGAAAAGAATCACCATCTTAGCGCTTATTTGACCAGGCCACCTACATAGGGGCCCAGGATGGGCCATGGACTTTTCTGTGTAGTGGGCTTGTGCAGGTCTGGTGGTGGACCCATCCATGCTGGCACTTTGAGAGGAGTAAGGAGTAGGAGGAGTCAGGTTAAGTTACCCTCGCCTCAGGGAGAACTCATGGCCAGCAGTGTGCAATTGATTAAAGGTCAGTCCTTGGGCCTGGTTGATATATTCCTAAAAGTCCCTGAGGCCATCTTGGTAGCGGCCTTCTTGATAGCAATCAATATTTCTGCCCATATGGAACTTACCAATATATGTCACTGGCAATACCTGTTACTGGTTGCATAGGAAATGTCCATACCTTTTACTGTAGCACCCCATGGAATCCAGCAGCTAAACTATGATAAATTGTCCCGGGGCTCCCCATTGCACCAACTATACTTTGTTCCACTCCAATATGGCTCTTGTTTGCCAGTGACCAGTTAGAAGACATAGGGCCTCATGACACGGTATGCGGTAACCATGGCGCTATTAGCGCCATGGTTGCCGCCGGTATTTTACCGTGCCCGCCTTGGTGGATGGCGGAATTACTTGCCTACTCCAAGGTGAGCGGGGCCGGTAATTCCCCATTCACCAAGGCACTTCCCCATTCCCATTTTTGCCCCCATAGGGCTCAATGGGAATGGGGAAGGAGGTAATTACGGTACCGCAAATTGTGGTACCGTAATTAGCACCAAGGTCCCTTTGCGGGCCCATTCCTTAACGGCTGGTAAAACCAGCCGCTGAGGTCGGGTCCGGCAAAGGGGCCTCGTAGTAAGGCGGTAAGGGTTTACCGGTACCGCATACCGTGTAATGAGGCCCATAGTCCTTTGTCTATGTTTGATGTGTGTCACTTTAGTATTCACAAAGGAGTTTTTGATCCCATAACAAATAATCTTGTGAAGCAAATTTGATCGTTGTGGGCTCATTAGCCTTGGTTCCTTAGTGGCATATATTTCCAGACATTTACTCTGACGGCCGATGCCTGAATGTAGTACGACACATAGTCCTTCTTTGATGTTGACTAGGGGAGGGCACTACCTGGCTCTAATATTGGGCGTTGCTAGACGACTAGTGGCGTCTTGTTGGTGTGTCCGGAGACCAGTTGAATCGAAACGCTCTACACAGGGAGGTAACTACATTTGGATTGCTTTTGTTTTTATTATAGTTCCCTATGGGTGAATACAAGGGTATTTACACCACGGCGCCATACATAGTGTGTATGCGGGTGACAGTCTGCGGATTGTTATCAAATGCAAAAGCTGTCTCCTTGGTTGTTGTTTTATGTTTATATAGATCTCTGAACGAGTTGAGCTACTAAGAAGCTTGCGAATTGAATAAACAAACTTGATGTAAGGAGTTTGTAGCTACGCTTTGTGTATTTGGACACTAGAAATACTCAAGTTCCATTTGAAGGTAAAGTAGGTATTGATTTATAGGACAGGCCCAGTGAGACCTGTACCTTGTTCCTCAACACACCATTTGGGTGTATGTCGAGGATTTTAGAGTTACTAAAAGAATGTGGCTCGCTATAATTGATGGCGGTGTATGTTTTTGTCCTCTGTAGGTGTCTCCACACTGAATTTGGGATTCCACGTTTGACCCTGGATTTCATGGTGAAAACTTTTGTGCAAAGAAATGTTTCCCCTGAAGAAAGTTCATGCATCCTAAGCCAATAAGAACTGAAACATGTCAGAATATCTGTTGAATTGTTTGTTACTTAGCCTAATAGGTTCATGATGGTTATAGGTCAAAGGTTCGAATGAAAAGGATCGAATGACAAAAGGGTCGAGTCAAAAAGACCGAAAACAAAAGGGTAGATTTTTTTTTTGTTCTTGGGGGGGGTCCCCAACCAAACCCCCTTTTTTGTGGTGAAACCCACATTTTTTCATATACAGAAACCCAAAAAAAATACATTTAAAAAAACAAATTCAACCCTTTTGTTTTAGGTCCTATTGACTCGGCGCTATGGCATTCAATCCTTTTGGATTCGAACCTTTGACCGGACACCGTTCATGATATACCGACCATGTGGGTGTAATCCTGGGTCCTGTTTTTAGAATCTTTTAGAAGTATATTTTTTTTATTTTGAGAATGAATTAAACATTTGTGAAATTTATATACATTTTTTGTGTACCAAGTCCATTTTTTCAGGACTAATGGTGAGAGGATACTGCATAGCACCACATCAAGTTAGATGAGAAAGATATTGGATTCAATCATTTGAACCTACTCTTTTGTGTATAAATACATACCTTTTACTGACCATGTTTATATACTTAATGGGAATACCTCTTACAGGACATGTAGGAGCTGACAATAGCTATTATGGAGCTCCTGGAAATTGACAATACCTGTTTATGACCAGGTGGCATCTGGGAGTACCTGCTACTGGGAAAATGTAAACTGGCAATACCTGCTAATGGGTATGTGGAAACTGGCAATGTCTGTCATCCACTGAGGACTAGTCCATCATTAGTATACGTTACCAAATACTCTACACAGAGTTCAAAGATTCAACAGGTAATCAGACATAATTTTTCTTTATTGCAGGCTTACTCAACTTTGCCTTCAAACAATATTTGCCTTCAGGAATAGTCGGGCACTTAAGAATGTACTAGTGAGTGCAGAATTTACACAGACAAAAGGGAACGGAAACAAGGTTTCTGGAAATACAACCATGTCACACTTGCCAACACTGTGGTAATATCATTAAGGGTAATCAAATCACACACCCATACTCAGGTAGAAAGATAGATCTGAAACATTCCTGTACTTGTGACTCAACGAACGTATTGTATGCATTGAGATGCCGTTGTGGGTATTACTATGTAGGAATGACCACACGAAAAGCAAAGGTCCATTGGACCGAATACAAGTCGAACGTTAGGACCAAGATCTTAACATCTCCTGTGGCTACACACTTTTTAGAGGCTAGGCCTAACATTTCACAACTAAAATGTGTGATCTTGGAACAAATCACTTTGCCTACAAGGGGAGGTGACCTCAATAGAAAACGTATGCAAAGAGAGATAGTATGGCTTGATCTTTTGGACTCTCTGGCACTGAGGGGGTTGAATTGGGAATGGGATCTAATGTTCTATGTTTAACACTAGGACCATAGTGTACAGATTGTGAGCGGGATGGAACTGACAGATCAGGGGTCTTTGGTGACCCATGCTTGAGAAAGAGTATGGTAGCACACTTGAATAACGTTGTAATAATTTGGTGGTTGAAATGGTGACAGATTGTGAGCAGCTAGAGTCTGACAGAAGTGATGTTGCTGTCTTTACTCATTCATTGAAGAGGTGTGAGGAGGTTCGGGACTCCGGAGTGAACATCAGCACTGGATGGTTATGATGCACACTCTACATTGTGGGTGAGATTTTATCAGAAATGCTGCTGAGAAGATCCTCTTATAATCCGGCGTATACCGTTTGGATAAACTTTGATTCTGCTTCACCTTCCGTGAAATATGTGTGCAGAAAACCCCATCTTAGATCAGATACCATTTAAGACAGGGGGAGGTCATTAGATTAAATGCCTGAATATTACTTATTATTAGCGGTGAAATCATCCACTTATTTGATACTAACTGTGTCATTTGACTATGCAAACACTAGACGAATATGGCTGCCGTGCTCTAGCATCTCTTTTGAGATGCTCGCCACGTCGCCATGACAACATTCCAAATACATACAGACGCGGGGCACCAGACTAGCTGACGGTCTACGTGCACGCGGTCCGTCTGGTTATTGGTCCGTATCTCTTCGCTAAGTAGAATATCACAGCCGTCATGAAATATGTCAGGAGGACACTGTCTGTTAATTCATGATATATGATATATATCACATATTTTAGCATTTTCAACGATATGAATTTGGTATTGAGTGATATCCTTGAATTTCACATTTTAAGCAGGACATTACCGCTTTTAAATTATACAAACATGGTCACTGTGTTTGCGCGTCTCACGCTTAGAGACGCGCACCTTGTTGCCATGACATTTTTTCTAACACAAACAGATGCTGGTCACCAGACTGGTCAATGCCGGTCTGCTGCCCCGTGGTCCGTTAAGACATTGGGACTTAGCCTCCTTGTGAGTAAGATAATACAGTTGTATAATAGGTTATATGAAAAGACTGGCATGTGGTCACACATTGTCAGTACATGTGACTTGATGAATGACATCGGCTGATGTAACAAAGGGGGTTACAGTGCCCTTAGTTATGTGTTTATAAACTTTCATGAATTGGCCATCATCTCAGTTTAAGCATCATTCAATAACGATAAATGGCAGTAGCGCGTTTCACTAGAGCGCTAATGGAGATATGGAACCCGTGTTTTTACGATTACTTTTTGGTGACAAAGAGTTTGCCCCATGCGCCTTGGGATGATATCAGTGGTGTGTTACTATTATTCTTAACATCACTACAAAGAGAACCGGAGCGAGTAATTCAGTGTAGAACAACGATCTTGGTGAGTCCCACATATTTGAGTTTGTTGGATATTTGTCATGACATGTTCTCTGGTGAGTAAAAGGTTATCACCTTTCCTTTAGGTCACGTTTGGGAAATAAAGGGGGTTCCCGAGAAACACAAACGGTAAGTGATATGCTGTAATAATATTTGCAGTATAAACATTGAATTCCTTTAGTACTTAAAGTCATAATATTGCACTATTTGTCATAGGAAGATGGAGATGTATACAAGAATAGAAGGACAGTCCGACAGCCTTGAAGATGGATACATTGTAGTATCCGAAACGCGTTGGCAAATAGAAGGACTTGTTTGTTACCTAACATTTTTGAGCTGTACCAATCGTTTGAAATTATACAAGGGTGCTAGTACATGACGTTTTTCTAAAATGTAGCTGTTGCGACTACGATTCCGTTTTTTGATTACTGTAAAACACGTTCTTGTGAGTACATGGTTTTGTTATAATGTTATGCCCTGAATTTTGAGTTACATATATTTTCGATGTGACATAAATATAAAGTTTTCAAATGGGCAACTTTGTATTTCTTGATGTGATCTTTTTTGAGTTTGCGAAAGGACTCATGTCCTTTAGGAGTGCACTTGGGTCACCTGTTGGAGACAACAGGCTTTTTCTTATAACGTCTGATTTTCTGGGCAACTTGGAACATGACAATACAAGCTTGCCTGAGGTCGCCCGAGAAGCCCCAAGCGCGCCTGAAAAGTTCCCTTTAATTCTTCTTAAAATATCCAAGAAGCAGTGGAGACACTAACAGCGTTTTTACCCATGCAGGCTTCTTTTTAAATCCTTCTCAGCCTATTTTACTGGTGCAGCGAAATTTAAAATGCAACATTTCTTACTGACTGTCCTCCATATTCTTTGGGGTTAGAGCATCCAAACTCCGCCTCCCCCCAAAAAGTGTTCAAATCCTTTCACGTTTCGACCAGTGCTACCGGCAAAGAGTACTTTACAAAATCGTACTTATATAGCCAACCTAAACATCTAAGAACGAATTATTTGATGGCAACCATACCATTATTCATAGTGAGATTTATTGTGTATATGGTCTATGGTTGAGGAAGGTGGGGTTTGCATGCTCACAGTTTCCAGTTATAGCACAGGAGGTGGGAAGCTCACTGGGCCATCACAACAGTTTTCTGGAGCCTTCATTAATGTTGTGTTATGCCGCTGTTCCCCAGTGAACAAGCGACAACGAGTACATTTAGTGGCTGACTGCAAAGGTGAATTAATGGCAATAAACGGAGGATGTGACACTAATTACAGTGTGCAGGTGTTACATGTTGCTTTCATAAGAATGAATGTCAATAACCACATTACCTGTTAGTCTGTGATGGATGAAAGGCAGGGAGCAATTTCATTGTGTCAAACTAAGGAAAATGCATTACATTTTTCGCATTCATTCATCCCTTCCTGGCGAATAGCTCACAAATAGCATATCCATTGTGTGACACTAAGGAAAATAGATTCTATCTGTTGCTTGTGTTGCGTCACTCTCGGGTCAATAAGTGGCAGGATGCATTTTCTGTAAGATGCATTGTTTCAGTATTTGGTTGATAAAAGGCAATTAGCTGATTACCTGCACCACATTCGTGTGAAGCATGGAAATTAACAGATTTGTTGAATTACTCCAAGATGGATACATGAATGATTGCCTTATGCAGGGGCGTGCACCCTGTAGCTCTCTACATGTTCTGGACTATGATTCCCAGGATTTGATTTTGAAACATTTTTAATGCGCAAACTGAACGCAGTTAACTGCAGCGTAGTCTCGGGAGGATAGCTCAGCGGCAACGTGCTCTCCTTAGAAGCAAGATGGCACGGAGCAACACAGGTTCGATCCCTTGGTCCGCGCTTAGAAACCTCTGGGTATTAAGCACGTTATAAATAACCTATCATATCACATCATCTAGGCGTAGATGATATCAAGTAAACGAAGATATGCTCGAAAACAACAGCAGAGGGACAGAGGATTCTGAATCACTGAGTGATGAAATCATTTCAAAAGGAGGGTTTTCAGTGCTTTGCGAAACTGAGTAAGGGAGCCCTTTGTTTTTAGCTCCAACGAAAGGCTGTTCCAGAGCTTGGGACCATATACTGAAAGCCGTCTGTCACCCATTGATAAGGAACGAGAGGGTGGACTCACCAATAGGAGTTTATCAGTGGAGCGTAATTTCCCACATGGCACTGTAGCTGGTCCCTCATCATTGACTACTGCTGGGTAGAGGTTGATGGTACTTGTAGTCCAAAGCATCCAGAGAGCCAAAGATTGCATACCCCTGCATTGTTGGGCCCGCAGCCTTTTGCGCTTTAGATGTTTTGGAGTATAATTCCCATCCACCCTAAGCCTGTATAGCCAAAGCCGAGGGATCATGGGAATCAACACATCTGGAGAGCCACAGGTTGCAGACCCATGAAGGCTGTTAGTGAGGTAAACAAGGTGTGCCTGCTTTTTACCTTACATGTCTCCAGCCTAGAATCTAGCCTGTCCTTCTTTCTATGCTATCATGGATCAACCTGACCCATCAAGGTAAGGCTCGCGCGCTCAAAGAGATGCAGACTAGCTTGCATGGACACCCCATCCTATGACTCCGCTGGACACACTATTTACATACCAAAACACTGCAGCAGAACATGGGTCGCTGAACCCTGCATGGAATCCTCGCTGCTGCTGGGGGTGGCTCTCTCCATGATAAATCGGAATATCTAAAGTAACATGCAGCATCATTTGGGAGATTTCCTGCTATTTGATTTTGTGATTCTATGAACTCTGAGGTTTCATACTTGTGTTTTGGAAAGTGGGTTGTGTGGGATGACAAGATGCTGAGTTAATATCCGCAATAAGGGGGGCACAGCCCACAAAAATATGGTGGCACAGCCAGAACAGTGCACAGTAGCGCAGGCTTATACTAGCAGTTCAAGACATAGGGGGTCATTCCGAGTTGGGGGGCAGCCATGGTGTTGTTAGCACCATGGCTGCCTCCCATCCCGGGTCCGTGTCCGGTGTGGCTGAATGGGGACTTACCGGGTCATTCCGACCCTGGAGGACCCGGTAAGTCCCCATTCAACCAACCATTCCCCATTCCCATTTGAGCCCCTATAGGGCTCAATGGGAATGTGGAAGGCGTTATTAGCGGTCTGGTCCCTTAGCGGGACCCGTAAAGGACATGTGGTCACACCACATGTCCTTTACGGTTCCCGCTAAGGGACCTCGGAATTGGGCGGTAAGGGATTACCGGCACCGGTCTCCTTACCGGTGCCCGGTATCCCTTACCGCCCAACTCGGAATGACCCCCACAGGCCCTGATTTACAGAGCGTGTTTCAATGGGACTTTCACATTCAAACAGGCTTTTGTAAATCAGGTCCAGTGTCTCCTTATAGAGTAGCACCACTTCCTCACGTGCAGATGATGTGGTTGCTGGAGAACTGAGGCCGGGGTCCTCACTTCCGTGTCCCTCCATCTCCAGCAGCCGGGACCACCCTTGACTCCACAGCGAGCAGCAGGAACTAAACAGGGAAATAAGGGCAGCACAGGACTCGGGCCGCCCTGGGTGAAGCAGTGCAGCAGTAGTGCTCCACTTTGTTTGCAGCAGAGCACAGGGATAACAGCCGCAGCGTTTTCTTGCGGGTGCATCGCACCGTCCGGCCTGATTTCTTCCACTGCACCCCGCAGGGCAGTAGGGGCATCATTCATATGTGCTGTTAGAGACCCCTCATGCACCGCAAAGGTCCTTTCAAAATAGGGGCCTGTGGTAAAGAGGAACCTGGTATTTCTGGCGTGTTAATATTACTATATTACTATTGGGGCGACAAGGAGGCTAATGACAAAGGTGGGCTCCGCCTTTCATCGTCCGTGTCACCTTCTCTGACTTTTTAGTGCAGAGATAAAACATGATGAAGTGCAGCTGAGCAAAGCGCGGACCTGCAAACCTCTCACTTCCCGATGACACTGGAGAGGGCCAGCAAGAAGCCGAGCAGTGGGCCGGGGGCTATTCCGGGTCCCTGTCACCCTTCCCGTTGTTTGGAGAGCACTTCCAGGAACGAGGGAAGGGTGAAGGGTGACTGCATGTGCAAAACAGCGGCCTCACAAGGATCAGCGCCCAAGCCTGCGCACAGCGTGGCACCTTTTGCCAAGCTGCCGCCTGCCCTGCTCCCAGCTGAAGACCGCAGACCGGAGTGCTGCACATCCAGGTTGCTCGGTGGCACCGCATTTCTGTGCTCTTTCCTTGCTGCTCTCTGAATTGGAAAATAGGCATATTGCACTCCGCGGCATTACATTGCTCCCAATGACATGCTCCAGTTCTCATGTGTGCTGCATGTTTGACCACACCACACCCACTCTTAAACAGTGGTCAAAGTGTAAAACAGAAAGTACTGGACCTATGTTCGCTTTGACTGGCCCCATTTCTGCTCACTCTGCACCCCCGTACGCACCGCCAACCCCCCAAACCAAACCCCATATCAGGGCCTTCCTTTCCTCCACTCCAGCCTGCAACACTGTGTTTTACAACAGTTCCAGCAAGACTGAAGAAGACAGAGTGCAAGCGAATGCATTTCAATGACCCCCAGTACTCTGTCTTTGTCTTTATGCAGGCTCCCCCTCCAATCACCCACGATTCGCACCTCTTAAAGGAAATGCCCATGTCTATAGCCACACAGAACTCCCATTACCTGCAAACACTGCAGCACCTACGGCAATTCATATGCAGATCTCTGCCGAGCTGGGCTTTTGGCTGCTTGGGAACGGGTTTCATGTCCCACACAGTCTATTAAAATAAACAGCTCCAATCCTCGAATGCAAGATAGTGCAGTGGCACGTTGTACTGCCTTGTGATTGGCAGGGCACGGGTTTGAATCCCCAGTAGGGGAGGAGTTTAAAAAAAAAAGTATAAGGTTGCTGTCCTGGAACAGTCATGGCTTTCCCGAAGAAGCAAGGGAAGTGGAACCCTTTATTTAGTTCCCGCCCACTTTGACCTCTGCTCATAAATAATAGAAAACATACATGTCAAACGAAACATGCAAAGTTGCTGTTTACTGCCAACATGTGCAATATTCTCCTAAGTAAATCAGAACAATTTATGCGAAATATCGCAGACATGCATTTTGATGCGATCATAAGTTGCATCACTGTCATGACATGGAGAAGCCCCTTTAAGAAGTGGACACGTGACCCAGGGAGGTGGGGGGAGGCAAAGGGAAAGATCTGTTTCATGTAACGAGAATGAAGGGAAGTCACAGCAACCATGGCTCCCTGTGGTCTGTGGGCGACAGGGCGTGTATAACAACAATCACCGAATGCAGTCTATTTTATGTTTTGTTGCGTTATGTTATACTACTACACTTCTAAACTGCACCCATCACCATGGTAATAAATAGTCTTACGTCACCGAGGCTCAAACTGCCCAGGCTACTGGCCTTTTAAAACCAATATGGCCGCTAAATCCTACCTCAACGACATAAATACCACACATGTTCCTCAACTGATGCCTACGCCTTATGTAAAATGACCCATCACAAGTATGCGACATTGGCAGTTTTTAGCTTTCTGTACAAGGCCTGGCGAATTCGGATTAAAAGAAACAAAGGAGCCGATTCCCGAAGAACCACTTGCTCCAGGAACGCTGTTAGATCTTATCCTTTTTTAATGAATACCGATGACGATCTTGAACATTATTTGTATAAGATGCAATGTAATTGATACTATAG
Organism: Ambystoma mexicanum; assembly: GCF_040938575.1. NCBI lineage: Eukaryota > Metazoa > Chordata > Amphibia > Caudata > Ambystomatidae > Ambystoma > Ambystoma mexicanum. The sequence continues at coordinate 868,954,361 of NC_090931.1, forward strand.
TCTCACAACTCGATGTCTTTTATTTATTCCACACTTTTATGGGCTTTGCCCAAAATTAAATTTATTTTGACTTGGACATAACCGAGGCTTATAGTGTCGTACTTTGCACTGACTGGGGTGAACCAGACTGCGGTCTATGGTGGACAGGGAATGATGTCACCCTGCGCTTTAACGATAGATCGCTTTGGACCACTGCCATGCGCACGGCTACGTAGGCCCTACTTCACCACCAGAAGGTAGGTGTCTGCAGCAACAAATGAAGTAGGTTTGTGTTCGGCAAGACGATTCCAACAACCCAATAAAAACAAGACTATCCAAGGAATCCAGAAAAAATGGCTAAAATAATGAATCCGGAGGTAAATTATCCTAGACACTAGACCAGAGTCTGGCTCCTCAGGCAGCGACACTAAAGGTCAAGGCACCAAGGAGCAAAATGCATGGCCACCTCAGACACCTCTCAGGCTTTGCGATGCAAAGGTCAGCGGAGACACTTAGTATCGCAGAAAAAAAAGAAGGTAAAAGCAAAAAAATAAAGAAAATAGTACAGCTATAGTTAGTGTGACATAGTCATATCCTCGGAGACAGGTACCTCAGGAAGATGCTCTTGTGGTTGTAAGCAGACGTCCCTTGGTGGCAAATGAATAGGGCATTCAAGACCCCCCCTCACCACCCTAAGGCGAATGTTAGCAGATCCACATTGGGGTAAGGGTTCTAATGCAGCCAAAGGATAAAGAAAAAAACACAAATAAAAGAAACACAATTCCAAATGGGACAAAAGAAAATATCATGAATCAGATAAAATAATGAAGTCCTTGGAAAATGAGTGTAGTCGCTAGCCTGAGAGAGAGACTGGTTCCTCGAATTTGGAACTGCCGGCCGCTACCTCCAAGCCTTTTCTGTACCGGTTACCTATGGGTTCCCATGCTCTTTTGCCCTTTACTCTCTGAATAAAAAAACAGGCATATTGTATTCAGTGGTATTACATTGCTCTCCATGGCCGGGTCCATTTGTCATGTGCAGGTATTTTGTGTGTTTGAGCACACTCCGCCAAGTCATAATTAGAAAGTATTCATGACAATTGAAACATGAAAATCTGCACAATTTACCGCCAACCTGTGCAATATTTCCCTAAGCAATTTACCACCATTTAAGCAGAATATCACAGAAATGCATTTTGATGCTATCATAATTGCCATCACTCCATGCAGTCTATGTTATATTATGCTATGTTGCGTTAAGTTATGTTACAAAGCTTCTGCACTGCACTCGTCACCGCTGTAGTAGGCTGACGGTAGTAGGTTATGGTGGTGGCCTTGACCCGTTATATAATTGTTTTCCTCATACAGTGCTATTTGTACAGTTATCAAATGTCCTTCATAGCTTAACATCTGTGAGTTTGCAGTGAGCGGGGACCTCATATACGACATGACTAATCTCAACAGCTGCTCCCAAGGTGCCCTGTGCCGCAGAAACACTGGCAAACCTGTAAACATTGGTTGGAGTGGCTTTGATAAGAGGCTTGGGGGCCGGAAACACGCGATGATCTCACATCTATTGAATGGCCCCCTTGACCTTGCATCTTTTGAAAAGCACTGCTGTTATTTCGAAACAAATATAAATTATTCGAAGCTGACAGAGATTGACATTGTAAAACATGAATACAATTGGAGTTTTGATCATCAAAACATGGCAGCATATTCTTTTATGAGCTCGTACAGAGGGATCGAGCAATGAGTTTGGTTTGAATGGGTTTCTGCGGGCAGCACGGAAGATTGGCACCGAGGACTCAGTCATTGAACATTCAGACATGTATAATCACTTGTGTGATCACTGAGTGCAGGAAGCATTGCTGCTAACGTTCAGTTGACATATCATGTATGATAACACCAATGACATCATTGAAGGCATCACTGCGACCAAGGATATTACCCCTGCTCACTCTACTTACAGGCCATGCCCTGCAGCTATGACCCATGGGTACAGCACTAAGGACGAATGGCCATGCCCCACGACCACTACCCTCCCACACTGTACCCCTAGGGCATGGGCTGTGGCCTTTCACTCAGACCAGCACCCATTCCATGAGGACCCAAGGGAAATAGTTTTGGGTCTCGCACAACGGACATCAGCTGCAGGCAAATCACATAGACAACTCATTTCCCCACGGAATACCCAGGGCATCCTGCCCGGCTGCTGTGCCTGTAGTACAAGCACCCTGGGAACTGTTCCTTGAGGAACGTATGAAGGGAGAAGTCTGCGGGTGTGCTGTGCAGGACACATGTGTGTAACTTGCTAGACAGATGAAGCTTTTTGCTGTTCTGAAGTTGATGATATAAGTGCCATTGAGGTGAGATGACTGTGCGAAGTCATGGCATACCCTGTCCTCTGTAGGTCTACGGCAGAATTAAAGACATGTCAGCTTCTGCTTCTCATCCGTTGGATATCAGTAAAATGAGTGCAGTTGCAATTTGGTGCTGTACAGGGGCAGCATGGAAAGTTCATCATGGTAGAGAAAGACCCACTGGGCCGGCCGTAGTCAGCCATACCACATGCAGCATTTTATCCGTGTGATGTTGCCTAAATGAGTAACATTGAGGTTGATCATTTTACAACAGGAAGAGGTCAGGGCTGCCGGGGCTGTGATTGAGTCATTCATGCACAGCCTTGCCTCCCTTTGATGCCATTGAGAGTGGTAACACTGGAAGAGGGTGTGTGGCAGGTGTGTACCCAACGAAGGCCTAGAGCTGGGAGCAGCTTCAAGCACATGCTAAAAAAGATGCAACCGTGCATTGCTCTGGCCTCACTGAAATGAGTGCCCTTTAAACCAGCGCCCTAGCAATATTAGAAGTTCCTGGAAACCTTCCAGCCGGTAGAGATCAGTGTGACACACACATCTCTGCAGGACGCGCTGCTTGCGGATTGGTTTTTCCAATGTGAGAACCCCTCCACACCGCGGCAAGTTATTAGCTGGGCCTGCTCTGTTTGCTTTGAACGTCTACAGTCATATTAAGCTCTGACCTTTTCAGCTCCCTGCTTTCGGCAATGTCCTTCAGCCTGGTGCTCTCCCGAACTCGATCTGAGTGGAACACCTGAACTTCTTAAAGGTTTGGCAGTTCTGTCGCACTCGGAATACCTTAACAAGGCAAGTGGCTTTGAGTGTGACTGAATACTTTTGCAAGTAGATATCTCTTTACCAATTTACCATGTCCTATTCCACCTTTCATCGTGCCCAAACTCGGTATCTGGCGAATCCATCAATGGACTTTCCATCAAATTACTTTCCATCGAGAGATATGCATTGAATACACGTTTTTAAAGGGTAAAGGGTTCATTCTTTGGGGGGTTTTAAAGGGTAAAAAACAGGGGGTTGCGCGGGGAGACCCCCAATTAAAAATAAATAAATGTAAAAAAAATGCATTAGATGCAAATTCTTACGATGCAAACTTTTCAATGGAAAAGACCCTCTGTGGAAAATATTCGATGCAAAGACCATAAGCCCTCAAACTCAAGACTTTCATTTGTGTATAGACAGTTAGTGCATTATTGGAACTAGTGGCTTATTACAGGCCCAATCAGTTGATTTGTATTTGCATTGAATTCATCCATTTGCTCACAATTCCAAATGTCATTTGTTTGTGTTTAAATATATTTTTTATTGAAGGTCACCGTTATTATAGAATACAAAGGGAGCCCCCAACGCAAATGGCAGCCATAACACGGTACTATCAGTCCGCAACAACTTAGCTTACAGCATAACATACGGGTTCCTTCTGAATGATCACTCCAAACCTATCTGGGGAGGATACCAAAAACATGTGTCTCACAGGAGAGTGAACATCCATAGTAGTCCTCCATCGCATCGAGTGACATAATTTGGCATGCCACTGAAATAATACCCTTCACGCACCCCGACGACCCCAGTTGTGAAATCCCCCCATGGACACAAGCCAGCACATTCAGATGGCCGCCCCCCAACCCGCCCGCCTCCCCGACCCTCAACAGAGGACACAACAACATGAGCCGAACAACATCAACACTATGGAAGTGCAGCTCACGGCAAAGGCAAACCTTGCCCCAAGTTCAACCCTTGCCTGGCGCAGACACTGGCATTGCCTTGAGGAGCTCTTCTGCCTTTTTGGCCTTCCAAAGAATAAGCTCCTTTCCCTGCCATGAAACTCTGAGTTTGCCAGGGCACAGGATCCTTTCCTTTATCCCTCGGGCAAGGAAAATGTTCTTTAAAGCGCTCAGAACTGCCCTTCTCTTTTCAGTTTCAGGCGCCAGGTCTGGGAAGAATAGAATCCGGTTTTGCTGGTACTCCGGCTTGTCTTTCTCTATTGCGGCCTTCAAAAGCCGCTCCCTATTGGATAGCTTGCTGATTAGCGTTGCTCCTACACCATGGTCCCTCGATTTGTTCTTATCCCGCTGCTTTATTCGATAACATTTCTCGATGAATATGCGATCCTCATCTACATCTAACCCAAGCACCGCCGGTAGCCATGTGGCTGCAAATGTTATCGGGTCCCAGCCTTGTGCACCTATAGGGAGGTCCAGTAGCCTAATCTGCTTTGCCCGGACCACATTTTCAGGGTATTCCAGCCTCCTATCCTGGGTACACTGCTGCACCGCTTCCATTGCATTGCCTTGCCTAGTTGCTTCACTGCCGGGACCGCCTGAGTCATTCACTCTCTCATTCTGAAATCTGCTGCTCCAAGGTTGAAGTTCTGGTCTCCAACTGTGCCACCTTCTCCCTCAGACGGTCGAATTTGCCCTCTAGTCGCAACACAGTTTTGTCGATGCGGCTTAGGACGGGCTTCAGGTTTTCATGGGACGGTGAAGAGGCCCTCAATTATATTTTCTTATGTGGAGCGCTTGTAAGTCGCCGTCCACGGTGCAAAGAAGTTGCCCTCCGGCTGTTGTTGTTTCCGTTTGCTTTTCCCCAATGCCATCTGTATAGCCCTTCAATCACCCAGGGCACCAAACCTCTTCACCGCCACCCTTCAGCCATCCCACTCCTCTCCTGGAGCCCTCTGCACTGCTCACATATCTAAGGCTGCCTTCCCCACGACTGCAAAAATCTTGTCACACTCAGTGAAGGACCCCTGTCCCCCACAAATCCCACTTTGAACTAAAAGGTCTCAGTGTCATGCCCCGCCACAGATAAAAAGGCAGATGCTCCCAATCTACAACCCTCCAGTATTGCTGAACACATTCTTTTAAATGTTCTATTTCCAACCCATTTACCTAAAAACCTCCCCCTTGGGTAAGATTCAACAAAACACTAACAATTATCGCTCTGGTCATGTCCAGAGTAGATTATGCCAATAACCTATACCTGGGCATGCCTGAACGACTTCTAAAAAAACTACAACGCATTCAAAATGCGGCAGCCAGACTTCTTCTCAAACTACCCTGAAGAGAACACATCACACCCGCGCAAAAAATCTATATTGGCTACCAATAAAACAGCTAATAAAGTTCAAATCAATGTGCATCATGCACAGAGCAATACACAACCAAGGCGCAGAATTCCTGAGAGATAAATTACGCCTACACCAGCCGACAAGAATGCTCGGATCAAGCAACGACATCCGCCTGGAACCGAAACCCTATAACAGAAGAAAACTCAGAGGATCCTCCGTCTCTCACCAGGCACCCAAAACCTGTAAGGACCTACCAAAGAATATACGCAACACAAGAAACCACCTAGTATTCAGGAAACTGCTCAAATCCTGGCTCTTCACTGCGTAACTAGAAGAACGATCTCGGCCCCCACCAATAAACCGGACATGAACAGAACCAAAGGGACGCACCCCACAACATACCTAAAGATATTATAAAAGAGAGCCACAAAAGGAGGACACTAAAGACTGAACACATAGTCAGACCAAGACAAAAGCACTTAGACGACTCATCCTCAGCTTCCCGGCCAGTACCACACCCAAAGTTCCGGCAGACATATTTATACAGATAGTAGGGTAAGAGAAAACCACATCGACTGCTCTGACACCCAAGGAGGAGAATAGACACCCAACCTCACTATACATAGTTCATTAGAATAGAACACTATACATAGTTCATTAGATTACAACAGGGAGTGCGTCACACTAAAACCTAAATTTTCGGTCAGGCGTAGGCCTCTCTCTCCCTATACAGAACTCTCAAATCTAGCTGTGTTTAGGAATGTACTGAATTGTTCAATTGTTTCTCAAATTCAGCAAAGTACTCAATTTCTGTGTTAGGCTTAGGCCTCTTTCCCACTAAACAGGACTCTCAAATCTAGCTTTTTTCGCACCATGCAGGATTCCTGAAATCCAGGCATTCAGCCACAACAGTGAAGATTAGCTATAAAACATATAACCGACTAACCCAAAAAAAAGCTAACATTTTCTGCATACTTAACTCACTCGAAAACTATCACAACCACCTCTTGCACCGCAAGCCGCACTCATTGTGTAATGTGCCTCACCAAACTTTGATTGTAACTGCATCAATCTGTGGTCCAAGATGCCCCAAACTGCTCTATAAGCTGCCAGAGGTAATACATTCTCAGAAACCAATGAAACCATGACAAGCGATGGGTTTCTGCTGTATGATCTGAAGGGGTAACTCCCTCAAACTGTAGGATATCATATTATAGCAAGGTGCAAGGACCTCTGGGAGATTACAGGGAATGCAGCCCACGGAACCCACTGACCAATCCTAGCATCACACACACACACATTTCCTTGCAGTGAGGCTGCCTATCCCCTTTGGGCATCTGTGCAGGTGCTGCACCACACCCGCTTCTCATGTGCAGTTCCACAGTCCGGGCAGATGTGTGGAAGTAGCGTGGTGGATTAATTTGTCGCTGGGAGAGGGACGCGTGCGTGACTTCACTGCATGCATGTGTGATTACTGGTAAGCTCGTGCACCTGGGTGCCGCATGGGCTGCACCAACGCACACTGTGCAATGTGTAGGAAACAGGCAGAGAGGGCCCCATTTCAACCTTTAATCTGGGAGGCTGGGACAAATGAGCCTTGAGGCTCTCTATTGCTCTCAAAATGAACTGCATGTGCTCCTGAGTCAATCACTATTACGCCCGGGCTCATGGAACCACTTGATAGTAAAATCCAGTTACTAAAATCCAGTTAGGTATTCAGGCTAGTCATAATAAATAAGTATGACAAACATTTCCATATCATGAATAGCAATGGGGGTGATTTGAATATTTGTTGGTCATGCTAAAAACCTGACTGTATTTTACAATTGGCTGGGTGAGTGAAAGCAACCCTGATTGCTGTCTTATACGAAGTATATCTTCTGGATACTGTGTATACTTTAGCGATTTCAAAGCCTCTAGGCGGTACAAGGACAAACTGCGAACAACTCGTTCATTCGCTACATCTCTGGCCAATATCGAAAAAACCCCAATCAGATCCGAATCCTGAATAGAAACACTTCATCAACAGAGGAAAGTCATTTCTGACTCAACAGGATTACTTGCTGATAGCATTTCATGGCATCAATTACAATATCAGAACACAGTATAAACAAGCATTGCCAGAGCCAATAGGTTTTGGCTGCCATTTTTCAAGTGCAACGCATGGTATCGTCACCCTGTGATGAAAGTCACTATGGTTCAATGTCTACAAGTGTTTCAAGGAAAAAAAAAATTAAAAAAGTTATTTAATGATTATTGTCTGAAATAACATGAAAAATCTACAGTCACCTTCCACGTTATGGTCATGACAATTGTCGGGGTATATGACACTTTATCAAATGTCATAAAAAGAAATAAACCAACTCGCCTTAGCAACGAGCTTCCAATCGGAACAGAAGGTCAATGTGCAATTTTTATCACAAACACACTTAACAAACTTCTCCTAATCGACATGGGATGCTGTCCCGGCATTGACCACCATCAGGAGAAAACTCAGCCGCCGTGATCCACGCCATTTTAACCAATGAAAATATGTAATGCAGCATAGCCCAGCATTGGGGACAACTGCAAAACGTAATGATATCATATGCTAGTTTAATGCGAAACTCCCACATATAAATAAATCTGATCAACTGTATGTTCTGGACAGGGCTATTTGGAATTAGTACAGGGCTGGGGGGTAGGTGACAGCCTCCCAGCCAATCAGGAGGTTCAGAACGTGGTTAAACCCCCATTCTGAGCCTCCTCAGAAGCGGGAGACTGCCATCTTCCCCACCAGAACTGAGGTAAGTGCACCCCACGTGCCCCCTTTCCACTCTTTCCCCCCACCCACCACCCTAATTCCCCCATCCCCCACCCACTCCCCTGCCATCTCTACTTACCTTGCACTCCTTCATCGCTCGCCAGTGCCAGGAACATTCTGTCTTGGCAATGACAGCCATGGAAAAGGAGAAGGGACTACGTGTAGTTCCCTTCCACCTCATCCACGGTGGCCATTTTATTTTGTCATTTGTTTCAAGTTGGGAAACAGCAAACACGCCGTTTCTCACTAACTTGCCTGGGGCGATACCTGGCCCAGTAATGCACCTGCCCGTCATGGTTTATTGCTTAAATAAAAGACTACCTAAGTTCCATCTTATTTTTAATGGAAACTTGATGGGGGAAGGTCTGAGGATAGTGACTGTATGCACTGCACCGTGCATGATGGTTGGAATAAGAGGATAGCTCTGCTTCCTAGAGCTAAGAACTAACACGTTTGTCAAAGGTGTGGCCAGAATACAAAGCAGCCTAAAGATTCTGTGATCTTAACTTCAAAAAGTAAATTTCCAGAACATATTGTAGCAAGCAGTTTATTTCATAGAGCAATAAATAACAGGTTTTGCTTTTACTAAATTTAATGGCACTCAATCTCTTGACGTATGGAAAGATGAAATGCTGGATTCGCCCTGCTAGGGGTCAAGTCTGTGACCTAATTGTTGAAAGCAGATTTCAACTGCAAGTGCGAATTCAATAAGCTATCCCACCAGCTAGCTCTGAGGTAATGATGGTAAATCAATATGTACCAATTACATTTCAAAAGTTAATACAGCTGTCCATAGTGAATTTGAATGGAATGTTAGTGTCATTACAGAAGACAGGCAAAGACAGGCAAACAACAGTTTTTTGTGCTTTTAAAACCAAACTCTCAAAGAATACTAAGTAAATGAATGCTATGGAAAACGCATAATATATTCCGAAAACAGTTGCTATGACAAGAATTCTGATAACATATGGAAACTGTTATTATATCTTGTTTTCCTTCATTTCAACTTAATGGCATATATATGTGTCTATGGGGATCATTACGAGTATGGTGGTGTCTCAGAAGTAATACCACTGAGATACAACCAAACAGTGTTATCATTACCACCACTTGGTCCGTCAGTATTATGACTTCCGTTAATACCGCTGGATTACTATTGGCGGTTTGGCGGTGTAAATCTCTATTTCATAGGACTCCATTGGGGATTTTTGGCGGTATTACCTTAGGCGGAATTACCGATTGGAGGTAGATCCTCCACTTTACCTCCAAAAATCGTCAGAATTACCACTCGGTAATTCCACCAGAGATAATACTGCCAAACTTGTAGCTTGAAGGGAAAAATTGAGGTAACAGAATTACCTCCACTTTTTTCCCCACACCAACAAACTTGTGATGAGGCCAAGGGCTAGCACGAAACATGGCAGCAATAGGTTGACCTTTACTTTGGTGAAGGGTATGAAGATCTATGAGGGTGCACCAATACGATTCAAATAAAGATACGTATACACATGGAATGGGAGTATGACAGAAATGCAAATGCCACTAACTGGACCTAGAATTGGGAACAATGTTTCTGAAACTTTACACACCCATATTGAAGTTCTTGAGGCTTTTGAACATAATTGATCTGATATATATGATGCATTACATGTTCAAAGAACGTGTCATTGCTATTTCATCATAGAAGAGATTTTATGATTCGGAATATAGGAAAGCAATGGCCAAGACCCAATGGCAGGCAAAGCATTACATCAGTATGGTGATAGTATGGACATGTAGGCTCGAGTAGGGTCTCAAACAGACACAAATACAAAGATAACATAGAAAAGATAGGTATCATTTACATAAATAAGAAATAATGTTCAGAAGGGTTTAAATAAAAGGTCAATATACAATGTGGATTTCGGGAATAATTTGTCTTTAAAGAAAAGTATAGATAACTTTGAGGGGTGAAACAAATAATGAACATTATCCTCCATTTAATATGATTCCAAACTCCCTATTGTTGGAGATCCAAGGCAACATTGTAGATAATCTCTCGTTCAACAAAGTGAAAATAAAAGAGTAGTTGGATCAGACGGTATTCCTTTGACTATTATCCAATGAATCATGAGTGCTGGGCAGATATGTAAGCTGGTGTAACTACAGTAGTTATTTTGCACTGAAATATCCTCCAATATCCTCTTCAATAAGGGCTCTCTTGTAGATTCCAGGTCATATCGGCCAATATAGCTACCATAGGTAAATTATCTGCAAAGTGAATATTATCTCAATAGAGTGCAAGATACATGAAAATGCAGTGTTACCACCAGATCATCAGGATTTTAGGAAAATCCACAGAGATGATGGGTCAGTGCTGGATACTGAGAACGGTTTCAGTTCAGAATCAAAGAGACAGCATTTATTGACATTACACTAGCCTTTGGTGAGCATGAGAGAAGCCTCTGATGGCTAACGTGGATCTACTGAGTATTAATAATGGGTTACAGAAATTCTGGGTTACAGAAATTATGCGTTACAGAAACAAACAGGAGCTTATGGGCTGCTTGCAGAATGGCACAACCTTTCATCGTGTTGGTTACACCGTTTGCAAGAGAACCACCCTGTGGTGTTGGGTCTCAGGTGCTGTCAGAGTACACCCTGCGAAACAAATGTGGCTAGTCGTTTAAAATAACTTAGACGTAGACTTGTAAAGTTTAGTTCTTGGAATTTTGTTATCAAAACAAGGTAAACAGGTGGCCAGCTACTTTGTACCTTGCCCTTAGGCTTTCATCTGTGTATTATTTTTCAAAGGGCCAGACTGCTAGCATTCGTAGAATAGATCATTGGGCAGAATTATCAGTTCCTCATGTAATTGGCATCAACCTTGCATTCTAAGCATTTCAAATGACTGGCCTCAACCTCTGGTGTCACTCCGATGGTCACAGTTCTTTCTCTAGCTCAAGCCTCTCAAGGGGTTTCTATTGAGCCTAAGCATTTCACGATTTAGAGGTCTCGGGAGTCAACAACTGTTTGCTATCACATAGCCTCTGTGAGGGATTATTTTGACGCACCACAGCCCACACTAGGGGGCTCTATTGTGTGGTAGGGAAGCACGGCCGAAGACAATGGTCCTGGCCCAAAAGCAAGGGCCTCTAACCAGGGCAGCAGTCACCTAGTACACAGCACATCTCAATTAATTAAGTAACCATTTCTAACACATGTAATACCGCAGACCAGTCTCTAAGAACGGGACCAGGATTCTAACCTATGCTGCTCTGAGTTGTCTTACTTCCAAGACAAACGCACTGCCCCTGAGCTATCCTCCTGGCCTTCAATGGTAAGGTCACTCATGCTATTGTGCAGGGGGGAAAGCAACGCCTCACCGGGTGCTTCCCATGACAGAGCTTGTCAATGCCTTCTTGCCCAGTGTCCAATGTGTACACATCACAAAGGGAAGCTTGGAATCCAGGCGTTTATAGATGGTTAGAGCCTGCAGTCCAAGCTTGCCGATTGACTAGAGAGGGGGAATCTTTGAGAAGAATAAAGGAGAAGCATTGAATGCGGGCTTTGACTAGTGTTTAGAGTCTGCCTTCCCCTCCTTCTGATTGTCTATTGGCAAGAATGCATGCTCTGAGGAAAACAAGCTTTGTTCAATGTACAGGGTTCAGTGTTCAAAACCTCTCAAAGGTTCACAACATTTAAGAGCTGACTGTGCTTCCCTTATGTGTAGTTCTTTAAAGTTCACAATGCATTGTCTTTTGATATGAGAACAGACTTATCAGATGTCTTTGCTACATATCATCTATGTAACAGTTTCTTCTTTCTGCAATGAAACAAACCCGCCTACCTACCTCTCACCCGTATAATCTTTTCAGAGAGACTATTTCAATGCCTTTTTCTTCTCATAAAAGTGTTTCAGGATGCTTTCATAGTTGACAGCACCTTTGGGTTCACATCACTTTCATAGTCCAAATTGCTTTCATGCGGAACAGAGCTTTTGGGGCGCACAATGGTTTCAAAATAGTTAGAAGGACTCCACCTCTGTCACTCACAGTGTGTCCTGGCACTGGAGCGTTCCTGATCTGTAGGCTCTCCACTGCTAGTGGGATACAGACATCCCCTTTGGACCCCATCGTATGGTAGAGCCAAAGCTTCTCAGGTACTCTGAGCTGTTGGCAACTGGAACAACCTTCCCCAGTTCGCACTGTACATTGGCAAGGTGCCTCGCCACCTTTCTGTCTTGGGGCGCTTGTCCTGCCACCCGCTAGTCATTGCTGTCCCTTCCTTTGCAATCCTCTCTCTACTTCTGACATTTGCCTCTTCATCCGTGCTGCTTCACTGCATGCCCAGGAGAAATAAGATGGGCAAAAGTAGACTGCCTGGAGAAGACCCTATTTATTGAAAAAGGAAGGTTTTACATTATTCCTGAACACACAACCGGAATCAGCTGAGCGAATTTCCAAGGGCAGCTGATTTCATAGTCTATGCCCAGCCACGGACAGATGACTGTCATCCTTCATGAAGCAGCGAGTATGTGGAATACTAAGTATTTATTCACCGACCCCAGACTTCTCATTGGGTTATACAAAGTGATCTTGGTGAAAAGGTAAGCTGAGGCCATCCCACAAGTGCACTTGTATATAAGACATGAGATCTTGAATACAACACGCTGAAGGACTGGGAGCCAGTGCAGATCAAGGCGATAGGAGGAAATAGAACAACATTTGGGAAGTCTAAAAATAAGTCAAACAGCAGCGCTTTGAACAACTTGCAGCTTATGTAAGAGTTTACCAGAAATGCCGATATACAAAATATTAGCATAGTCCAATTGTGAGTTTCTGACCTCACCCACTATCGATGCCTGATCCTCTTTTGGAATAAAGTGGAGGGTCCTCCTAGGTAGATGAAGACTGAAGAATGCAGATCAGAACACTCTTCATTAATTTTACGCAAGAACGACAGATCTGGTTCCTAGATCACACCCAAATTCCTGACTCTGCTGGAAAAAATGTGGGTATCCCAAAAAGGGCTGGAAAGGGGTGAGTGATGTGGATCGTTAAGTAGATCTTTGATATGCAGCAGCATGACTTCTATCTTGCGACGAACTGGAGACCATTGCAAGTCATCCATTGGAGCACCTCACCAAGGGCATCCACTAAATAAGAAAAAAACTCAGTCGAATCAGAGACTTTAACATATATCTGGGTATCGTCGCAGTTAGAGTGATAATGCAGATGCACATTCAAAAGGATACTCATCATTTCCCATTCTTCGAGATCTATCAGCAGCCTTTGACACTGTTGATCACTCTTTACTCTTAGCTTCACTTTCGTCTTTTGGTCTTTCAGGTTCTGTTTTGTCTTGGTTCCACTCTTATCTTTCTAATAGAACATTTTCTGTCACTTGGGCGGGCAAGTCCTCTGAATCATTCTCGCTTGCCCACTGTGTGCCTCAAGGGTCAGATCTGGGCCCTTTCCTATTCTCACTCTATACATCTTATCCTGCAGCTGTTATTTCTTCCTTTGGGCTGTCCCACCACTTCTATGCAGACGACATCCAACTATTTCTTTCCTTCTCCTCTTTTTCTCCTGAAATTAATTGCAATCTTTCTGCTTGCTTGGTTGCAATTAAATCCTGGATGTCCTCCCAATATCTCACCCTCAATGCTGCGAAGACTGAGGCATTGTTTTTTCCTGCTAACAATCGTCTCCCCATCCTACACCCTCTTATATATCTTGTCCCCCATCCAAGCTTCCCATCTCACCCACAGCTCATAATCTTGGTCTTTACTGTGACACAAATCTCTCTTTCTCTCACCACATCTCATTAACACCCCGCTCCTGTGGCTTTCATCTCTATAATATTCACAATGCTTGTCAATTTCTTACTTTTTAGGCATCTAAACTTCTAATTTCCTCTCTAATTTTCTCTCAACTTTTCTACTGTTCATCTGCCCTGTTTGGGCTCCCTAACTCTCGTCTTGCCCCTCTTAAATCAGTGTTCAACTCTTCTGTTCATCTTTTGTGTCTTCTCTCATCGCGGGACTCTATTACTGCTTCTCTTGAAACACTTGGCTGGTTACCGTTTGATTCTCAAATTAAATTCAACTTTCTTTGTTTTGTATTTAAATCTCTGTATGGTCATGCTCCCAGCTATCTTGCTGCACTAATATCCTTCTATTTGCCAGCACACTCTCTCCGTTCTTCTTCTCAATTCTTACCTTTGGTTCCCTGTCACCCGTTTGCACAGTCTTGTTTTCGTTCCTTTGAGCTTCTTGCTCCTCTTCATTAGAACGTTCTTCTGCTTTCTCTTTGCTCTATCTCCACTTATATTCTGTTTCATGGTTCTCTGAAATCTCATCTACGTCAACACTTTTGAGTGATTGTTTTCTGGATTGTATTGTTTATTCATTTATTTTGTAACCATTCTGTATCCTATGTACAGCGCTTCGGTTTAAGGCGCTTAATGCAATACAAATGAAATACAAATACAATTACAAAAAATGTACGTTTCTTTCGCAGCCATAAAACATTTCCACATTAATGATTGGTGACATGTACTGTAAGCCGTGGTCCATTCTGAAAGGGGCGAGTATCTAAAAAGCCTACACGAGTGTTAATAAGGACCTGTTTGGAGACACCCAACCCCTTGGCCACCCCACTGCTTACCCTAAGATCCAGGTAGATGGTTTTGTAACCAGTGCTCTCACAAAGTCAAGAGGGATCAATAAAAGGTGGACAGAGAAGTAGGGTTTGAAAGGAATGGATTTGTTCAAACAACTAGGAAAATAATAAAAAAATAACTCACATCTAAGACGGCTTCTACATGGGAAGTACTCAAAATACTAAAGTCTATAGGTGTCACAATACTTATTCTGGAGGCCCTCTCCTGGGACATGTGTTCACTTCACAGTAACTCATAGGCTTGGGAGGGATTAAGTGCCCCCACACTTGTGTCTTGTCTCCCATTTACACTGATTCAATCCCAAGCCTCTTGTGCTGGGAACCTGGTTCCTAAGGCCTGGGTTTCAGGTCCCTATATGCATCTGCACCTTAGGCCTAGACAGTGGCAGAATGTAGGACTAATTGATACCAATGTAAATCCCAGACAATCCAATAGGAGGCTGGTCACCTGTGCCTGTCTGCAGGCTGAGTCAGACTATGAACCTATCCTTCCTGTCTTGGGATCCTAGCTCTGGTTCCCAACTCCCTACCCTCATCTACCTTCAATAATTGGGAATGGTCTTGTGCCTAAGTGGATCTGACTTTCACCTCCTCTCTTCTCCTCTGTACCAGACCCCCACCTCTAACTTCCCCTTTACCCCCTTGATGCTCCAGCACATGCTCATAATGCTAACCCCACTTGGCTCACTGCTATACATCTTGTAGTGTGTCTGCTTCTTTGCCTTTACTCCTCCCACCTCTCCTCAGTTGCCTCACCTCTCCTCCTTCTCTCCTCTCCTACCTCTTTCGTATGACTTTCAACCTTGCTTCCATTGGTGTCCCCATCAGCCTCTTCTTGGCTGTGCTGACATTCTCTCTTGCTGTTACCTGAACCCCCCCTCTACGGTTCTCCCTCCTTCCTTTCGCCTAACCACTGCACCACCAGCCATCTCACTCACTTTGCTATTCCTTCTCCTGTCACCTCCACTTCACACTCATCCCTCCTTAGTCTTCACCTCCTTGCTCTTTATCATCTCCTCCTTACTATCGACTACTTCCAACCTACTTCTCTTTCTTTCCTTCCTCCTCCAACCTGCTCTCTCATGCTCCAAATTGCCCTCCTCTTCCTGCCACCAGCACACTACAAATCGTCTTCTCTTCTGCTTATAGAGAACCACTGCGTGATATTATTAGGCCATTGTAATGATTGGTGTCTGCAGAGTGGGCACTCAATATCACCTGTTTTATTTCATTGCACACCGAGATGCACCGGGCGGCGAGCCGAGCCAATGTCTGGCTCGGCCACCACCTTTCATACCACGATAACTACTGGCTGGCTTTCTGTCCAATACTGGATGTACTCCCGGTTGCTGCACCTCAATCCTGGCAAAATTCTTCTTTCCTTCAGCTACTCTCGCCTCCCTTAACCACCGCCGCTATTTCCTTTCCTCGTTGTCTCATCCCTCTTTCACAATCCACGCATAATCTTGGTGCTATTTTTGAGTCAACTCTGTCATTCTCTACACATAGTTCCAGCACTGCTAACTCTTGTTGTCAATTGCTTTATAATATTCAAAAAGTCTACTCCTTTCTTTCCTTTTAAGCTTCTCATTTCTACTCCAGTTCTATTGCGTCTTATTGCTCTGCTATGCTTATCGCGCTTCCTACCTATCGTCTCGGGAGGATAGCTTAGGGGCAATGTGCTCGCCTTCGAAGCAAGACGACACGGAGCACCACAGGTTCTGGGTACGGCTTAGAAACCTCTGGGTATTAACTGCGTTATAAATAACCTATCATATCATTATCGTCTTGCTCGCTTATGTTCTATTTCAATTTGTCTATTTGTACTCTTTTTTTCCCCCTCTCTGCTCGTACTTCCATTTTTGCTTCTCTTCGATCCATCTCTTGGCCTGAATCAGGTATTACATTTCACTTCCAATGCATTGTCCATAAATGCAGACATGGATAATTGCCTGCTTACCTTTCCTCTCTTGTCACTCTCTATGTTCCTGCTCACTCCTTACTCTCCCAATCTCTTTTCCTTCTATCTGTCCCTAAACCTTCTTGTGCGCAATCCTGCTTCCGTGCTTTTCTCTTTACTGGCTCCCATATGCTGGAACTATCTACCTCTTGCCGTTCGCTCTGCATCTGCACTATCTGTTGTCCACTCTGCCCTTAATGCCCACTTGCTTTCCTCATATTCGCATTGTCATTTCTTTTGATCATTGTTTGATTATTCTTGATTTCTACGATTGTCACTTTGTATAGCGTTTTGGCGAATGTGATTTATAAATTAATACATTTATAAATTAACAAATACAAATGACTGAATAGATCAAAGTGGCAAATAGGAGTATGGATATGTCTGATTGGTCCAAGCCTCTATGGGGCTTTAGCTAAAACGATTGCCACTGGGAGCCAGGTCCAAGAGGCCGAAATGCCCCCATTGGTGCTGTAACTGGAGGAAAAGGCACTATGTATTTCTGTATTAAGAAAGACCTGGAACCATTCCTCAAAGCTCTCCAGGAAGCTCTCCAAGAAGCCATTCACTGAGAAATGTAAAGCTCTGAAGGACAAGGACTAAGAGAGCTTAACTCCAAGGTGCACACTCTGGATGAGGTGGTTGTTAAGGCAAATGAGTAATCAGTAGAGGCCTTGAGTGGTTCTGAGGAAATGAACTCCTTCAGCAGTGTGTATTTGTATCAGTGCAAGTGTGTGCCACCTCACCCTCCCAGGAGCAGGTGGGAAGTGCTCCCCCACGAGCTAAACCACTAAATACAGACGTCTAAATCCTTGCCTCTTTCTGCTACACAAGGAGTCATGTCATTATCCGGCTGTTGATTGCTACCAGTCACGCCCTTCCAAACAACGGTCCTTCTAGAAAAATCTAAAACAATGACTCTGAGCTCAGGGAGAGCGGCCTCTTCAGCAAGACCTTAAACATCCTCATGGGAACCTGCGCCTATCTTGTCCTTATCCCAGGTGGTTTAATTCTGAGTGTACCAAATTAAAGTGTTGTCTGCTGAGAACTTTGAAGAACCCATTGTCCTCAAATCTCGATATTATCAAAGCCCGACCGTCTTATAAGAAGGCCATAGCTTGCAGAAAACATAGGATCGAAACAGAGTCTTGGGAGGCTTGGGTTAATTCCTCAATTAACAATGACGCTAAACCTTTTGGGGATATTATTAATAATGGGCCCTTTTATAAATACAAGTCCGGTGGCTTGCCCTCAGCGTTCCTTGATGAGGACTGGGTAACTCATTATTCTTCCTTATATAGCAATGGCTTTTATCCGTCATCTGGCATTACGGATGACATAATTGTATTTACTGTTGGGGAATTCTTGACAGCTATTAAGAACCAAGGTAGGTGTAGGCCCCAGGTCTGGATATTGTTCCCGCAGATTTGTTCTTGGCGGAACCTGATCTGTGGGCGCCCATTTTGACTTTGGGGCTCAATGCTGCATGTGCTGGAGGCATCTACTCTGTTTCTTGGTCTCATGGTATCATCTATCCGATGTATAAAAAAGGCCCAATGGTGCAACTAACGTCTTACAGACCGATCTCTCTTTTAGATTCAGTGTTTAAGATCTTGGTACGGGCCATCCTTGGGAGACGGGAGTCTTGGGTGTAGAGTGCAAACATATTCCCTCCTATCCAGCTGAGCTTCAGACCAGATTTGGGGTACGCAGAACAGGCCTTGAATCTTTACTTGGTGGTGGCACATTCTTTGTTTATAAAAGGACAAACCCATCTTTTTGGCTTTCATGGATCTGAGCACTGTGTTCGACAAGGTCAATCGTGTTAGGTTATGGCGCATGCTCAGATCCATGAATTGCCCTGGAAGATCTTTTAGAAAGATTACACCACTCGACAGTTGCTTGTGTGTGCACTGCACCCCTTTTTTCCAAGTGGAATGTGGGGTACGTCAAGGCTGTGTTTTGGCCCCTTTGCTTTTTTGTCTAGATAGAAATGGTCTTTATGACCATTTAAACCTAATTCTGACTTTCCCAGGCTGGGCAATATGCGTTTGCCTTTACTTGTCAATGTAGATGATGCAATTTTATTAGCTCGCACCCCAGATCTCTTCAGTGCCTCATTGATGATTATGCCCAATTTATGGATACCCTGGGTCTAAAGGTAAATGCCCAGAAATCAACTTGATGGTTTGTCACAGGGGGGAGTGTGCCTTAATGTTTTCAGCTATTTTTTGTCAGGGGGAGTTACTCCCAAGAACGGATCACTTTGATTACCCGGGGGTGAGATTTTCATCACGTTTTGAGGCAGAGGCACATGTGTAGAAGCAGACCCTGAGATTTAAGCGGGCAATTGGGGGAGGAGGGTAGCCTGAGCTTTGAGGTTGTGTAAAATAAAACCGATTGAGCTAGTACTCAAAGTCTTTCATGGGAATGCTTCTTCTGTGGCAAGATACAGCATGGACTGTGGGGATTTGGCAAAAGTGAATCTATCCCGGTGGTTGAGAACACTTTTCTAAAATGTGTTCTTGGGTTATCTGGGTCTCACCCCAATTTTGCAGTTCATTAAGAACTCGCCGTTGTTTCTTTACTGGCCTGACTGCTTCTATGCTTGCTAGTCATTGGCTAGGAATTTGCGATAACACTAAAGCTACCCTGATCCAGGAATTAGTTAACTGGTGTTCCGGGATCCCCTTTTGAGGACTCCATGGCTCATGTACAGCAGCCCTTTTATCTAATAAGGATGTATATTTTACAAAAATAGTGTACTCCAGTCTTTTCAGACTAGTAGAGAGTTTTTGGAGATCATGAGGACTGCCAATCGGAAACATTTGATCATTTTGTCCGCTGGCTTGCAGAAGTATCTGAAATGGACACAGCATCCGTTCCAACGCATCCTTATTTCCAGTGCACGTTTTAACTGTATTCACTTAAGAGCTGTGGTGAGGACTTGGCTCAAGGAGGATGTGGATATTTCATGTTTGCTTTGTGGGGTGCCAAAGGAGGACTTGGCACACATGTTCATGTTTTGCCCAGCTTTTTCAGCAATTAGAGAACATACTCTGAAACCTGTTTTGTTGGGTCTGGGCTTTCGTTGTTATGAGCCTGTACTGTATTATTTGCTGTGGACGGATTCTGTACAAGTGGGTTGGGCTGTATTGAGTTTTTTTAAAAGTGCTCTATTTTGGAGAGAATTTATATTAAGATCAGATAGATCTTTAGTATTGTAGTTTTGTTTTTCAAGTCTTTTTATGGCTGTTGGGTTTAATTACAACAATTTAATTTTTTGTAATATTGTCGATTGTTAATTTATGTGTCTTATTACTATGGTATGCTTTGTTTTACTGAAATAAACAAATAAACAATGAAATGGATATAAATGAAAATAAAAGTCCTTCTTCACGCAGAAGTGGGAATTCCGAACTATCCCAGGATCCGCCGCTGTTAAATCTTTTTGGGGGTTACAAAAGGGTAGTGTAGAACCATGTCTACAGGCAACCTATGTTCCACAGTGTAACTCTTTACTTTGCTTTTAAGTAAACCTCCCTATTGCAAGTATTCTAGCTGCTAAAGTGTATGTACCATTGTTTGATGGCTGTGTTGTTCCACTGGTCTTTTGTGGCTGACCAGGGCCTCTACAAACTATCGCTATGACTCACTCATAGAAGGGTCCCTACATTTCAACTGCCCCAGATTGCCCCAAATTGCAGAATCTCACATCTTAATTGAAACACTTTGTTAATTGGGTGGCCTTCTCTGGATTGGTCCTAGCAGAGGAGACAGCACAGTGGGTCGTGCACCAGGGGCAGAGCTCTGTGTGCAACCTGTAGATCAAATGTTCAAATGCCTTTGAGGTTGACTCCACATGCATCCATTCAAGTTCGTTAGAGTGGTGACTATTCTACACTCCACTGTATCAACTTGCCTTTCTGCTGTCCAAAACTGGATGTCTTCTAATTTTCTATACCTCAATCCTTCTAAGACTGAGGTTCTAGTTTTTCTGGCTTCATCTATTCTGTCTATTCTTCCTGTTCATCTTGCCTTCTCTTTACCTATTGGCTCCTCTATCACATCTTCTTTACTGTCTATTTCCCGGCTTCTCTTTGAATCACATCTTCTCCACAATTTTCTTTCTACTGTTTGTACTCAGAGCTTGGCTCCTCCTTATCTTTCATTGCTAGTTTCATTCCATTCTTCCTCTCTGACGCCTCACAGAATCTGCTTCTTCTCACTGTTCCCAAACCCACCTTTGCTTCTTCCCGTTTCCGATCTTTTGCCCCCTTATACACCGGAATTCTCTCCCTCTCCCTATCGGCTCTTCTTAATCTCTTTGTATTTGTCAAACAAACCTGAAAGCTCATCTTCTCTCCCTTCTTTCTACTTAGTGGGTTTATTTTTCTCTCCCCATCCTTCAGTTTTCAGCAGTTTTTTTTCATTATCATGTACATAGTACCGTTTTTCTAATATTTTGTAATTGAGCTTTTTGACGAAAGGCGATTTATAAATTCAATAAATGAAATAAAAATGACTACCGTGTTGGGCAAAAGTAACATGTATAATTTCTGCACCAAGAAATACATCCCTTTTTTTGGTGTTTCTATAAAAATGTTATATTATATTGATCCTATCCATTTTCGTATATGTCTCCCTTTTGTTCACTTAGTAGACTCAATTAAATTCCTCCAGTTGGGGTCGCTCTGGCACACATCCTTTAATGGGACCTTGCACTGCAGACGGTGCCCCACCTTGCCAGCTTCCAGAACACCCATAAACAAGCATTGGCAATGTCAAAAGTTTGGGCATTGGTGTAGGCATGGAAAAGGCACTTACCAGGAACGGGCGTGGTGGTATTTCCATGGCCATTGATGGTAGCAGGTACAAAATGGTACTGGTACCTGGGCATCTAATAGCAGTATCTGGAAAAGGCCTGTGGCCTAAAACCTCTAAGTGCTTATAAATCGAGTGGCTGAAGGCAGACCTGTTTAAAGTATTTTTATTACAGCAGTAGCATGTGTGCAACTCCAATTAAGTCATTAACTCTCAAAAGACTGCTTTGAGAAAACAATGGCAGGAACTTGAGTGCAAAGTTTGATGGTAAGGCTTGGTTAAAGCTGGCTTAAAGAGTTCCCAAGAGGAGGTGATTTGTACTGGGAGGGGCAGGAATTGGGTGGGAATGTCCATAGGTTTTAGCCTGGCCATGGGCAGTCAATGGGTGGGCACATAACCAAACAACAGCTACAAGTTGTGTGACCCTCCTCGATGCCATTTCTCCCTATCTGTATTCTAATGCAACAGTTTTGGCTTATACGTGGCGCAAGTGCCACCTAATAGCTCAAACTAAAAATTAAATGATCTGCCCAAAGTATCGACTTGACTAACAAACTGACTCTTCAAACACCTTACTCAACACACGCTCCCTAACTCACCACCATGAAAATAGGGCAAAAAGAATACTTCGGCCCATCACAAAGTAGTCGAATTTCGACATCTTTCAAACCAACTGCTAAAACAGACCCACAAAACGCAGATTCCCCCACAGCCCGCCAGTCTCCCAAAGGGATTAATCTACAGGAAAACACCACAAACCACCTAGAAAACACACCTGCATGAATGCCAGTTACCATTGGTTCTACTTGCACCAACTGTTGAGCACAATGCCTTTCTTTTCCCACTAACCCCATAACCATCCACCCACCCCTTCGAGACCATGAACATTTCAGCCATACCTGGTACAATTCCAAATGACATAACATAATATAGTACATGAAAGTGGAGGCGTTGATAACAGAAAATGGGAGCATCACATGACAGAACATTATATGACATCTTTATTTAATACTAAAATGAACAGATGTTTACATTTCATGGCAGTGTGGATTGTAGGGGTTTGGGGAATGGTGGTGATGGAGGTGGAATCCACGGGTCACGCAAGGGAGAGAAAGTGGTTTTTGAGAGTGATCTTAAAGCTGGTTATGGTGGGACGGTCCTTGATTCCAGGGGAAAGGATGCCTGCAAGAACGCCCCTAGAGGACAGATGGAGATTTATCACAGGCTCTGACATTGTTTCTTTTTTGCTGATACAATATTACCTGCAGTGCTGTACAAAAACTTGCACAAAACTCTACCAAGAACAAACACGGCCAAATAACCTGTTCTATGGAAGGAGCTCACTCGGGAGGGTCAACAACCACGTTTTAGCTCACTGTACCTTTCACAGAGGAGAAATATCCATTTGTATATTAGTCTGTGTCCCACCCACAAGGGCAGTCCAGCACCGAAATGCTAGGCAATTCTACTCTGAACAAGAGTACCAACAGAAACCCCAGACACGTGTTTCGGCCTAGTCGGGCCTCATCAGTGAGGTAAAGCTGAGTCTCTCTAAACACAGTGAGCAAAGGGTCCACGTCTGGATTACCCTGTGTAATTTAGGGTGTAACCCAAAGTTCCTAAAAATGCACAAAATGGTCTGGGAGCCCCTCTACTCAGAACGAACACACCCAAATAACCTGTTCTCTGAGAAGGTGCCCACTCGGGAGGGTCTGCAAAAACTTGGTCGATTAGAGGAAGGGGGTCCTCAAATCGCATTCTCAATGGTCACCCCCCATATTTGCCCCTTCATGAGGAACAAGCTAAGCCGTTCCTTGTTTCCACTGGTGATAAAAAAAACCATAACACATTCTGGCAAAGGTACTTCGCCTCAAAGCATTTATGACATCCCCTTCTATGCATGTTTGAGCTTTGGGGTCTGTACTGCAAAGGCATCCAATGAGATTAAACCCAGGCTGTGGGGATCAGTGTGCATGCTCCATAGCTAAAAGAAGATCACCACAGAGGGTTTGGAACTCATGTGAGTCTGTTTAAGCAGAAGCATGGTAACGGGAAGAACTGGCCCTAACCTGCGGCTCTGCAAAGGTTTTGGACTACCACTCCCATGATCCCTGACCATTCACTGTGCTGGCTAGAGCTGATGGGAGTTGTAGTCCAAAACATCCAGCTCCCAGATGATTGCAGACCCTGCTCTGCATCCTACTTATTAAGAGAGTTTATGTGACATTGTTTTGTAGCGGGCTGTCATTCCAAATCCACCTTTTGTATTCACAGCTGTGCGTTAATCCAAGCAATGGGCGCAGGAGGAGTTACACATCACTGTGGGGTATCCATCCAACTCCCAGACCAAATGCTCAGACGCGAAAGGATGTTTCCTGGGAATATGCACACTATTGGTCACTGCCATTATTAGCACACTGTTTTTTTTCTATTCCAAAATAAACCCCTGGTCGCCAGGCATCTGTGCCAGGGAGCTCACAAGTTCATCTTTATAAAGATGGCATACATTTGAAAAAGTCACACAGAAGTAATCGGAGCAGACCTACTTCGTCTGACATGTTTTGTAAAGGATTTTCTCATGCATATTTTGCATCTATTTTAGTTAGGGAATTAAAGACGGATGTGTCTGTTTATTGCTGTGACGCAGTACATTAGCCAGAGCAGTGGCGAGGGCAGACACATTTAGAAGTACAGATGGTTACACTACATACACAGCAACAGAGTTATGCCACTGCCAACATATCCACGGGGCGATGAGTGGGTCTGTGAGTTCAGAGGGAAGGAATGGTTGAGAAGGTGGCAGACAGGGGATGTGCATTGTAATCACAATGGGCCTTATTACGTGTTTGGTGGTGCAAAGAAAGTGCCACTCATTCTGTTAGCACCACTTTTTTGTGGTGGAAACGGAATTATTTCCATCTTACCGTACTGCCGAATTCTGAGTTTGACCTTGAAGTGGTGGATTTACCTCCTGCATAGTTCCCCGCTTTAAGGCCACAAATCGGCAAACTTGCTGTGTGCTATTACCGCTCCCGGTTAGTCCGCCAAAAATTCCCATGGAGTCGTATGATTACAAAAATGGGGATTTACACCTTTACCACCACTCAGAATCCCCTGGTAATGCCACGGGACTGAGTGCCGGTAACAGTAAACGAGTGTGGTGGTAAATCGTTAGTTACCCCAGACGTACCACCAGAATCGTAGAGAGGCCCAATAGATTGTGTGTCAGTCAGAATAACGCATGACTATGGCAGCTACTAGAGCTCTGAGAATATGTGCTTCCCATTCAATAAAGTGTGCAGGTGCAGAGGGCAGTAGCAAACAGGGGCCAAGAAAAAAGGCCAGGTAAGAAAAACCTGGAGCCGGATTACCAAACCTTAGCACCTTGCAAATGAAGGAGTATTAGCAAATGGTCAAAATGTGCTCTAAGGCAAAATCATATCCTTTCAATGCATTTTTGCACCGCTTTTGTTCAGTATTAGCTCTAATGAAAACATTGTCTAGGTGCAAAAATGCATTGAAAGAATATTATTTTTGCACGAGGGCGATTCTTGTCCTAATGCAAATAGCATGGAAATGTGTGCGTGATACGGGAACGCCTGAGGAAGGTGCCGACTTTAAGCGATACTAAGGCGCGATCTCATCAACCGCATTGGTAACTGATGGGTTAGATGGCTGCATGTTTTACTGCACGCTCCGCTAGGCGCGCGTGCAAATGATGTTACAGTACTAACTCGAGTGATTAAGGAGACTTCAAGGCTGCCCGAGGTTACAGAGTGATTGCACGTTGTGTATCCTATTGCATAGCATTTTGTGATGTTTGGAATGTGTGCTTGTCAAGTCCCGCCACAGTGTTGCCTAGGCAATCTACCTCGGTATTTGGGGATCTAATCAGTGTTTCGTATCCAGAAGTTAATGACAATCAGAGCATTATTGCACAAACATGCCCTCAAAACACCTGACTAGGCGCAATAAATTAAAAAAAGATTCCCTTGGTACACAAACAGAATTAGAACTCAGCAACCACAGCGTTATTACCGTTTTAATTCGATGCTATTCTTTTCCCTTCATTTCCCATGTATTTCTGTAAATCATCTTGTATTTCCGTTGTTCCTGCATAAATATGCTTATCATGCATGTGCACATTTACAGATAATCATCTTGCGTGTATGTAAAACGTCAGCGAATTGATTTGCCAATCATGTGCATGGTTTGCGAATGGTTCCTTGCTTCTGGACCCTCCCTCTACTAAGAACAACACTCATTTAAGATGAAATTCCAGGTATTGCGCCTAGGTGGCGCTGTGGCAGTGGTGGCGTGTTAGCTGAAATGGCCCATTCTACTCTAATACTTAGCAACGGCACCACCACCTCCTGGCTGTAGAATATATGGTTTCCCTGCCCTACAATAACATTTCCCACTTCCAGCTGAGGCTTTGCTGCAATGCCTCCCACCTCACTCGCCCTCCCACATTGCCCTTTGCACTTCTGCAGTCCTGGGTACTAAAAACTAATTATTGAGTTCTTTGGCTATAAACCACTTGATTATTTCTCTTTAAAAAATAAATAGATAAAAGCCCTAGGTATACTCTTCAAGATGACCTGCTATTCATCAAGAAACAATGGTAGGCTTTCACATTAAATGCACAGACACTGTGGACACAGCCGATAACACACGTGTGAACATAGCAGAGAGAAAGGGGGGAAACACAGACTCGAACAAAAAAAAGAAAGGAGGAAGGAAGAAAACAAATGTAAAAAAGAGAAACCAAAACAATACATAATGAACATCATGGCTACTTACAAAGAACGGTGACAAGAAGGGAAAAAAGACGGTTGAAGGCAACAAGATACAGAAAGAGGAAAGACTGAAGACAGATGGAAAGGGAAAGAGGATGGAGGACTGAGGATGGAGGAATGAAGTAGAAAGAGGACCGGTTGGATCCAGGAAGAAGAAAAGGCCGAAGCCAGGGAAGGAAGATGGATATGTAGAAACAAGTGAATCCGTCGCCATGTTCTGCCTGGTAAAACACTCTCCGAATGCACACCGGCCTCCTCTCTAGCAGGCGCGCGGCCTTAGCATTAAGAAATGAAAGCAGCTCGCTGGGTAGACCCCTTTGAAGGATCACTCACCACAGGAAGACGGGGGAGGCGGGCAAGAGCTGACAGCGGCTCATTAGCACCAGCCATCTTTCAGTACAGGCCTTATTACTCCTAGTCCCCAGGCACGCTATGGGTGGGACAGGTGTACCTCCGGGGCCTTACAGAATCTGTAAAGGCTCGGGGTACGGCGGCGTCAGCTATACCCCTGAGGCAGCATTTAACGAGTGACAGGAAGTGGTTGGTATGGAAAATTAGCCGCATTGGAATTACAAGGAGACACACACTTTGATGAATGATTATTAGCCTATATATGTATGTATATCTCATGCCAGCTAGCACATTTCTTTCGGCATATATGATGCCTAATTGACGGGTGGAAAATCCACCAAAAAAGCCATGTAAGGCACTTCCGTCTGGGTCTCATGTTTTACCATGTGACATGGGCTGAGGATTGGCATGCACAGTTAAAACCGCGCCAAGTTCTGTGTGGATAATTAATCTTTTATAAGGAACCTAACGTAGACCAATCTCTAAGCATATGACCAGGATTCGAACATGCGTTGCTCTGCATTGTCTTGCTTCCAAGACAACCGGCCCATAATCTGCACGGCAACGCCTCTCACACGTATTTTTCCTCTTGCTTGTTTTGAAAGCATGCTGGTCTCGGGAAGACCTGAAAACATGTGGAAAATAGCAGATGAAGGACCCTGACCCCCACAGAGCTCCACAACGATGGCGTGCAGCACGCTTGAAGCCACAGAGGAACCCTGCCATTGAAGCTCCGGATTACATGTAGTTCCTGATGCCGCGAACCCGCCCTGCGTGCCACCTTCTTCTGTCTTCCTAATGGTCCCCTGTCCTGTGTTGCGTCTAGCAGAGGACACAGACGAGGCAAGGACCACAAACTCACGGAGGTACGCACAGTGCCTTTATTGCTGCAACCTAATGGTGTGCCTCGCAGGGCACCTAATGGTAGGTAGACAAGAGCCGGCACTCAGCCATCCAGGCTATCGCTCCCCCACCGGCCGTTTAACTGCCAACGGTCACTCAGAGAATGCAGCACCAACACGCAACCACACTCCATAGAGGACGTCACGCAAACCAACACCAGACTTCCATAGGGACTAGGTGACCCACGTGCACTCAGATGGCCACTCATACACATAACACCCCGAGGTGAACACTACACCCTGCTTTCCTCCTGCTACTAGAACTTCCTGTGGCAAGATCCTGTGGCCTGCACCATGCCTGATCACACCATTGCTTTCCCCAAGCACTATAGTCGGGAAGTACAGGAAGAGCATGCTTTCCGCTGATTAGATCCATGTGGAGGGGTAATATTGTGAAAGAGGAGGCCGGCCTCTTTAGGTCCCAAATGGACAAGACTGAGCTACGCCTTCACTCCAAGCTATGGGAGGATGTCTGTGCTAAGACTGATGTGGCGGCTGCCACCACTAGCAGCTTGAAAAACATCAAAAAACCTTTTCAAGACCTAAAGAGCCATATAAGCAGCCTTGCTGCAGAACATCACAAGGAATGCCTAGCCACAAGAGGCAGCTCCCCGCCACTGTCAGTGCTGTTGCAGGCGTGGGAGGTCCAAACCATGACTGTCATTGACATGAGAGGTATTGAGGGAGTTGGAGGCGCGGATGTAGGAGGTGACCAGTAAAACAAATTACAACATCTGTATTCATGTATAGACGTGCATGTTGTGCGAGGACCTATATCGCCTCAAAATCCGTCCATCAAACAACAGACGTAGAATCTATGTGGACAAGCACAACAGCGACCATTTCCATGGAGTCCGATCCTCCACGCAGAGTCTAATAAGTGTACACTTGATGAAGCGTTAGGCCTAGGAATCTCCTCTTACCTTGAGTTCCTGGATCTGACATTGCATATTGCTACAAGTTTGCTTACATGTCAGTTGTGTACACATAAGTGCATGGTGGACATCTGTATTTATTTTATTTTTTATTTTATTTTGCTGAGCTGCCACAGCGCTCAAGAAGACATTTCCTACTCACACTGTTTATGGTTACGGGGCAAGGGGAGACAGTACAAATTTAGTGCAAACAAACAATCGACTTACACAACAGTGGAATACATTCCTATCTGAACAGCATAGTTACAGTACAAGATCTACACACATGTAAAAGTGCAAAATATAAGGACTTCCAAGACGGGAAAGAGAGAATCTAAAGATGTGAGCAGTGTCGGGCCTTCATATGGGGAACAGGTATTTGGGAACCAGATGGACCAGAGTTGCCAGGAGAGTAGTTGCGGTAATTCTAACAAAGATGGTCTCTCCAGGTCCGGAGAAGGCCAGCAGGAAGAGTGAGCTTTTAAGTGCCCTTTTGAGCCTCAGGTGGTTTCTTTCAGATTTGAGAATCTAAGTCAAATCATTCCAGAGATTAGGAGCAACATCTGTAAAGGTTTTACCACCTTATTTATTTATGTTCTTTCATATAGCTCTTATCCAAAGTGCTGCGCTTTTCACATTTTTGAAAATATAACATTTTAAAATGTATTTTGTATTGCATATATTTATAGTTGTCCTTTTTGAATGATAATTGTTTTTGTCTGTACGTCTCATAGTGAAAATGTATTTTTTAAAGAATGTTCACACTTTTATCCTGAAAATTGTTTGTGTCTTAATATAGATACTCCTCTTTTCCATTTCTCTTTTGTCTTTAATATTTCGATGATGAAGTTTAAAAAATCGAAATGAAAAGTTATTAAAGATATTAGGCACGAAATTGCTGCGAGAGACAAGGAGGACTATCATATCCACCCGTTCCAGAAGGAAGAAACCCAGCCAAATTTACCAGCCAAAACGTATAGCAAGCTAACTGCAAGGATCAGATTTACCAGATACAATATAAAGCAAGCTAACTGCAAGGATCAGATTTACCAGATACAATATAAAGCAAGCTAACTGCAAGGATCAGATTTACCAGATACACTATAAAGGAAGCTAAATGCAAGGATCAGATTTACCAGATACACTATAAAGCAAGCTAACTGCAAGGATCAGATTTACCAGATACACTGCAAGGATCAGATTTACCAGATACAATATAAAGCAAGCTAACTGCAAGGATCAGATTTACCAGATACACTATAAAGCAAGCTAACTGCAAGGATCAGATTTACCAGATACACTATAAAGCAAGCTAACTGCAAGGATCAGATTTACCAGATACACTATAAAGCAAGCTAACTGCAAGGATCAGATTTACCAGATACACAATAAAGCAAGCTAACTGAAAGGATCAGCTTTACCAGATACAATATAAAGCAAGCTAACTGCAAGGATCAGATTTACCAGATACAATATAAAGCAAGCTAACTGCAAGGATCAGATTTACCAGATACAATATAAAGCAAGCTAACTGCAAGGATCAGATTTACCAGATACAATATAAAGCAAGCTAACTGCAAGGATCAGATTTACCAGATACAATATAAAGCAAGCTAACTGCAAGGATCAGATTTACCAGATACAATATAAAGCAAGCTAACTGCAAGGATCAGGCTGGATGTAACCAAGAAGATAATTCCTTCTGAAGATCCACCGGGAGGTGGGGAAACACGTGCAGAGGATAAGCCCCAAAATATTTGAGGATAAGCAGCAAAACTATTTGAGGCTAAACACGGGGACTTTAATGATTGTATGAAGAACTGTCTCATATTATAAAGACATGGATTCAAGATCCAAGATTTTGTGAATTGTGAAGTTGGTCTAAAGGAAATTGGGAAATTGTCTGATACTAAAAAAACATTGGAAGATTTTGGAATTGTTAAATTGCTTTAAATAAATTTGGAAGAGTCATTTTTTGAAGCACATGAAGGACAAAAATATCCTTTTTGAATACTAAGATTTAAAAATGTAAATTAAAAATGTTTCTTTCCGAATATAGTATGTCTGGATATATTGGGAACTAGCACTGGAAATTGAAAAGGCTGTCTTTCAGGCACTTTGCCACAAGACAACTACACTGCTTTTGAAATAGTTATTTAAGATTATGTAAGATTATTCTGCAGATTGCCTTGAAATAACTATTTTTAAAATCCATATTGTTCAGATGACGTTAAAAGATATAAATAAATAATTAAATTAGTGATTTTTGCAGTTCAAAATGAGTTTGCGCTGACTTTGCACTGCAAAAATACACTTTGCACAGTTCCATGAATCAGGGTTTGAGTCTGCAGTGCAACGTAACTTTTCAGCAGTGCAAAGTCACTTTGAACCGTGCAAATAATTCCATGAATCAGGCCCTGTTTATCCTTCTCTACTTTGGTCGTTTTAATTTGGTTTTATTATTTGGTTGTTTAACGCATTTTATTTCTATTTCCTATTTATAATTTTCGGTGTTGAAGTTCTGTGTTTATTGTAAAAAGAAATTAGAGGAACTAGAAATACTTTAGTCATTGTACCATTCTAAAGAATTATACGCTATTTCATTTTGTCAACAAGAGACTTTAGGAGTTGTTTCTTGCCTTGAAAAAGCTTAGGTGGGCAAAACACGTGTTGGCACAGGTACACATTTTTTATTGCAAATAAACAAAGCTTTTTTAATATTGAATGAATTTCACAAGGATTATAGTAATTTGAAAGAAAACGCACCAATATTCTTTTGAGAATTCAACAGTCATTCAAAGTTGCCACTCTTTTTGAAGATTACCAGTGAAACTGTGCAAGCCCTGTATCTGCGTTGGAAGTATCACAATCCCAGTTTAGTATCAGTTTATCCAACCCCCTGATAAACGTATGTTAATATCCCTAAATTGAATTGAATGTTTATTACTATATTCTCTTTGCTCTTTTTCATTTGTATATTTTTTTTATAAACCAATACAAAAATTAAATAAAATAAAATATAAATATCGCTATATAGTTCAGTGTTAGCAATTGCATTAAGCTTCCATTTTAGAAATCATATTATATTCCTAGTTTGCCGAATTCCAGTGTATTCATAGATTGACAGTATCAAGATCCTAAGAGTTTTACCGACCCGGTATATTCTGATGGTGACCACCCCAGGATAATCTCAGTTTGTAGAGCACAGCAATATTGCTAGAATGGCAACCAGGGTGCAGTCCCTATTTTCACTATGCCATTAGATGTATAGCCTAGATCAGGGAGGGGGCTGCAAGCTTTGGGTCTCCAGTGGTTTTGGACTACAACTTCCATCATCCCTAGCCATCATAGTCAATGGCTAGAAATAATGGGAATTGCAGCTCAAAGCATCTCGGGAGCCAAGGGTGGCAGATCCCTGGTCTAGATCAGGCTCGGACTGACCTATAGGGCAATAGGCCCCCGGCCGAACCAAAAACACAAAATGCTGGTGTGGGCCAGTTTATTTGGTGAAAGCGGGCCACTTTTTTTAGCCAATGTGGGCCAGTTTGATGAGTTACTTCACTAGGCGGCTAGTAGTTTTCACCAGTGCTGCTGAATAAATATTCTTTAAAATGCACAATTTGCATCACACTTTATCAAAAAACTCCCCCTTTCATACTATTCAAACAGGGCCACAAAAGGAATGAAATGCCATTTGCAACTGTTGTCCATTTTTTCATTGGTGCCGAGACAATTCTATGGCCCAGTCCGACGACCCTGGTCCAGATCAAAACGAGTGTCTTTGTTACAGCAAGCACATCATGGCGACTGCTTTCTCCATGGCAACGCTGCAATGTAACGGTCTAGTTATGCAGAGCACCATGGTAACGTATTTTTTCCTAGCACAGGTGAATGTGACACTATGGTTCCTCCAACATTCCCTGGTATCTATTTGGCAACCATCCCATCGTGCACTGCCCTCTCCGTTAATGTAACTTGCCTTTGTCACTAAACAAATAGCCAGTTGCCTTTTGTTGAATTACACACTTTTGTGTGAATACTTTTCTCTGTGTGCCCATTACACTAAAGAGGACCGGGTTACCATACATTTCCTTAAAGTATTCTTTGGCACGCGTTGCCACACGTGTGGAGGTACGTTGCTTTATTGTTTGTTTCTATTACCCATCACCCCAAAATCGGACATTGGAAATGTATTGATATCTGTATTGACCTTATTTCAATTTATAATTATATCCTTCTGTGAATTCAGTGCCTGGATGATCGGCGAAGCGCGTGGAAAGCGCTATAAGCGTGACGGCTCCGAGCAAGCGGCTTGTTGTTAGATGTCTATTGATTTAAAATAACCTTTTGCTCTTCATAACTGTCTCTCTGAAATCTAATTGAAGTCTTAGAATGAACCTAATGAACTTAAATCCATCGCCATTTCTAAGAATGCCAACACCTTATACAAACATAACCCCCCCCGCCCCCCCACCTCCGCGCAGGGAACATTGTGTCCAGTCTGGAAGCTTGCTTTTTCTGTGGATCGACTGCCTCTCCCACACACCTGTCATGCGTTCTCCCTCCTCCCCCTCAACCTCTCTCTGCTTTATTTACTCGTGTTTCGCTCCTTGCGTCTTCTCTTTCTTTCCCTTGCCCTCTGTTACTTCTGTCTCTCTTTCTGTTTGCCTCTCCCTCGCACCTCCTCTCTCCATATGTCCTACCTTGCCCTCTGTTTATCTTCTGGCTCTGTTATTATCGCCCTCCCATTGCACATTGCTTCTTCTCTGCTGCTTTTCTCACTCCCCGTTCTCGATCTCTTTTAGTGTACCTTCCCCCACTCCATTTTCTTGTTGGTCCCTTCCCCGCCAGTCTCTTACTGCATGTGGGGCCTCTCTCCCACTCTCCCTCGCCTACCCCACGCACCCCCACTCCACTGACCTCACACACTCTTGACCCCTCTTTTTTCATCGAATGCTCTCGGCTTCTTGCGCCTCTTCCTCTGGTCTCTTGGTTCTCCCGGCTCTCTGGTCTCTACCCCCTCGTGACCCACAGCTCTGCATCTTTCCGTGTCTGGCTCCCCACCCACTCCTCTACATCACCCACCCGCCAGTCTGTCATTGCCTTTCTTTCTCCCTCACTCTTTACAGCTGCAGAATGCATGCATGTTATTACATGCTCAGAGTGGGAGATGGCACATGTTTGCCCACGGTCTAAACAGATAGATTGAACGGCGCCTTCAGGTTGTCTTTTGAATGTAAGCAAACACACCAAGTCATGACACATTTTTAAGAGTTTCATGTAATAATGTCACCATATATAATGTCACCTATGGATTTTCCCAAGCGGCATTATGCATAGGGACATTATACACGGGGACAGTATTACCTGATATTCAGTGCAAGCAGCAACCAGCAGAGTCGATCTACAACAACATGGCCCCTCCCGGACTAAAATGGGCTGAGATGGCAAGGGTGGCATGCTTTGAATTACAAGCGGAATTAGCATTGGCCCGTGCGTGCTGTTTGGCACTTACTCATGCCCTTACAGACATCACGAGGGGTTCAAACGCATTTGGCCAGGCCGACACAAGGTTTTGCCAGGGTCTTTGGGTGATCGACATCAACAATCCAACCTCAAAGTGGATCTTGGCATCTGCCTGGCGCAGATCTACTCAGGGGTGATGAGAAATCCACTCACACTTAATCCACCGAAAACCCAAATGATGATCGGCGGCCCCACAACAGCCAAGCCCATGCCATCCCCGGACCCGAAGAAACAGACACTTGCCCACCGCTGACCTCAGATGTTTCAGAAACAGTGTCCTCACACCCCACGGCAAGCTACTGCAAGAAGTTGCTTCTTCCAACTCCGAACTCCGACTGGGCTCTAGCTCAGCTCTACCCATTCATTCCATGTCCCCCCACACCCACCTCTAGTGGCGAAGCAGTCCCGGCTCTTTGCTGCTCCACCTGAATGACTTGGCACGGATCACGATCCAAGGAAGGGCTCTGATGGGGCCTGGAGTCCAAGCTTTCGTTTCCCCTAAACCAGGCACAGGACAGGTATCTGTTCAGGCTTCCATTATACACAGACCCAGGACACGGTCCGCCTTAAGCGCATGACCCATGTGGCATCACCCACCCTGACCCCGCCTCCCGCCCTGCCCTTACACAGGCTGTGTTGGGGTGAGCAAGCCACGGCAGATCTGTGGTAGAGTGAAGATCCCTCTATGCACCAGGGGCCAGCATGGGTGGTTCCTGCTCCTGGCCAGCAATCCCCTGCACCAGGCACATGCAGCGGGATTGGCGTAATGCAATGCATATGCAATGCAGTGTTCACCCACCCGTTGATGAGATAGGCAAGCCGGATAAGCCCGGCATCTCTCATTAACATGGTGGGCAGCACACTATTCCCTTGATGGGCTGCCCACCTCGTCACTATAGACAAGCAGCCAATAGGGAGACTTGCTTCTGATTGGCCTGCCGCACTCGTTCTTCACCCAGTTACAGCAGCATTGCCTCAGCCACATGCCTCCTCATATTGCACCCCCTTTGCACAATTGTTCAAATCTCGGGGGCATTTCTGTGCATTGTGAAGCACATCCTGCATTGACCAGCAGTTTGCGCCTTAAATTGAGCAGGACACCAACACATTAACATGCGGCTGCTTGAAAAAACAGGTGAAGGGGGGTGTGCAATGCATGACAGGTTCATCTCTGACTCTTTGAGGCAGTTCAGAAATGGTATGAACTGCTGCCGCCCAGTTTGCAAGCAGGGATAGAAATCCTTTCTGTAGTGTTTTCTTTTTAGCATTTCGCAATGACATGCACACGCACTCCCAGGACCCACTTGGCTCCCGGGAGCCGGTCATGCGTGAGTATGAGGAGCATCTACCACGAATGAACGCACGCGTGCTGGCTGCTGCAGGCTTTGCCCTCCAGTGCAGCCCCCTGGGGATGCATGGGTCACCTGTCTGGAGCGGAGCTTCTCCAAAACTGGGCTATCTGGAAAAAAGGGCACCTCTGCACTGATTTTATTTATTTATTTCCCTTGTTTTTTACTTTATCTTAAGACTTTACGCTATTATTTACAATAGTTCAAATACATGAACATATCAAAGAGTAGAAAGAAATACAATGCAGTTCCCATTAAAACCAAGAGAAATAATTCTGCAGAATGATGCGCGAGCAACAACAAGTCAACAAAGTCAGTAAAACAATAGGAAAATGAATGAAAAAGAATCCAATACGTGCATCCAACTATAATGAAAGGCCACAACAAAGTAACGAGCAACAGAAAGTAAACGGACAGAACAAAAAAGAATACTAAATCAATTGCGCGCAATCACACAACCGAACTGTAGCATAGCAACAGCCGTGCCAGAATGATCCATATCGATCATTATGAGACGAGCAAAGCTCGGCACTCGTATCAGAGGGATCTGTTTTCTTGCACATCACTTCCTCATATGGGGCAGGATAGCCAGATCCTCTCTGCACTGTGTGTAGAGGCCTCATGTGGGGCAGGATAGCCAGATCCTCTCTGCACTGTGTGTAGATGCCTCAAGTGGGGCAGGATAGCCAGATCCTCTCTGCACTGTGTGTAGATGCCTCATGTGGGGCAGGATAGCCAGATCCTCTCTGCACTGTGTGTAGATGCCTCATGTGGGCCAGGATAGCCATATCCTGTCTGCACTGTGTGTAGAGGCCTCATGTGGGCCAGGATAGCCATATCCTGTCTGCACTGTGTGTAGAGGCCTCATGTGGGGCAGGATAGTCAGATCCTTTCTGCAAGATCCTTTCTGCATTGTGTGTAGATGCCTCATGTGGGGCAGGATAGCCAGATCCTCTCTGCACTGTGTGTAGATGCCTCATGTGGGCCAGGATAGCCAG
Source organism: Ambystoma mexicanum (assembly GCF_040938575.1). NCBI lineage: Eukaryota > Metazoa > Chordata > Amphibia > Caudata > Ambystomatidae > Ambystoma > Ambystoma mexicanum. Next base: position 868,990,872 of record NC_090931.1, read on the forward strand.
ATCCTGTCTGCACTGTGTGTAGAGGCCTCATGTGGGCCAGGATAGCCAGATCCTTTCTGCATTGTGTGTAGATGCCTCATGTGGGGCAGGATAGCCAGATCCTTTCTGTTTTCAGAATCTGATCTTTTTCCCGTGTGAACGTACTTCAGTGGTAAATAGCAGCACATGCATGAAAGATGTGTGTGAATTCAGGGGAAGTAGTCAACAAAATGCAGTGACTCAAGGCGTTGCCATCTGCAATCGTTGCAAGTGAATAGCACCATTTAATGACATGTTGATTTCCTCTCTCCCACAAACCACATATAGTAGGCGTCATGTATTCCAACCTTCCAACCATACTAACATAAACTCTTTAGCCTGCACTAAAAAAACTGAAATTACAAAATGAAACAAATAAATCTGAAATACAAAGTAATAGCATCTTTGTCCGTGGCTTCGCCCAGTCACCTTCAAAACCAGTTAATGTGAAAACTATAAAATGGAGTGTTTTTTAATTAAAAAAATGAAAATGCTGATTGTGCCGCACCTGTTCTGTGCTCAGCGCAAGAATGTTTACTATCCTTGAGGAAATCCCCTTTTCCACGCCTCCCTTTACAGTGGGACTGCATTGACTGATGTGACAGGCACCCCAAGTGTACGCATAGTACTGCCTTGCCCCAGGACCGGATCGCATGGCCCCTGCCTGCACAGTACCTTTTCCGTGCAAGAAGATATCTTGCGCTGCCTCCACCCATGCAGTAACTGAGCTGCGTCTGTTTTACGTGTAATGGGAGGTAGGGCTGCTGCCTGTATTATGCCAGTTCTTTGTGTGAAGAGGTTAGCACTGTGGCTCCCTGTACTGTGCATGGTGTGTGCTTAAGCAAATCTTGCACTGTTGCTGCCTGCGCTGTAAACGATTCATGCAAAGGAAGATTACATGGTTGCTGGCTGTATTGTACATGTGTCGTTGTGCATAATGAACGCATGCACTGTTGCTACCTCTCCAGTACCTGCTTTGTGTGCAATGGAAGATTGTGCTATTGCTGCCTGTGCTGTAAACGTTGCATGTAAAGGAAGGCTGCACAGTTGCTACCCGTGTTATTCCGTTTTGTTTATAATGGAAGCCTGCACTATTGCTTACAGTCCTGTATCTGGTGTGTGTGCAATGGAAGCTTGCAATGTTGCTGCCTGTGCTGTAGATGGATCATGTAAAGGAAGCATGCACGTTGCATACCGTACCAGCTGTGTGTAAAATGGAAGCCTGCACTGTTGCTACTTGTCCGGTACCTGCTTTGTGTGTATTGCTGCCTGTGCTGTAAACATTGCATGTAAAGGAAGCATGCACAGTTGCTGCCTCTGTTATTCGGATTTGTTTATAATGCACACCTGCACTGTTGCTAACAGTCCTGCATCTGATGTGTGTGTGTGTGTGTGTGTGTAATGGAAGATTGCACAGTTGCTGCCTGTGCTGTAGACGGATCATGTAAAGGAAGCATGCACCATTGCATACGGTACCAGATGTTTGTACAATGGAAGCCTGCACTGTTGCTACTTATCCGGTACCTGCTTTGTGTGTAATGGAGGTGGGCACTGCATTTTTTGCATCTGTTTTGCATGTAACAGAAGCTCTCACCCATGCTCACTGTCCTGCACCTGCTTTGTGAGTAATGGAAGATTGCACTGCTGCTGCCTGTCCTATAGCACGTTTCTGTGCAATGGCAGCTTGCACTGCTTCTGCCTGTCCTATAGCACGTTTCTGTGCAATGGCAGCTTGCACTGCTGCTGCCTGTACTATAGCACGTTTCTCTGCAATGGCAGCTTGCACTGCTGCTGCCTGTCCTATAGCACGTTTCTGTGCAATGGCAGCTTGCACTGCTTCTGCCTGTCCTATAGCACGTTTCTGTGCAATGGCAGCTTGCACTGCTGCTGCCTGTACTATAGCACGTTTCTGTGCAATGGCAGCTTGCACTGCTTCTGCCTGTCCTATAGCACGTTTCTGTGCAATGGAAGATTGCACTGCTGCTGTATTGTACAGGTTTTGCGCCCAATGTTAGCTTGCACTGCTGCTGCCTGTCCTATAGCACGTTTCTGTGCAATGGCAGCTTGCACCGCTTCTGCCTGTCCTATAGCACGTTTCTGTGCAATGGCAGCTTGCACCGCTGCTGCCTGTCCTATAGCACCTTTCTGTGCAATGGCAGCTTGCACCGCTTCTGCCTGTCCTATAGCACGTTTCTGTGCAATGGCAGCTTGCACCGCTTCTGCCTGTCCTATAGCACGTTTCTGTGCAATGGCAGCTTGCACCGCTTCTGCCTGTCCTATAGCACGTTTCTGTGCAATGGCAGCTTGCACCGCTTCTGCCTGTCCTGTACCTTGTGTGTGTAATGGAAGCCTGCACTGTTGATGCTTGACCTGTACCTTGTGTGTGTAATGGAAGCTTGCACTGTTGATGCTTGACCTGTACCTTGTGTGTGTAATGGAAGCCTGCACTGTTGATGCTTGACCTGTACCTTGTGTGTGTAATGGAAGTCTGCACCGTTGATGCTTGACCTGTACCTTGTGTGTGTAATGGAAGCCTGCACCGTTGATGCTTGACCTGTACCTTGTGCACCGTTGATGCTTGACCTGTACCTTGTGTGTGTAATGGAAGCCTGCACCGTTGATGCTTGACCTGTACCTTGTGTGTGTAATGGAAGCCTGCACCGTTGATGCTTGACCTGTACCTTGTGCACCGTTGATGCTTGACCTGTACCTTGTGTGTGTAATGGAAGCCTGCACCGTTGATGCTTGACCTGTACCTTGTGTGTGTAATGGAAGCCTGCACCGTTGATGCTTGACCTGTACCTTGTGCACCGTTGATGCTTGACCTGTACCTTGTGTGTGTAATGGAAGCCTGCACCGTTGATGCTTGACCTGTACCTTGTGTGTGTAATGGAAGCCTGCACCGTTGATGCTTGACCTGTACCTTGTGTGTGTAATGGAAGCCTGCACCGTTGATGCTTGACCTGTACCTTGTGTGTGTAATAATGGAAGCCTGCACGGCTGCCTTTGCTGTTTTTGTTTCTCGGCTCTCCTCAAGTTCTTCTTCGGGATCGACCATTATGGGCCATTACTTTGCACGTGTGCACAATGCTGAAAGCTCCTTATAGTTCAATAGCTCCCGAGGCGTTGCCCTGGTCTGGAGCTCCGGTGGCACGCGCTTTTTGGGGCATGCCTGCAGCTGCTGACAAGGTCACTTCTTCTTTAAGACGCAGTTAATCTCACTTCTAGGAAATGCCAGTCGGCCCCCTGCAGCAAGATGCGAGTGAGAAGGGGGCGTGAGGGGCAGGCAGCAATGGAGGCCTGGAGGGGCGAGCTGGGGGCCGTTTCACACGCCCCACTACGCACTTTGGTGACGCACTTATTTTAGGGGATTGGTAGGGTGCCACATACCACAGGGACGCTGTTTGAAGCGGGAACTAAGGCAGGCGTGTGGGGCGACCATTTCATGCATATCACATGTGACTGTTCAGGGCGAAGCCGTGGAGGCTTCCATGTCAGGTCCTGCCTCCGCACAAGTCTGTGGCAAGTTAGGTTCCCCTAGACTGTTTTGGGAGGAGGGACGGTGTTTTCTTATGGTTCATTTGGAGGGATTTTGAAATGTGCGCTGCATTACAGTGGAGCTATGTTTAACCACTAGTATTTAGAGGAGGCTGGCCTGGCATCGCCGGCTTTACTTCCTTGGAAACAGAGTTAGTTTGAGTGTGTGTTTAGTTTTGTAAAACATGTTCCTCCTGGCGTCTTCCTGTTGCTAATATTCTTTTGCTTGAGTTTGCGGATGCAGTGTCGGTGTGAAACTACATTAGCATTAGGGTAAAGTGGACCATTTCATGAATACCACCTCGGGCCAAGTGAACCATTTCATGAATACCACCTCGGGCCAAGTGGACTATTTCATGAATACCACCTCGGGCCAAGTGGACCATTTCATGAATACCACCTCGGGCCAAGTGGACTATTTCATGAATACCACCTCGGGCCAAGTGGACCATTTCATGAATACCACCTCGGGCCAAGTGGACTATTTCATGAATACCACCTCGGGCCAAGTGGACCATTTCATGAATACCACCTCGGGCCAAGTGGACTATTTCATGAATACCACCTCGGGCCAAGTGGACTATTTCATGCTCAACACCTTGAGCCAGGAGGACTATTTCATGCTCAACACCTTGAGCCAGGAGGACTATTTCATGCTTAACACCTTGAGCCAGGAGGACTATTTCATGCTCAACACCTTGAGCCAGGAGGACTACTTCATGCTCAACACCTTGAGCCAGGAGGACTACTTCATGCTCAACACCTTGAGCCAGGAGGACTATTTCATGCTCAACACCTTGAGCCAGGAGGACTATTTCATGCTCAACACCTTGAGCCAGGAGGACTACTTCATGCTCAACACCTTGAGCCAGGAGGACTATTTCATGCTCAACACCTTGAGCCAGGAGGACTATTTCATGCTCAACACCTTGAGCCAGGAGGACTATTTCATGCTCAACACCTTGAGCCAGGAGGACTATTTCATGCTCAACACCTTGAGCCAGGAGGACTACTTCATGCTCAACACCTTGAGCCAGGAGGACTACTTCATGCTCAACACCTTGAGCCAGGAGGACTATTTCATGCTCAACACCTTGAGCCAGGAGGACTATTTCATGCTCAACACCTTGAGCCAGGAGGACTATTTCATGCTCAACACCTTGAGCCAGGAGGACTACTTCATGCTCAACACCTTGAGCCAGGAGGACTACTTCATGCTCAACACCTTGAGCCAGGAGGACTACTTCATGCTCAACACCTTGAACCAGGAGGACTACTTCATGCTCAACACCTTGAGCCAGGAGGACTACTTCATGCTCAACACCTTGAGCCAGGAGGACTATTTCATGCTCAACACCTTGAGCCAGGAGGACTACTTCATGCTCAACACCTTGAGCCAGGAGGACTATTTCATGCTCAACACCATGAGCCAGGAGGACTATTTCATTCTCAACACCTTGAGCCAGGAGGACTACTTCATGGTCAACACCTTGAGCCAGGAGGACTACTTCATGCTCAACACCTTGAGCCAGGAGGACTATTTCATGCTCAACACCTTGAGCCAAGTGGACTATTTCATGCTCAACCCTTGAGCCAGGAGGACTATTTCATGCTCAACACCTTGAGCCAGGAGGACCATTTCATGCATGCCACCTTGAGCCAGGAGGACTATTTCATGCTCAACACCTTGAGCTCAACACCTTGAGCCAGGAGGACTATTTCATGCTCAACACCTTGAGCCAGGAGGACTACTTCATGCTCAACACCTTGAGCCAGGAGGACTATTTCATGCTCAACACCTTGAGCCAGGAGGACTATTTCATGCTCAACACCTTGAGCCAGGAGGACTACTTCATGCTCAACACCTTGAGCCAGGAGGACTATTTCATGCTCAACACCTTGAGCCAGGAGGACTATTTCATGCTCAACACCTTGAGCCAGGAGGACTATTTCATGCTCAACACCTTGAGCCAGGAGGACTACTTCATGATCAACACCTTGAGCCAGGAGGACTATTTCATGCTCAACACCTTGAGCCAGGAGGACTATTTCATGCTCAACACCTTGAGCCAGGAGGACTATTTCATGCTCAACACCTTGAGCCAGGAGGACTATTTCATGCTCAACACCTTGAGCCAGGAGGACTACTTCATGCTCAACACCTTGAGCCAGGAGGACTACTTCATGCTCAACACCTTGAGCCAGGAGGACTACTTCATGCTCAACACCTTGAGCCAGGAGGACTACTTCATGCTCAACACCTTGAGCCAGGAGGACTATTTCATGCTCAACACCTTGAGCCAGGAGGACTATTTCATGCTCAACACCTTGAGCCAGGAGGACTATTTCATGCTCAACACCTTGAGCCAGGAGGACTATTTCATGCTCAACACCTTGAGCCAGGAGGACTACTTCATTCTCAACACCTTGAGCCAGGAGGACTACTTCATGCTCAACACCTTGAGCCATGAGGACTACTTCATGCTCAACACCTTGAGCCAGGAGGACTACTTCATGCTCAACACCTTGAGCCAGGAGGACTATTTCATGCTCAACTCCTTGAGCCAAGTGGACTATTTCATGCTCAACCCTTGAGCCAGGAGGACTATTTCATGCTCAACACCTTGAGCCAGGAGGACCATTTCATGCATGCCACCTTGAGCCAGGAGGACTATTTCATGCTCAACACCTTGAGCCAGGAGGACTATTTCATGCTCAACACCTTGAGCCAGGAGGACTATTTCATGCTCAACACCTTGAGCCAGGAGGACTACTTCATGCTCAACACCTTGAGCCAAGTGGACTATTTCATGCTCAACACCTTGAGCCAGGAGGTCTATTTCATGCTCAACACCTTGAGCCAGGATGACTATTTCATGCTCAACACCTTGAGCCAGGAGGACTATTTCATGCTCAACACCTTGAGCCAGGAGGACTATTTCATGCTCAACACCTTGAGCCAGGAGGACTACTTCATGCTCAACACCTTGAGCCAGGAGGACTATTTCATGCTCAACACCTTGAGCCATGAGGACTATTTCATGCTCAACACCTTGAGCCAGGAGGACTATTTCATGCTCAACACCTTGAGCCAGGAGGACTATTTCATGCTCAACACCTTGAGCCAGGAGGACTACTTCATGCTCAACACCTTGAGCCAAGTGGACTACTTCATGCTCAACACCTTGAGCCAGGAGGACTATTTCATGCTCAACACCTTGAGCCAGGAGGACTATTTCATGCTCAACACCTTGAGCCAGGAGGACTACTTCATGCTCAACACCTTGAGCCAAGTGGACTATTTCATGCTCAACACCTTGAGCCAGGAGGACTATTTCATGCTCAACACCTTGAGCCAGGAGGACTATTTCATGCTCAACACCTTGAGCCAGGAGGACTACTTCATGCTCAACACCTTGAGCCAAGTGGACTATTTCATGCTCAACACCTTGAGCCAGGAGGACTATTTCATGCTCAACACCTTGAGCCAGGATGACTATTCCATGTTTCATGCTCAACCCCTTGAGCCAGGAGGACTATTTCATGCTCAACACCTTGAGCCAGGAGGACTACTTCATGCTCAACACCTTGAGCCAGGAGGACTACTTCATGCTCAACACCTTGAGCCAGGAGGACTATTTCATGCTCAACACCTTGAGCCAGGAGGACTATTTCATGCTCAACACCTTGAGCCAGGAGGACTACTTCATGCTCAACACCTTGAGCCAGGAGGACTATTTCATGCTCAACACCTTGAGCCAGGAGGACTATTTCATGCTCAACACCTTGAGCCAGGATGACTATTTCATGCTCAACACCTTGAGCCAGGAGGACTATTTCATGCTCAACACCTTGAGCCAGGAGGACTACTTCATGCTCAACACCTTGAGCCAGGAGGACTATTTCATGCTCAACACCTTGAGCCAGGAGGACTACTTCATGCTCAACACCTTGAGCCAGGAGGACTATTTCATGCTCAACACCTTGAGCCAGGAGGACTACTTCATGCTCAACACCTTGAGCCAGGAGGACTACTTCATGCTCAACACCTTGAGCCAAGTGGACTATTTCATGCTCAACACCTTGAGCCAGGAGGACTATTTCATGCTCAACACCTTGAGCCAGGAGGACCATTTCATGCATGCCACCTTGAGCCAGGAGGACTATTTCATGCTCAACACCTTGAGCCAGGATGACTACTTCATGCTCAACACCTTGAGCCAAGTGGACTATTTCATGCTCAACACCTTGAGCAAAGTGGACTATTTCATGCTCAACACCTTGAGCCAAGTGGACTATTTCATGCTCAACACCTTGAGCCAGGAGGACTATTTCATGCTCAACACCTTGAGCCAGGAGGACCATTTCATGCATGCCACCTTGAGCCAGGAGGACTATTTCATGCTCAACACCTTGAGCCAGGAGGACTATTTCATGCTCAACACCTTGAGCCAGGAGGACTATTTCATGCTCAACACCTTGAGCCAGGAGGACTACTTCATGCTCAACACCTTGAGCCAGGAGGACTATTTCATGCTCAACACCTTGAGCCAGGAGGACTATTTCATGCTCAACACCTTGAGCCAGGAGGGCTATTTCATGCTCAACACCTTGAGCCAGGAGGACTATTTCATGCTCAACACCTTGAGCCAGGACTACTTCTTCATGCTCAACACCTTGAGCCAGGAGGACTATTTCATGCTCAACACCTTGAGCCAGGATGACTATTTCATGCTCAACACCTTGAGCCAGGAGGACTATTTCATGCTCAACACCTTGAGCCAGGAGGACTATTTCATGCTCAACACCTTGAGCCAGGAGGACTACTTCATGCTCAACACCTTGAGCCAGGAGGACTATTTCATGCTCAACACCTTGAGCCAGGAGGACTATTTCATGCTCAACACCTTGAGCTAGGAGGACTACTTCATGCTCAACACCTTGAGCCAGGAGGACTATTTCATGCTCAACACCTTGAGCCAGGAGGACTATTTCATGCTCAACACCTTGAGCCAGGAGGACTATTTCATGCTCAACACCTTGAGCCAGGAGGACTATTTCATGCTCAACACCTTGAGCCAGGAGGACTACTTCATGCTCAACACCTTGAGCCAGGAGGACTATTTCATGCTCAACACCTTGAGCCAGGAGGACTATTTCATGCTCAACACCTTGAGCCAGGAGGACTATTTCATGCTCAACACCTTGAGCCAGGAGGACTATTTCATGCTCAACACCTTGAGCCAGGAGGACTACTTCATGCTCAACACCTTGAGCCAAGTGGACTATTTCATGCTCAACACCTTGAGCCAGGATGACTACTTCATGCTCAACACCTTGAGCCAAGTGGACTATTTCATGCTCAACACCTTGAGCAAAGTGGACTATTTCATGCTCAACACCTTGAGCCAGGATGACTATTTCATGCTCAACACCTTGAGCCAGGAGGACTACTTCATGCTCAACACCTTGAGCCAAGTGGATTATTTCATGCTCAACACCTTGAGCTAAGTAGACTATTTCATGCTCAACACCTTGAGCAAAGTGCCTATTTCATGCTCAACACCTTGAGCCAAGTGGAGTATTAAATGCTCAACACCTTGAGCCAAGTGGATTATTTCATGCTCAACACCTTGAGCCAAGTAGACTATTTCATGCTCAACACCTTGAGCCAAGTGGAGTATTAAATGCTCAACACCTTGAGCCAAGTGGACTATTTCATGCTCAACACCTTGAGCAAAGTGGACTATTTCACGCTCAACACCTTGAGCCAGGAGGACTATTTCATGCTCAACACCTTGAGCCAGGAGGACTACTTCATGCTCAACACCTTGAGCCAAGTGGATTATTTCATGCTCAACACCTTGAGCCAAGTGGATTATTTCATGCTCAACACCTTGAGCCAAGTAGACTATTTCATGCTAAACACCTGTAGCCAGGAGGACTACTTCATGCTCAACACCTTGAGCCAAGTGGATTATTCATGCTCAACACCTTGAGCCAAGTGGAGTATTACATGCTCAACACCTTGAGCCAAGTGGACTATTTCATGCTCAACACCTTGAGCAAAGTGGACTATTTCATGCTCAACACCTTGAGCCAGGAGGACTATTTCATGCTCAACACCTTGAGCCAGGAGGACTACTTCATGCTCAACACCTTGAGCCAAGTGGATTATTTCATGCTCAACACCTTGAGCCAAGTGGATTATTTCATGCTCAACACCTTGAGCCAAGTAGACTATTTCATGCTAAACACCTGTAGCCAGGAGGACTATTTCATGCTCAACACCTTGAGCCAGGAGGACTATTTCATGCTCAACACCTTGAGCCAGGAGGACTATTTTATGCTCAACACCTTGAGCCAGGAGGACTACTTCATGTTCAACACCTTGAGCCAAGTGGACTATTTCATGCTCAACACCTTGAGCCAGGAGGACTATTTCATGCTAAACACCTTGATCTAAATGACCATTTTATGCACAACACTTTGTGCCAAGAGGACTATTTCATGCATAGCACTTTGAGCCAGGAGGACTATTTCATGCATAGCACTTTGAGCCAGGAGGACTATTTCATGCTAAACACCTTGAGCTAAATGACCATTTTATGCACAACACTTTGAGCCAAGAGGACTATTTCATGCATAGCACTTTGAGCCAGGAGGACTATTTCATGCATAGCACTTTGAGCCAGTCCTAGACCTTCACTTTATATACTGTATTACTATATATACTGGGCCTTTAATGCCCTTTAATAAAAAAAAACAGACACTACATGTCCCAGAAAAGAGACCGGTGGAAAATATAGCCTGCATAAAATAAAAGTGGTCAAATATTACTGGACCAAATTACCCCCACTAACCATTCTACACCATTCATAAAGGTTATGCCATGTTGCCCTAGGACCTCTCCCATTGGCTGGCACTGCTCATTAGCTTGGGAGACTCAGAAACAATGCTTTTCTGCTTTTTCTCTGTGCGCTGAAGTCTTTCAGCAGTACCAAGTGTCCGTAAAGCTGGATGCCAGCATTAAAGAAAGCACCAAAAAGAATAACTGATTGAGTGAAGTGTTCGTCCAGGCATCGGTATTCAGTCTGTAAGAGATAGGGTCAAATCCCTGCAGGGCCAGCTGCATTGTTAGCCCTTCTGGGGTACATAAAAGGAGAACCTGTACTCAAGAGCTATCCTTCCACTATAATTAGAAGTGGAAGGAGTCCTATATCAGGTACTACATCATCTTGAAAGCTAAGTCTGCAAACAATAAGTGTACACTCAAGCTAATGACCCAGTGGAGATAGAAGTGCACTACAACTGCACTTTGAATGTGCTTGGTGCAGTGGATTGACACTGTTGCTTGTGTTGGGTAGATGTAGTAGAAATTCTGCAGTGTAACTGGTGCACCATGATTGCAGTATAAACATTGTGTCAAGGATTTCACAATGTATCAATCTGCTGTGTGACTAGTCTACTGTGTTACTGCATACTTGTTGGATTGCAAACATTTTAGACAGTGTATCATTCTACAGTGGAACTAGTGTATTGTGACTTCAGTGTAACTGTTGTATTGGAAACATTTGACTTTGTAACAAGCTACAGTGTAACCAGTGCAGGGTGTCTTAGTTTAACTGTGCCACAGTGAATATTTGACAGCGTATCAATCTGCAGTGAACTGGTGTATTGTGTCTGTGTTGTAGATGCATGGTAAACATTGCACAACGTATGAGTATGCAGTGACACTGGTGCATTGTGTCTGGAGTGTAAGCGCATTGTAAACATTTGACAGTGTATCATTCTGCAGTGGAACGGCTGTACGAGTCTGCAGTGTGTCTGCAGTGTAGTTATATTGTAAACACTTTACAGTGTATCCCTCTGTTGTAGAACTGCTGTATTGTGTCTGCAGTGTAGTTATATTGTAAACACTTTACAGCGTATCAGTCTGTTGTAGAAGTGCTGTATTATGTCTGCAGTGTAATTATATTGTAAACACTTTACAGCGTATCAGTCTGTTGTAGAACTGTGGCATTGCACCTGCACTGTAGCTGTATTGTAAACATTTGACAGTGTCCCAGTCTGCAGTGCACCTAATGAACGCAACATTTCACATTTCATTTGCAGTGAGATTTAAAAAATCTTCATTAGGAATTTCTTTGCATAAAGACAATACAAAAAACATTTCAATAAAAGATACATTTGCTATTTTCAGTGTAGATATCACTGTACAATACCACACGGCTCTACTCTATTTTCAAACAACCTGTTAGCTGACACAAAAGCATTACCAAATCAAACCTCATTAAAACATTCCTACACTAAAAAAATATATGGCCTCACTTCTTTTTAATGAGCACAGTCATGCATTCTTTGATGTTCATGCAGAAGTGGGCTGCTCCATTTGTGAAGGCGCAATGCTTCATTAATAAAAGGTATTTAGAAATAATAACCAGAGGGCTTCTTAGAAAGGATCCTAGATCATTCATATTCAATCTATGTTTTGGCTGGTTTATAGACATCTTTCCACTCATAGCACTGCGCTCCCAACGTTAGTACATGAATTCAGAATTTAGCCATCATGCATCATGAACTGTCTATATTGCAATCGTAAGATAGCTTTCGAACACTAAGGGGATCACTTAATTATGAACCGGATCATACAACAATGTGTACATTACACATGCAAAAGTTGAACCTATTTTTGTTACGAACTGGGTGATTTTCAATATTTTGTATTGTGGAGCAGCGCATGGATCGGAGTTACCGATTCCACCACCCCCATTCGCAGAGCAATGCAAAACTAAATGCATTTATGACAGCATGTGATTTTGTTACTGATATTAATGCATTATCATCCAATGGAATTGACCATCTTTTAGACACAGCTAAAACCAGGCGTATTCCACAGGAATCTGGGTAAATGCCTCATCTTTACATGGGGGTAGGCATTCATGGCTCCCTTCGGAAATGGTGTGAAAGTGACACGGACACCCAGCACTGCCCAGATTTCTGCATTGTCTCTGCATCTCTTCAGAAATGATTGAAGATTGCACAGAGGGACAGCATGCAGGGAAGTGTTAACAAATGTGGTCCCCTCTGTGCAATTACTGAGGGTGTAATCAGGTTCCGCACCTTTGAGCTTTCTGGTACGCGGCAGGTCGTGCTAGACCACTAATGTGGTGTCTGATGTAGTATAAATGATATACCATATTTAGGTATTCAGAAATCAAAATCTCCAAACTTAGTTACCCCAGAAGTCTGTCGATTTACAGACAGTGGCCCTCATTATAACTTTGCTGGTACACTGGCGGTAATTCCACCAGGATACCGGCAAATGGTAATAACATTACCGGCACTCAGTCCGGCGGTATTACCACCTGATGATGAGTGCCGTAGATGGTGGTAATCCCCATTCCTTGGAGTCCAATTGGACTCCATCGGGGTATTTGCGGTATTACCGGCACCAGTCATTGTAGTTAGCCGGTCTGGAAATGTGCCGGTATATATACGTTAATAATGGCATGTTAACTGCACCGGCCACCTTGTAATGCGGGCCAGTGTCTCCTGAATGAGCTGTGACCATGGAGTACAGGCAGGCCGACAATACAGCTGAGCAAAACCCAGGGTATTCGCTGAAGAATCCGCTCTCTGCAGATTTGGTTGAGGATACGCCGCTGCACCTGCATGCATGCAGTCATTTTCTCGGCTGCGTGAATTGCCAAGAGAGGCAGACAGCAGAGAGAAATAACAGCGAATGCCATTGGAACCCATGCGCTGACGTATCTGCACCACCTCATACTCCAACACAAAGGAGTAGCCATTTGTGAGGCTCAACACTGACTCACAAATGTTTGTTCTACGGGATTGTGGCACGCCTGGGATTGGCTAGATGTTGCCACGGAATACTGCAGAGAGCATGAATGTCAGCAGGATGTGCAGGTGTGCAGAATGATTAGGGGGTGTTCTCACGGGCATGCAGGCATCCCCTAACACGTGCATGCACTGAAACACATGTCTCCCTCTGCATCTTCGTATAGCAGAACGAGGACTTAAACCAGCGTTAAAATACGTACCTGCGTGTCTGGGGAGTAATACGTGTATTCCTGACCCTTCTGTGCATTTTCTTTAAATTGGTGCGTGAGAACTTGCCCTTCTATCCTTTAAACAATGCAGAGGTCGCGTTTGAGAATACAGTGATCTGCGCATTTCTCATAACCGCTCATGTAAGTCTTTCCACCTGACCTGCTTCTCCAGTTTTATTTCATGTTTTAGGGGGACTTCTGCACTCTTCCTTTCTTCGCTGAGAGCTTGAAGTCCAAAACTGCAGCCCCCAGCTCCCTGCACTTCTCTAAAATGAACAGTGCCTACCTCAGGCATACATTACCCCACTACTGTGGGGGTTCTGACTCCGATCAGGTATATGTTATGTGTACAGAGAGCTGGGGCACATGTAGGCTTGTCACAGGGCCCAGTATATATGGCTTAGAACTTGCCCAGAGCGACTGTACTGTCTACTTTTCTTCATATTTTATCTCCAAGAACATATGATTTACTATACAAAAGGAACTATTGCAGTTTATTGGGGTGGCAGTAACTTCTTGGTCTCTAGAAAGGATTCATGTACGGCAGCTGGGGATGGGGAACTTGCTTGCCCAAGTACTATCACGCCGCACAATTGGAAGGCCACCGAGGAGAGGCAGAAGGTTATCTCGGATAGATGGAGGCAGCGATTGTAGGCTTCCTACTCAGGTCTGTGTTATAGCTTCCCAAAAGCCGTAGGCCACCAGCTATACCTCCCAAACCGTATCCTGTATTCTGCATCCGATAGATGGGCGGAAGACAAGAGTCCTACGGTCCTACCGCATATTTGACCCATTGCATGGCTATTTTTCTTAGCACTGCATTTTCTCACGTAAAATGGACTAGAGATTTTGTGACGCGGGGAATGGGGTGTTGTGAAAGGATCTCGCTAGTGTTTACTGATGACACCATCAATTCCTTTTTAGGATGTAAAGTGGAATTTGATTATATGAGGAGTGATGCCATTATCTTAAACTCAGGCACTGGATCTCTAGCAAAGTCTTGAGGGAGGGGTGTCTAGGCCACCGACAGAGTTTGTGAGATGGATTTTCTTGGAACATTCAGAGATGGCATTTAGGGGGGCCCTTTGTAGGCTCATCAGCGACTATCAGCCTTCCACTGATTCCCTTCCTTATGTCAACAGCTGGCCTAAGGAATGGGTCACAAATCACATTGTGCAAGACTGGGCAACAATAGGGTTATGGTTGGACACTTCCAGTCGGAGCCATCAACATAGGGAAACAAATGTTACAATCCTGTTACGTTAGTGTCACACTCCTAAAACTGTACGCCATCAACCCACAGGTATCTCCCACTTGCTGGACACAGTGTGAAGCGAAAGGCCACCTGGTGCGCATTCTGTGGATACGCGCGAAGATCCGCCCCTACTGGAACCCCAACATGTGAGTAATGAAGGAGGGCATGCAGGTGGAGATATCTTTGCTTCTGCAATTAGGTCCTTAGGGAGGTCTGGGCATTACGTTTCTATGCTGCTGTTTGCAAAATGATCTCTCTCCTGCATGAAGGAGCTCACCTGTGGCTCCTGGATGAAGGAGGATTCACCCAGTGAGCAGGTGTGGTTGCCTGGGGAAAGAATCCCTTACTTCTTGCAAAATAAGTTGCATTTATTTGAGGAAATCTGATGGGGTGGAGGGGCTCCTTTATAGTAAGCTTTCTGAAACAATCTCAACCTTACTTCTCTGAAAAGTTTGAGATCATTAGGTCTGTTCGTGGATTAAGAGGCACCGAATTTGAGAGGACTGGAAGGGCCCATTGAAGATATATGGCAGGGTTCTGGCAGAAACATTTGTGCGGTGGGAGTCTAAGCCAGACGGCAGTGCTCCAAATCTAACAGCGGCTATCCACATCTACATAGGACTTCCAGGTGGACAACTTCTCTTGGGAGGGGGTACATCTCAGTGAGTAGCGTCCTCAATCATCTTGCTTTATGAGTGAGTAATTTAATTGGACCTGCAGTTAGACTAGGGAGGACACTCATGTGGGGTCGCCTTGGATTCGTCAAACTCCCTCGCCTCATATGGTGGTAACGCCACAAAGTATTCAGGCAGAAACGCAATGCTGCGAATTGGTTTATAAGGGACTGTTTGCAAGGAGATTGTGTCTGGATGCCGGGGAGTACCGTCCCCACCGCTACTGCACACATGTGGACCCAGAACAACGATCACCTATGCTTTGTTTCCCTCTAAACATCCAGGCAAACTGGTGCTTCTACTATTACATTTTTTAGACCAACTCCTCCAATTAAGCAAAGGGCATGCCATTGTTCGATTCCACTGCAATAAAATAAAACTGCCCAGAGATTGCTTGGGAGGTACTGATAGAAGAACAAGAGGCGATCAGAGCCAGCATTGAACCCAGTACCTCGCATACAACAGAGCTCTGAGCCTGGGCACCTTCCTAACACTGGCATCCACACATGGAAGGCAAGAAGGCCACTGAGGCAACACAGGATGAACGCAGGTGGACAGAAACCGTGACAGACACAGAGGATGAGCTAGGAGCATCGACTTGCAAAGCCTCAGGGAAAAGACAAGCGCACAGCTACCGAGAGGAACACACATGGAGCATGACACTGAGAATTTGCTGGGAGCATCAGATCTCGAATCTTCCAAGAGAAACGGGGACCATGTGCTGCTAGCCAGAAGAGACGGCAGAGAGGAAGAGTCCCATGGGGGAAATACATATTTTGAGGTGGGGGAATAACATGGCTGGAAGACTCAAGCATTTCCAGAGACTATCAAAGTGATGAAGATGTGTCCAGTGCCAATATGTGGGGAGTGGGCAATAGATCCAAGGAAAGCTATACAAAGAGGACTGAAGGGGGCACATCCGCGAGCAGCTCAGGAGAAAATGGGGCATGTGTCTTATCGCTGCCACTCTGAATGTACCTGTGGAAGCCAACAGAATGGAAGATCAAAGCACAGGTGCAGAGCATGGAAAGAACAACATAGCTCAAGGTGGAGTTCCTGCAGCTGAGAGGTGACGGATGTTGCAGAAGCGAGTTGCAGGTCTGAAGAAACTCTAGTAGGTCAATTAGCTGCCGGGAGACGGCTCAGCAGTAAATGGAACATTTGGTAAATGGGTGGCCATCTGGCAAAGGAGGCTGGCCCTATCATCTCCACGATGCTGCAAACCTACATGGTGTTTAAAACAGCAGGATTCTCCCACTGTTCAGGTCCATTCAATTCAAAGGCTACAACATGCCATCTTGTGCGAGACAGTGGCGAAAACCTGTGACATGAATAACAACACTTTGAATCCTTCTCCCTGGAGGAATAGCCCAGGGATTCCTGGAAGATTGTTGCTGCAAGGCTCACAAGGCTAGACCTACCGAAAACTCAAAGGAAGAAAACAGCAGACAATAGGTACTGTAGTGCAGTACAACTTCCCACAAAAGAGGAGCAAACCTGGAGAAACTGCAGATGAGAAACAGACCACATAGACCATCCAGAAAGACCCCGATGATGTCAACTCATGACCTTTACCACAGCTGTTCCTGAGGAATCAGCCTTGAACTAGCAGAACTATGAAAGGAAACCCAAAAAGAATTCCTTGCCGAAAGCCCTGCATGGGAAGAATGTTACCCATGTGTCAGCCAGTACTATCTATCCCAGAACCCAGGCACGTGTACATAGGAATACTCAGATTATACCGGGAGAATGCCAGCTACACATGTGTGTATTCCCGAATAATATACCATCTTTAGTGGTGTCATGGTGTCCCAAAAGTGCCACCTGAGCAGGTATTGTACCTCCATATCTAAGAAGACCTAGGGAACGTATGGTCCTTCTCTGTGAGGCTGGAGATGCAAGAGCCCACCCAGGCATCCACATCGAGATCCACCATTTCCAAGAAGCGCCTCCACTCGATGCTGTCCTCATACCCGGACTAGCAGGAAAGTTCATTATTGGCACAGAGTGTATCCACTTTCCCAATAGTTAAACCATGCTAGAATAACCAACCAGGAGGGGACTCCAAAGGCCAGCACGCACTGCTATGCCCACAGTGACTCAAGCCATCCATCCCTGTTTTTCTGAAATCCACAAAAAAGAGAAAACAAGTCCAGAAAAAATCAAAAGTAACATGGCATTTCTAGTTCAGGATTTCCAAAAGGAAAGGTGGGGTATGCGAGGAGGTGACCTCTCAGTCATTGCCACACACCCCGGCAGTGCTGTCGCCAGGTCCTCGAAGCCAGACAGGACTCTTATGAACATATCCCAAGGATACAGCGGGGACTTGACTTCTTCTCCGCACTACAAGATGACACAAAGAAAGGAAAACACAGGTTTTCCTTACACCAACACAACACTGACTATGGGAGAATGTGTTTTGCAATCTCCTAGTCCAACAAAAAGTTTTTATATAAAACAGACTTACCTGCTGGTTGTAGGGGACATTCAGAGTAGACTCCAAGAAGGGGGAGCTCTTTAGCCAGGCGGTAGGGGGCGGAGGGGGAGTCAAGACAGTAGCACCATCATAGAGCCTGTAGCTCCACAAAGAAAATGAATCCAAAATGGCAACTGACCTACGTAAAGACTTCTATCCCAGGCTCAGAATTACAAATCATTCCTGTGACAGTGCATGCTCAGACCTCGATCCCAGACTCATCATTGCAAAGCATTCCTGTTACTGTGCATGCTCAGACTTCTATCCCAGGCTCATAATTACAAAGGATTCCTGTGACTGTGCATGCTCAGACTTTTATCCCAGACTCATAATCACAAAGCATTCATGTGACTGTGCATGCTGAGACTTCTATCGCAGACTCATAATTGCAAAGCATTCCTGTAACTGTGCATGCTCAGACGTCTATCCGAGACTCATCATTGCAAAGCATTCCTGTTACTGTGCATGCTCAGACTTCTCTCTCAGACTCATAATGTCAAAGCATTCCTGTGACGGTGCATGCGCAGACTTACATCCCAGACTCATAATAGCAAAGCATTCCTGTGATGGTGCATGCTCAGACTTCTATCCCAGACTCATAACTGCAAATCATTCCTGTGACTGTAAATGCTCAGACTTCTATCCGAGACTCATAATCACAAAGCATTCCTGTGACTGTGCATGCTCAGACTTCTATCCCAGGCACATAATCACAAAGCACTCCTGTGACTGTGCATGCTCAAACCTCTATTCCAGGCTCATAATCATAAAGCATTCCTGTGACTGTGCATGCTCAGACTTCTATCCCAGACCCATAATCACAAAGCATTCCTGTGACTGTGCATGCTGAGACTTCTATCCCAGACTCATAATTACAATGCATTCCTGTGACTGTGCATGCTCAGACCTCCATCCCAGACTCGTAATTACAAAGCATTCCTGTGACTGTGCATGTTCAGACCTCTATCCCAGACCAATAATCACAAAGCATTCCTGCGACTGTGCATGCTCAGCCAGAACACCAGACCTTTCAAGCCATATATAAAGGACAGCTCTCAGAACAGCAGGGAAAGGGAAATGTGTAGTGTGGGGTAGACGTGTTGGCCTATTGTAGGGTGGGAGTACTGCAAGACCTCTGGAGGCAGGTGCAACAGAGCAATGATCAGGAGGCAGCCTGTAAGACCTGGATAGTGGAGGATGGTGGAGCAGAGTTAGGGAGTTGTGGTGAAGGAGAAAACCTGATGAGTAGAGGGCGGAGGAGAAAGAGAAAGCTTGGAGAGCAGAAGAAGTTGGATAGAAATACAAAACCCAGAGAGTGGAAGAAGCTGGAGAGAAAGAGAAAACCCAGAGTTGGGAGCAAGGGGGAGAGAAAGAGAAAATCCATAGAGTGGAAGAAAGTAGAAGGGGATAACAACAAAGATGAGGAGAAGAGGTTGAGTAAAGCAACTTTCCCCAAGAGGAGAAGGTAAATGGCGCACTTTATCCCCAAAGAAGAAAGACAGAAGCTGTGACCCTTCTACAGGCAGAGGCTGTGGTTCACAAAAAAAGCAGCTAATGCAAAGGCAGAAGTTCGGGAAAAAGAGAAGGTGAAGAGAAGAGATGCTGAAACCCAGTTCACGAAGAGAGTGGAAGTGGAAAGAAAAGGAAGAAGCTCTGGCCAAGAAATAGGCACACAATGGAAATGCTAAATCACCAGTCAAGACAAGGAGCCTCATCACGGGTTGGGCAGTATCTGGGTTGTAATACCACCAAACTATATTAGCATTAGCACCCACCGTTCTGGCGGTATTACCATGGATAATGGGTTGGGCGCTAACTGTCAGTCCCCATTGGACCCAATGGGGAATTTTCGGCACAATTACAGTGCAGTAATGCCACCGGCAGTACTTGCGCTGAGAATGGGCATTTTTCCAACGTGTTTAGCCCCAGCTCAGGGGGGGTAAATACGCCAGACTCATGATATGGCCAGTCCTTAAGTCTGTCAGTAATACCATTACCACTGCATGATGAGGCCCAAGGTCTGAGAAAGTAAAGTCTGAGGCCCTGGCCAAGGAAAAGGAAGAGAAAGTATAGGTGGAGGCCCTGGCCAGGGAAAAGGAAAAGCAACAAAAGGTGGAGGCTCTGGGCAGGGAAAAGGAAGAGAAAGTATAGTTGGAGGCCCTGGCCAAGGAAAAGGAAGAGAAAGAATAGGTGGGGGCCCTTGCCAAGGAAAAGAAAGAATAGGTTAAAGCCCTGGCCAGGGAAAAGTAAAAGAAACAATAGGTGGGGGCCCTTGCCAAGGAAAAGAAAGAATAGGTTAAAGCCCTGGCCAGGGAAAAGTAAAAGAAAAAATAGGTGGGGGCCCTAGCCAAGGAAAAGAAAGAATAGGTGGAGGCCTTTGTCAAGGAAACGAAATAATAGGTGGAGGCCCTGGCCAAGGAAAAGGAAGAGAAAGTATAGGTGGAGGCACTGGGCCAGGAAAATGAAAAGAAAGAATAGGTGGAGGCCCTGGCCAAGGAAAAAGAAAGAATAGGTGGAGGCCTTTGTCTAGGAAACGAAAGAATAGGTGGAGGCCCTGGACAAGGAAAAGGAATAGAAAGAATAGATGGAGGCACTGGGCATGGAAAAGGAAAAGAAAGAATAGGTGGAGGCACTGGGCACGGAAAAGGAAGAGAAAAAATAGGTGGAGGCACTGGGCAGGGAAAAGGAAGAGAAAAAATAGGTGAAGGCACTGGGCAAGGAAAAGGAAGAGAACGAATAGGTTGAGGCACTGGCCAGGGAAAAGGAAAAGAAAGAATAGGTGGAGGCACTGGGCAGGGAAAAGGAAAAGAAAGAATAGGTGGAGGCACTGGGCAGGGAAAAGGAAGAGAAAAAATAGGTGGTGCACTGGGCAAGGAAAAGGAAGAGAACGAATAGGTTGAGGCACTGGGCAGGGAAAAGGAAAAGAAAGAATAGGTGGAAGCACTGGGCAGGGAAAAGGAAAAGAAAGAATAGGTGGAGGCACTGGGCAGGGAAAAGGAAGAGAAAAAATAGGTGGTGGCACTGGGCAAGGAAAAGGAAGAGAACGAATAGGTTGAGGCACTGGGCAGGGAAAAGGAAAAGAAAGAATAGGTGGAGGCACTGGGCAGGGAAAAGGAAGAGAAAGAATAGGTGGAGGCACTGGGCAGGGAAAAGGAAAAGAAAGAATAGGTGGAGGCACTGGGCAGGGAAAAGGAAAAGAAAGAATAGGTGGAGGCACTGGGCAGGGAAAAGGAAGAGAAAAATTAGGTGGTGGCACTGGGCAAGGAAAAGGAAGAGAAAGAATAGGTGGTGGCACTGTCCAGGAAAAAGTAAAAGAAAGAATAGGTGGAGGCCTTTGTCAAGGAAACAAAATAATAGGTGGAGGCCCTGGCCAAGGAAAAGGAAGAGAAAGAATAGGTGGAGGCCCTGGCCAAGGAAAAGAAAGAAAAGGTGGAGGCCTTTGTCTAGGAAACGAAAGAATAGGTGGAGGCCCTGGCCAAGGAAAAGGAAGAGAAAGAATAGGTGGAGGCCCTGGCCAAGGAAAAGGAAGAGAAAGAATAGGTGGAGGCCCTGGCCAAGGAAAAGGAAAAGAAAGAATAGGTGGAGGCCCTGGCCAAGGAAAAGGAAGAGAAAGAATAGGTGGAGGCCCTGGCCAAGGAAAAGAAAGAAAAGGTGGAGGCCTTTGTCTAGGAAACGAAAGAATAGGTGGAGGCCCTGGCCAAGGAAAAGGAAGAGAAAGAATAGGTGGAGGCCCTGGCCAAGGAAAAGGAAGAGAAAGAATAGGTGAAGGCACTGTCCAGGAAAAAGGGAAATAAAACAGGTGGAGGCACTGTCCAAGGAAAAGAAAGAATAGGTGGAGGCACTGCCCAGGGAAACAGAGAGATCATCAGGACGAGTGACCTTAGCACTAACCAGGGAGAGGACCAGCTAGTAGAGCAGCCTCGGTATTCACCCAGTGAGAAGGCAAAACTCTTGTGGACTATTTTGCCCTGTGAAGGGCATGAAACACTCCCAGAGAAACTGACACCCACCTTCATCAAACAAATCAATCCCTTAAACTAGAATTCTTTGTATCTGTCATCAACAACAGTGAAAATGTGTATTAGACATATCATGCACTGAATTGACTCTTGATGTCTACCTTAAAAGTTTGTGAGTACCTAACCCAACTCAAAGCTACTTTTTTATTAATCTTAAAATGTTGAAAGGCTGAGTTGCTATTTCTGGAGTTTGAACCTAGGCCTGGCAGGTAACGGTATACAGTGTTTATATCAAAATATTTTATATTGAAAACTTTTATAGCGAATGCATTTAGGGGTGAGGTAAAGGGTTAAATATTTTTGGGAACCGGTGGGGAGAGATTTTAGGGGTGGGAAACTGGGGTTTGTGGGGGTACCCCCCACCAAAAAAGTGCATTCAGTATAAAGGTTTTCTATATAAAATATTTGAGATATGTTCATTCAATATAAAATATTTCGATATAAAGACATGTAACCGTAACTGCAGTATGCACACAGCCAACCAAGCTATCTCACTAGCTTGGTGATAACCGTGGATTGCATGAAGTTTGAATACATTTTACTTTCATCACTGGCATAATCATTCTGATCACTGAGAGCGCATTAGCATTTACAGAGTGTTACAATGGCAAGGACACATTGTTTGTCTCCAGACATCAGTAGTTTGTTTGAAAGGGACTTGAAGAATACACAAAGCTATCTATCCCTCTCCAGAACAGCTTCCCATTTTCTTGTGCAAAGAGAATTTGGCATTACAAAGGACAGGAGAAGGGCAGAAATAAAATTCAGAGTGCGAATAATTAAACCCTCCTGGAATAGTCTGACGCCTGCTGCGGTGCTGCGGCCGCCACAAATGACTAACTGTTGTCATGTACATGGCAGAGGGCTGAGGAAATTGACTGGACTGAGTAGTGCAGCCCAAATAATGACTAACTGTTGTCATGTACATGGCAGAGGGCTGAGGAAATTGACTGGACTGAGTAGTGCAGCCCAAATAATGACTAACTGTTGTCATGTACATGGCAGAGGGCTGAGGGAATTGACTGGACTGAGTAGTGCAGCCCAAATAATGACTAACTGTTGTCATGTACATGGCAGAGAGCTGAGGAAATTGACTGGACTGAGTAGTGCAGCCCAAATAATGACTAACTGTTGTCATGTACATGGCAGAGGGTTGAAGAAATTGACTGGACTGAGTAGTGCAGACCACAATAATCTAGATGCATGCATCCTCCTGCATGCAACGCATTGCATTGCAAATTCATACAGATTGTAATCCTGTGAGGTGCATGGTCACTGTGGTGGGGCCAAAGCAGGGTGTGTTCTTACACTATAAAGGCTCAAAGTGCACTGCGGTTGCGAATGCATTTTGTGATGTGCTTGCATAGTGGCAGTGCCACCAATGTGCCCACTGTTTTCATGTACAAGGAGGGCTGAGGCAACCTTATGGACTAAAACTGCACCCCAAGCACACCTTGAGTTGTGTAGCCTTCTGTGTGCAAAGTAGTGCGTTTCAAAATGATACGCACCGCGGGAATGCTGTTCGTGCATGTGCCATAATGCAGGGGAGAGGTCAAAGGCCCATCTTCTGTTGAGAGAAACTGGAAAGGGGCACAGTGCCCTTTTTCACTCTCAGTTCTATGCTACAAAAGATAGTACCTACAAAATCCAAGTGCTTACTGCCAACACGTGGCGATGAAGGACTGTGCCTGGAAAGGCCGAGAAATGTACTGCAAAGTAATCATATATAGCAAAACTGCAATATTCTGGTGTTCTCTCAGAGCATGGTTCTGAAAGAGAAGGGGGAGGGGAGAGAGGGTCAATGGGATGGGAGAGAGAAGCAGGTGCGAAACAGAAGTTTCTGTTATGTTATGTGGCCTTGTACTGGCACCTTGGCAGGTCTGAAAAGGGAGGAGGGGTGGGCTGGTTTTATAAGTGGGATTGAGAGGGAAAAGTGCAAGGGCTTTGATGTGCTGTTGGTCACTTCAGTTCAGAACAACCAGTTACCGTGTGCTGGTTTGCGATATTTGGTGGTTGTTATGCTGTGGTTGATGTGTGGGTGTAGCTTGTGGGGTTGGCTTAGTTTTTTGTTTGGAGTTGGGTGGTGTGTGTAGTTTGCTGTAGCTTGTGATGGTCTTATGTTTTCTTGCGGGACAGGTATGTTGTATATTGCTCTGTGTTTTAGGGTGAGTAGGCACAATAGAGAGTTGTTGGTGGGTTTGTGGACAGTTGTATCACGTTCTTCTAAATTCAGTATATTGGCTACCCTCAAATACAGCCATAATCACTGCTTTGGCCATCCTCTAACACATCTAAATCCAGTGCATTGTCTACCACTGAACCTAATCCAAATTCAGTACTATGCCCACCCCCAAAACATCCAGGTTCAACTCATTGGCCACCCTCCAACACATCTGAGCATGATACATTGGCTATCCATAGAGGGTTCAGCGTGTGGCTAGCCATAGCCCAGTGGCACTTTCAGAACACAGTGGAAAACAGTGCAAGTAATAAAGATGTGGCAGGTCCTCTGGCGCGTAGCAATGGATGTGCTCACCACTTCCACCACCTTACCTTATGGCTACCCTCAACATTCTTTAAGTGCAGCACATTCACCAAATTCACAAGCCTTCCAAGTGCCACACATCGGCTAAATTCATAGCCCTTCTAAGTGCAATATGTTGGCCAAGTTCAAAATCCTTCTAAGTGTACCACATTGGCCAGGTTTACCACCCTTCTAAGTGAAATACATTGGCACCCCCAAACCCCTCCAAGTACAATAAATTGGCTAAATTCACAATCCTTTTTAATGCACAAAATGGCTAAGTTCACCTCATTTCCTGCAGATAAGGTACTCTAGGTGTGATGTCATAAGGCAAAGAGCACTTGTTACAACCACCTGGCTAGGACCCTTGAGCAGACTTGCTATGGACCAGTCTCCACCACCTCCCCCCCCAAGACATTTTCCTTTTAAAAGGAGAGGTGCAGATTCAAAGTGGCGACCAGGAAGGAGCGGATGTCAGCTTCTGCGCTCCTCCTTGTTGTGGCCCGTTCGGCACATGTGTTGTTGTGGAACCTCTCCCATGATGGTGAGGGGCTGACTGTGGTCTCCCAACCCTCTTCTTCTGGCGATCCCTTCAGTTTCGATCTCGGCACGGCTGAAGGGTGTGGAGGGCAGTGACGTCATTCTCAGGGAAAGGAGGGTAGCTCTGAATTTCCGATGGTGGTGTGGCTGCTGAGGTGGGTTCATGCTCAGAGCTCCGAATGATCGGACAGAGTCCGGCAGACCTCTGAGGGGTCAAAATAAGCATAGGTGCTATAGACCCAGATGAGTCCCGGCTCAGAGCCCGGGGGCGGTGATTATATCTGGGAGGATCGTGGAGAAAAGGGAAAATATGCCCACCATACAGAAAGATCTTCTTTCACATGATAAAGGTTGTATGACTAAGGAAGAGTTAAAGCAGGGTCTGAATGCTTTTAAGGAGATAATCATGGCATCTTTCTAGGAGGAATTTCACTCTCGTAAGACAGATCTCACAAGATCCTTATCTCAGGTTAAAGCAGATGTCATACAACTTGGTGAAAGGATAGATGATAAAGAGCAGGCCATACAAGACCTGGCGGGGGATGTCTGAGGTAACAGTGAATTGTTAAAACACTTGTGTAGATTTTCTAGCAACTTAGACATTCAAGCAGAGGACCTTGAGAATTGCTCTCAGTGCTGTAATATCCTGACCAGGAATCTTTTGGAAGACATTGTGGACACAGATTTCAAATCAACTGTGCAATCTCTTTTCTGGGAAATTTTGGGAAATGTCCGTCCTGAGGAGTTTCGGATTGATAGAGTCCATCTCACAGGCCCAAAGAGATTAAGTCAGAGTACTAGACTCAGAGATGTGTTGGTGGCACTTTCTTTATACGTTCAAAAGGAGAGCGTTCTATCAGCAGCAAGGAAAGGGGATCCAATCAGACTGAATGGCAAAGTGGTGCAGTTGTTACAGGATCTGGTGGCAGCTACTCTCCAAAAAAAGAAAGGAAGTGATCCATTGGTGACTAAGATTAGGAAGCAAGACATTAGGTACCGTTTGACATTTCCATGTGGCCTCCTTTTTACATTGGAATGAGTCTATAGACGTATTACGACCCCTCTAAAAAGTTTGAATTTGTTGCATCTGGGTTCGGATGAGTTAGACACTAATAAGACTCCTGGAAGTAAAGATTTGTGGCCAGAAAAAATCGGTGCGCCGTCCTTTCATCGCCTGCATTTCCATCCCCTGGAATTGTAACGTGCATATTACAACAAATAGGCTCATTTAATGTTTAAGGGGGGGTGGGAAAGGGCAGATAAGGGTTTGGGCCAGTAGGCAATAGTCAAAAATAAGTGTGGGAGGTGGGTTTGGTGGGGGGACATTTTCGTTGGAATGTACATGTTAAAATGACAGGGGATGAAATGGCAGGCGATGAAATTAAATGTAACCAAAAAATCAGAAGTTGGGAATGGTCCATGGTGCTTGCTCCCTCGAGAAGAAGACCCCCTCGGGGCCCCATAATTGAACAACAGGTCTTGGTTTAGATGGAGATGGGCGGCTGTGATAGGTTGATTAACTAAGATCTTGCTGAAGAATTATGGGTTACGATGTTTGGCTAGTGGGATGGATGGATAGAGGGGGGTCTGAAAATCTTAGCAGGGCCAAATTGGGGCATGTAAAGTGTGCCTATTGAATCCAAATTTAGAGCTATTGGATGTATGATGTCCTACAGTTTTGGGGGATTTTGGCATTCTATTCTAGCTTTAGTAGACTCTGGGTTGTTCTGGGTTGGATGACTGGAACCCCAGAGTTCTTTTGTTATATTGTTTGGCTATTGTTTTTGGTGGTTATTTGGGAGGAGGAGGGTAATTCATGGTATCATTCAAAGTAAGGAGGTTGGTTTGTTGTTTTGTTGTTTAGTTGTTCTGTGTTTTAACCGGGATTTGAAGGCATGGGAGGGAGGTGTTTCAGGCAAGTTGGGAAAGGTTTACGGGGAGCACTTTTATATGAAGCATAACATAACGTTCTTAGTCAAAACATCATGGGGCTCAATTCCACAACTAAGAGAAAGAAGGTGGGTTTCATGTTGGCTTTTAGGAAACCTGTAGCTTTTCAGGAGACCCATTTACTTTTGAAGACTCTGGGTAGAGTGCGGTTTCGATCTTATAATCATATATATCATGCTACAGCCCCGACTAAAATGGCTGGGGTTTTAGTAGCAATACATGTGGGATCAAGGACAGAAATCCGACGGGTGATCAAAGATAAGGAGGGAAATTTTATTGCATTAAAAGGGACCTGGGGTGGAAATCCAATTACTATTGCTACAATATATGCTCCAAACACTGGTCAGGATGGATTTGCGAAGGACCATCTATCCCACCTGGAATCATTTGCAGAGGATGAAATTATTTTGATGGGGGATTTTAATTTGGTATGGTCTCCCTCCCTTGATAGGAGCTTGCAGAGGGTGTGCGGGCGCACGCCCGTGTCTAATGCCTTGAAGAAGGCGATAGAGCTGCTGATACTGAACGATGCTCGGAGGGAAACTCATGGGTTGGAATGATATTACATGTTTTATTCCAACGTACACATGACATATTCAAGGATAGATTATATTTGGAAATCTGCTCCGTTATTAGGGAGTATAGGGGAAACAGAGATAGGTACAATATCGCTTTCAGATCATGTTGTGGTTAGGGATAAGTGGAAGGATTGATTACCTAGGAGAACTGTGTGGAGTTGGAATTTTCCCAATTACATTTTCAGAGATGATGATCAGGTTCAACAAATCAGGAAAAGGATTAAAATGTTCGCTGAGGAGAATCCTCCAGAGCAAACCTCTGCCTCTACTACATGGGATGCACTTAAGGCAGTTGTTAGAGGGGAGCTAATTTCTATGAGAGCTCATAGGACTAAACAATTGAGAGACTTGGAACGTTATCTCAAACTGGAACTGAAAGAACAGCAGAAGCATTTACAAGACCATCTCTCTAGGGCTCATTTGAGGAAGTTGCAAGTAATAACAGGCCAGTTGGAGTAAGTTAGGGCCAGGAGAGCTGACAATGTTCTTGTATATGCTAAACTAAGCTTTTATATGAAGGCGAATAGTATGCTGGCCAAACTCCTTAGGTGAAAGAAAGGTGCACAGATGATTAGGAATTTGCCTGATGAACAGGCACCCATGTTTACCTGTACTGAAGAGATAGCAGAAATGTTTAAAACATTTTATAGGGAATTATACGAGTCTGATTACCCATGTAAAGATGATCGGATGGATTATTTTCAGACAATTCCTTTTCCCCAGATTGACATACAGGATGGAGAACGATTAGAGACTCAAATTACATATGAGAGAGTCTGATTTATCATAAATAGATTGCCCCTTAACAAGGCTGATGGTTTCCCAGCCTTGGTTTGTAAGAAATGTTGCAATTTATTTGTTCCAAAATCAATGATTCTTCATAACTTGTTTCACTCTTTTAGGCGAATATTGGCAACTATGGAAGAAGCCAAAGAGGTTTTGATCCCAAAGCCGAAATAAAGATCCTTCAAAGTGTGGATCCTACCGCCCGATAGCCCCAATCAATATAGATGCAAAAATGTATACTAGGATTCTGGCTGATAGATTAAATCCACTTTTACCTGACCTGATCTCTTAGGATCAGTCAGGTTTTATTCGAGGGTGCCAGACATTTGATAATATACAGAGAGATGTTCATCTAATTGAAAAGGTGGAAAAGAAGAATCCTCCCGCGATCCTTTTGTCTTTAGACGCTGAGAAGGTTTTCAATTGCATGGAGTGGTCTTTTCTGTTTGAAGTTCTTAAACATATGGGATGTGGGGATCATTTTCGTTCAATAGTTCAAGAGAATTCTGTTTCTCCTTCGATTAGATTTCAGAAAAATGAGGTATTGACTGGGAGGATCGGACTCCATAGCGGCACCAAACAAGGATGCCTGTTGTCTCCTCTTTCATTTGCTGTCTTTCACGAACCGTTTCCCATTTTTTAACCAAACTATGGCCATCCAGGGAATCCCTTTTGGTACTAGGGAACCTAAAAGTTTGGCCTTAGCAGTTGATATGCTCCGGACGCTGACTAGTCCAGTTCGGTCGTTGATAGGGGTGAGCAATGAATTGGGTGTCTTCGTAGGAGTTGCCAGCCTTAATGTAAATGTTGAGAAGTCGGAAATTCTTAATTTTACATTGGACCACGAAGAGGGTAATCTCCTCCCAACCACCTCATCATTTTATTGGACATTGTCTAGTATTAGACATTTGGGGGTGCATTTCACCACAACGACTGGCAGCTTATAAAAGGGTAATTCTCATGTATCGTTATGCACGTTGAAAGAAGATCTTGCTAAATGTTCCCCACTCACAGTCTCATGGTTGGGAAGAACTGCAGCCATTAAAATGGTTACATTACATAGGGTGTTATTTTTTATTCCAGGCCCTCCCAGTACAGCTACCGGTTCAATTTTGTCAAAACCTGCAGAAGTTACTGCTTCAATTTGTGTGGAAGGGAGGCAGACTGAAGGTAGCTTGCAAAGCACTCATGGCCTGCAGAAATAAGGGGATGAGGGGGGTTGGCTTTTCCTGAATTTAAAGTGTTTCTTGCACAGCACAGATCAGGCTCATCAGGGAATGGATTGGCAGGGCAGATGGGAAAATCTGGGCAGCAATGGACGGGCCGTGATACCCCAGCCCTTAAACAATGTGCCTTGGCGTCCTTAGGCTGACCACCCTAGGAATATGTATAAACGTCAGGTCACAAAATTGGTTGGGGAGGTATGGGATTACCTAGCTAAAAGCTATGATATCACAACGTTTCCTTCACCTTTCACAACGATATTTGGGAACCCTCAATTCACCCCAGCAGGGGAAGAGTGAGCATTTAAGGCCTGGAGTGCTGCAGGGTGTAATAGATTATATGACTTCTTTGAAGGGGGAGATTAGATCATTTAACAATTGTCAGCAGGTTGTTCATCTCCCTGGGAAGGAAAGTTTCAGATATTATCAGCTTTATCACTGGGCTAATAGTCCATTTAACAAACAAGCAGCGCTTAGAGCACTTACACTGTTTGAGAAATGTCTGCTTTCTCATATAGGATCCAGGAGATTGCTTTCAGATATCCATAGGATATTTTTAGATGCCCAACCAAAAACGAAATGGCTAAATATAACCAAATGGCATAGGGATTTGATCCAAGATATACCTTGGCACCAGTCGGTAGATTTCTGAAGGGATATTTCCAAGTTCGCATGTGCAACTCAGGTGTGAGACATGTGGTATAAAATGATGATGCAATGGTATTATACCCCAGCAAAACTGCATAAAATGTACCTTCAAGTACTGGAAGTATGTTGGAGGGGGTGTGGAAACAGAGGGGATTGGTTGCATGTTTGGTGGAGTTGCCTCAAATTAAGCAATTATTGGAAGAGAATACAGGAAGCCATGCAACTCACTTATGGGAGATCAGATATTGTTATGATGTTTACCTGCCTATTGGGGATTCGAGAGTCGGGGTGACAACCTCTAGACAAACCACAGAGGAAGGCCTTAGCCATTATGTTTATTGCTGCACTTTTGGTTATTGCTCAGAAATGGAAGGGAGCAATGATCACCACGTTCCATGAATGGATACAGAAATTGTGGGGTTTGGTTGCATTTATTCCATATCTGGCAGACACTGCACCTTCCCCAGGTTCTGCCCCTTCAACAAACTCGGTCCGCGTTGTCCAAACTACAGCCCTTCACCCCATTTTGTCCCCCATTTTGGCTCCATAACATTATAAGGACATTTTTGAGTTTGCAGGTATTAGAAAGTCATTAATTCAAGCCTGTTCTCTTCTATTTTATGTTAGTTGAAAGAGTGTTTTCAGATCTCTGCTGCCCAAGATTTGGAGAAGGCAATGTGTTCTGCAGTTGAGTGCACTAGAGGTAATTGGTATGGCTAATTGTCTACTTTCGGTTTGGTCCGAATACAATCCTTTAGAGGAAGTGATAAGAACATAAGCTGTCTGCTAACTGTTGGTATGGAAATGAGTCTATCCCACCCGCTAGGTTCTTTAAAGTGAGGCAAATCCCATAGGTAGCCGTGTGATGTGCGATGGGGGAAAGAATCGTGCTAAGAAACTCGGCATAGAAAGACACACCATTTTGTAGTTATGATAGACACATAGGGCCTCATTAGGACCCTGGAGGAATGAGTTTAACGGCACCCGTAAAGGTGCGGTACAACTTTAGCTTGGTGGAGGAACCCAAATAGGCCCAGAACATTAAGACAGCCTCTAAGAGTAATGGCCTACACCACTGGCCCAGTCCAAGAACACATGCATTCCATGATAGTGAGTGATCCTAGCCCCTAGCCATAAAACCAAGAGCCATAAAAGATCTGAGCATGTACGACCATTTCACCTCTCCACATAAATATATCCTTTGTAGTTCGAGGTACAAGGGTGGGATAAATTATAGATCAAAACGAGGGTGGAGCCCTTGGGTACGAGGGGTGCGATATCAGCAAAGCACAAGAATGTGTGGGTCAGCATGACTTCATCTCTACCCCCTGGCACCAGTCCCGAGCCTCCCAGGTGCATGCCACAATGATGTAGTAGTAGTCCTAGTGGATCATAGCAGCCTCGAAACAATAACTTGTGAGGAGCTTGACCTTCACTCCTGGGAGAGATGAGTCTAGCTGACCCACGTGGGAATAGACAGACAGAGGAAAGGAGACCCAATCATAGCATGGATGACGATGTGCTGCCTTTTAAGCTTCCGTATGTACCAATTTTGGGCAGAACATTCTTGAGCAGCAGAGTCTTTTGCTGAAACCTTTGTACATTGTACTATTAAACCTTGTTATCCTTGCAAACAATCTCTTGGCCTTATTCCCTAGAGGGTTGTATTCTTTCTGATGTGAGCGTAAACAGGGACTGGCCTTCATTTGCTGACCCTGCTGACGTGATCCCAGCACCCCCTATACCTGAGGAGGTATGCAGGCAGCCTCTCCCGAAGGGCCGCGCCCACCTACAGTGACCAACCCCAAAACCCGTACTCCCGAGTGGCCCTGCAGGAGCCGACTTTGCAGAATCCTGCCTGCTCTTCGGAGCGCGGGGATGCCCCAAGGGGAGGTGCAGACCGGTGTTGGAACCCTGTGAACGTAGGAGTTTGGGTGAACATGCACACGTGAGTATAGCCTGCAAGGGATAACAAAGTAAGGGTGGATGTATGAAGCAGTGTGAACAGAGTGAACACGCAATGATTGAAATTGGATGTGTAGCATGCCTGTGCAGTGCGTTGATTTTTAGTTTTTTAATTAATTTAATAAGGATATTAAAGGAAAAGGAAAATGGAAGAGAGGGAACCTCCTCAAATGAAGGGGGAAGGTGGCACCACAGCCCTTGTTTAAAACTATGAGTGAAACAAAAGGACAAATATAGGAGCTTCATATAATTAGAGAGCTCGGGAATAGAAGTTGTTGTTGTTTTAGCTTGTGATTTTAGTTTGTTTTGTTAGTGTATTTTATGGTGTAAGAAGGAGGCCCATCAGGGGTATGTACGTGTTGTATGTGAGCGTGTGAGGAGAGTGTGAGGTGTGTGTGTAGTGAAGAAGCTCTAACTGGGTATGGATGGGTGGGGGAGGTGAACCAACAATTCTTCTTGGTTTTTTTCTTCATGACATTAAGTTGCATTGTTGACGAAACTGAACTACATGTTCTTTGAACTGACAATTGTATAACTGTTGTGCAGCAGCATAGCTGTAGCCCCACTACCAGACACACAAAAGACGTGACTATGGGTGTAGAAACACCCCTAGAACGCATGTGCAAGGCCCTGCCATTGCATTTTGAGAAGATTAAGATGTATCACAACCAGTGGGTGACTGAGACTAGAGGAGGGACAATGCCCCACTCTTGGCCAGATCAGGGGTCCTTTGACAGAAGTGTGTTGGAACATATGTCTACCTTCCTGACAGCAAAATATAAGGGGAGAACATTGCAGAATAGAAGGGAAGTATTGAACCTCTGGAAAATGTTTGAGGATACAGAGGATCCAAAGGGAGAACGGGCAACACACGGCCATAGTAGAGATGCAGGCTCAGGATAAAATGGTAAGAACGTGGAGGGGAAAAAAGGAATATATCCACTAGCAACTCGCCCAGTGGAAGGGTACACTAATCCAACATATGTATTAGCAGGCACTGTGGCGCCAGCGCAAGAGACCTAGAAATAACACTGGCATCGACACGGACAGAGTTGGCTAGACCAAAGGAGGCACGTGATGTAACAAAGGCATATACACCCATGCCTCCCATGCGTACACTGGTGCAACCAGTGGGGGATGAGTGGAAGTCAGGAGACTTCTTATTCAGATTAGACTATGCACCCATAAGAACCATAGAGCGTAACAGAGAGATAGACAACTTGTGGTATGAAAATGTAGAGTCATGGAGAGGAGATGAGGAAGACTGGAGTGAATTTGACGACGCCGAGGACGAATAGGAAGGGGACACAGAGCAAGTGCCCCAGCCCACGCCGAGATTAGAAAGCTTATGGGATGCAAGATTGAGGGAGAGGTGTGGCAGGATAGCATTAGCAAGAAAAAGGGAAGTGTGAATAAAGGCGGAAAAAGCAAAATGAAAATGCAGATGCCACTGATACACAAGGGAGCAGGGAGGCCTCACTATGTACCCTGGGCACAGATGGACAATAATAACCTCCTTAAGGCACTCCCACCACTTATGGCGAGAGTGGGGAAATGGTTATTTGCTTTCGAGAAGAACACAGCTGGGGTGCCCTTAGCATTAGGGGACATTAAAAGTTTGTTAGTGGTCGTAGTTGGGGACCAGGCTGAAAATGTATGGGTGAAAGCAGAATACCCAGGAGTAACACTGAGCAAGGATGCCCATGATGGAGCCTCATTCAACAAGATTAGAGCCAGGGTAGGGGATGCACTGCGGCGGGCGATCCCAGACACTCTAGATTTACAATCTATCATGCAGTGTACCATGGGGGATGATGAAGACGCTGCTCAGTTTATTCTCAGAGTCCAAGAGATGTGGAGGGCAGAAACGAGTAAGGCCTGGGACCAATCATCCCCCTTTTTCTATTTTATAGTGAAGCAGGGCTTACCCAAAGAAGTGCAGAAGGCACTCAACAAAATAGCAGGAATTGAAGCAAAAGTGTTGCCCGAAATTCAAAGCATTATAGTTCATCATTTTAGAATAATAAAAGAGCGTGAGAAAAAAACAATCCAGAGGTGACAAACTGAAGAAGCGAAACTGCTCCAAAATAAGTTGGTTAAAGTAGCTGTGGTGGCGGCAGGGCTGGTGCCAGCACAGGCGGAGGAGGGAGGGTACGCCCCTATTGCAGCAAATGCAAGAATAGCAGCAGTGTGGCTGAAGGAGGGCAGGGACAGTTGGGCGGCAACCCGCAATTCCCGGGGTCACAATGGCAAAGAGGATAACAACGAGGATGAGGTGGGTTTCAAGGGTCAAGGGGAGGTTGGGGGAATGGGTGCAAGAGGAGGGGGAACAGGGCGTGCTGGACATGCAGGAGGTGGGGCACTTTTCAAGAGAATCCGTAGTAGAGAGGATGTGGGGTACAACTACAATCAGCAAAATGATGGTCCTTCACACCAAGGGAACGCCCATGGACAACCTCCCAGAATGACCTCAATACCATATGTGTTTCATCAGGCCTACACACAGCTACCCCCCAGATTCCTGGCCCCCTTTCACCACAACATCCGCAGCAAGCAGTTCAACATTATCAACACTGCCTTTACACGCAGAGAACAGGAGTGCCCTCAGCAGCATACCTAATGGGCAGTGGCCCCGTTTCAAGGCGCGAAAGTGGTAGGGGGAAACCCTTTCTCGTTCCCTGGGACAGACACATACCCTGACTAGAACAGCCCACAGAGAGCACTTGCATGTCCGGTCCTGTCAATTACCCTAAATCCAGAAGAGTAACCATTGGTGTGGGCAGAGAAAGAGAACAAACAATTCATCTTAATGGTTTATTCAGGAGCAGAGAAGTTGTGCATCAGCGATGGTGACTTCCCATTATCAAGCAAAACTCTCGACATGGAGGGATTTTCTTGGGCTGTTTTAACGGTTCTATACACAAAAGACTTAGATGTAAAGGTGGGAGGGAAACTAGTAAGGGCCACCTTCTTATACTCAGAGAGCTCTCCTGTCAACTTGCTTGGTAGGGATCTGCTAAGTAAGATGAACATGACAATCTCATTCACAGACAGCGGTATCATCTGTGCAACACCTGGCATGTGTTCTATGTGGGCAATGCTTGTGATACATGCTATGGCACGTGATGTAATGGTACGAGACATCCCTGTCCACCCTGACATGTTCATTTATAGCATTACAGTGCTCACACAAACCCTGCCCCAGATTACCAGAACTTGCTGGAGAACACCCACTGATTTTATTATTTGGCCCGTGGTGTTCCCAGAGCTAGTTGCAGGCACAATACTCTCCCTGGATCTAGAGACTCTGCTGGTGTTGGCAAAAATAATTATAGTCCTAGGTACAGATACTCAGGGATGCCAGTGGCGCATCGTTTTATGCATTGATCCTACTATGCCCCTCAAAGAATTGACAACAATGATGGCGAGATCATACTCAAAATATGCATACCCTGTAAGATTATGGTACAGTACCGAAGAGTGCAAAGCCCCCTCATGGCTGTTGTCACACCACCCCCATTCAGGCAGGCAGACTTGCACACTTATGGACAACCAACCCACATGATGTAGGGATGCTGAAAGAAGTGACCCCAGTAAGAATGACAGTAAAGGCCGTGGCAGTGTTACTGCGGGTGAAGCAGTACTAATGGGTAGGCCAGGGACCAGCGTCTAGGGAGGAAGAAGAGGGAATAAGGGAGACGATACAGGCCTTACTATAACAAGGAGTCATAGTACCCTCCACCTCACCTTCTAACATGACCACATACCCCATTAGAAAGGCATCAGGGGGCAGTTGGAGGATGATCCAAGATCTCTGCCCCCTCAGTGACGTAGTGCAGAAAGAGTTTCCACTTGTCCCCAACCCGTCCCCCATTTTGTGCTGTATCCACAAGGAAGCGACCCATTTCCGGTGGGTGATTTAAAGAACGCCCACTTTTCGGTACCCCTGCACCCAGACTCACAGTACCTCACAGCATTTACCCTTGGCGGAAAGCGTTATGAACACACGTTTGTCCCAAGGGTATGCGAGGGCCCCAGCATATTCAACAGGATACTGCGCAAAGATTTAGATAACATCCAGGTGCCTAGCACAATAATTCAATACGTAGATGATTTATTGGTATGCAGTGACAGTGAACAGAGCTGCCGCAGAGACTCCATTGCACTATTGTAACTGTTGGCACGTAAGGCGTAGAAGGTAGACAAAGCTAAGCTCCAGTACTACCAACAGGAGGTACTCTACCTGGGGCAACTTATTTCTGCAGATGGGAAAATTGATGATCCTTGACAGGGCAGCAACAGTGAGTCAATTACAGTGAACGACAAGCAGAAAGTATTGGGGTTATGCAACTACTGCAGGGCTTGGATTCTTGATTCTGCAGCACACACGAGGCCACTCTTACAGGGCCTCAAGGAAGCACAAAAAGATAATAGTAAAATACAATGGACCGCAACCATGATTCAGAGTTTCAATGATCTAAAGAAAGTGATCTCAACAGCCCCTGTCCTTGCAATCCTGGATTATAAGCAGGAGTTCTACATATTCTCACACTCGAATGGCACACTTATGACAGCGGTACTGACACAAAAGCGCACAATGGCCCACAAGCCAGTGGCCTACTATAGTGGCACACTAGACTCAGCGATGCAGGGACAGTTTGCATGTGAACAAGCTCTCGCTGTTGCAGCCTTTGCAATCGGAAAAAAGTTGCACAATTGTGATGGGATGCTCAGTGACTTTATATGTGGAACACTCAGTGTTTGCTATCATAGACCGCTCGAAGTCCACCCTCACTACCAAGCGGGCATCAGCGTACAAGATTATTCTCTCAAGTCCACATATCCACGCTGTGAGGTGTAAAATCATAAATCTGGCCATGTTACTCACAGAACCGTCCACAGACTAAGACTTGCAACACCATGACTGTGCCACTTATAAGGGCGACGGAGACCACATCACCAAAGACAGCCCTTTAGAGGAAGGTGAGGTACTTTTTGTTGATGAGTCAGTGATAATTGATCAGGACACGGGGCAGAGACATGTTGGGGTGGCAGTGGTACGCCTTGAGACGGGTGACTATGAGACACTAGCAATGAAATGGTTGCCCATGCATTACTCAGCACAAGCGGCAGAACTCGTAGCACTTATTGAAGCACTTCAGGCACAAGTGAAACTGGACACAAATGAGAGAAGGATGGAAAAAGGAATTTTGGTTTCAATAGTAATATCTGGTTTCTCCCACAAATTGCTTGTGGTCACTCTGTGAGAAGCACCTAGACTGGTCTGTAATATTAATGCAATATAACTAAATTTCTACATCCGGTCTTGTCAAATGGTAAGGTTTAAATATGAAATATATGCAAGTGGGGCAGGCACATCTTAGAAAAATGCTGAATAAAAATAACTCAACCCCCATGGTTACAGGCAGCTCTGGTGTTAGCAGGGGGCAAAACAGAAATAAGGGAAGTTACCTGCTGCAGCAGATGTACCTCCAATCCGCTGGGCTGGAATGCCAGTAAAATATGGCAAAATCACAAGTGAAGTTTGTAAACTCTGCTTGGGCATAAACACCTCAGTAGAGTAAAGACAGTTGGAGAAGGTTCTTGGAATTAATGGCTGAGCATTGTCACAGAGGGGTAATGGATAAGGGCGACTCTAAGCATTCATGTCTCAGGAGGATAGCTCAGGGGCAACGTGCTCGCCTTGAAAGCAAGATGACACAAAGCACTACAGGTTCGATCCCTGGGTCTGTGCTTAGAAACCTCTGGGTACTAAGCGTGTTATAAACAGCATTCCTCGTAGCTGCACAATGCAAGCACCTTTTTTAACAAATGAAGTGGTGCATAATGTTTACATCATTGCTGTTTGTGCAATTGTTCAAAATACCCAACCCTCCAAGTGTAAAA
Organism: Ambystoma mexicanum; assembly: GCF_040938575.1. Taxonomy (NCBI): domain Eukaryota; kingdom Metazoa; phylum Chordata; class Amphibia; order Caudata; family Ambystomatidae; genus Ambystoma; species Ambystoma mexicanum. Next base: position 869,029,045 of record NC_090931.1, read on the forward strand.
CTGAGCAACAGATTGAGAGGCCGATTCATGGAATTAATGTGCGCCGAAAAAACGGTGCACGCGTGCGAAAACGTGCGATTCGCAGTGAAATAGCGAAAATCGCAGTGCAAGTGCGATTATCGCACAGAAAACATCCCACATCAATTCATGGAAGTCCGTGCACGCGCAAAATGTGGGATGTGCGCTGAAAAAGTGCGCGGCGCACGCTGGCGCACAGGTCATCGAACGCTGTGCGATAAGGCCACAGCGAATTCGCACATAGCGCGGCGCACATAACAAAAGTAGGCGTAACACGGGGCGTCACACGCAAATGGGGAACAACTCGTGAAAATGTGGGCATCACGGTGGAAGTACAGGAGGCAAGTGCGCAGAACGCCCACACGCTCGCCTACAACACGTATTTATGGAATCGAATAGGGAATAACAGCGCCCGGCCAAAGAGGCGCACAGGCCCATACATGTCCGCCACACGAAAGCAGGCGGTAGCGTCCCTGCGCAGGAAAAAAAGGGCGCCAAAGTTCTACACGCGCGAGAAGGCCCACACGCGATCGGGCCTGGGGGAGCACGTGCGTGTATCTCAGAGGTGCGCGAGAAGTTTCAAACGCGATCGGGCCTGGGGGAGCGTGTGCGTGTATTTCAGAGGTGCGCAAGAAGTTTCACACGCGATCGGGCCTGGGGGAGCGTATGCGTGTATTCCAGAGGTGCGCAAGAAGTTTCACACGTGATCGCGCCTGGGGGAGCGTGTGCGTGTATTTCAGAGGTGCGCGAGAAGTTTCACATGCGATCGGGCCTGGGGGAGCGTGTGCGTGTATTTCAGAGGTGCGCGAGAAGTGTCACACGCGATCGGGCCTGGGGGAGCGTGTGCGTGTATTCCAGAGGTGCGCGAGAAGTTCCTCACACGCGCTTGGCCTGGGCGCGTGTATTTCAGGGGTGCGCGAGAAGTTCCACACACGATTGGCCTGGGCGCGTGTATTTCAGAGGTGTGCGAGAAGTTCCACACGCGATTGGCCTGGGCGCGTGTATTTCAGGGGTGCGCGAGAAGTTTCACACGCGATTGGCCTGGGCGCGTGTATTTCAGAGGTGCGCGAGAAGTTTCACACGCGATTGGCCTGTGCGCGTGTATTTCAGGGGCTCGCGGGCGTTCTCACACGCGATCGGGCCTGGGGGAGCGGGGTACATGTAATTCAGGGGCTCGCGGGTGTTTTTACACGCGATCGGGCCTGGGGGAGCGGGGTACGTGTATTTCAGGGGCTCGCGGGTGGTTTTACACACGATCGGGCCTGGGGGAGCGGGGTACGTGTATTTCAGGGGCTCGCGGGTGGTTTTACACGCGATCGGGCCTGGGGGAGCAGGGTACCACTCACCGTCTGCCTTGCATGTAGAAGAACACGTAGCCAACACCCACCCGCTGTGAAGTAATAGCGTGTGAACCCCAACGCCTGCAAAACACACGCACCGCACCCCACGAAAAGCAACGCCTGTGCGCGATACGTCACAGACACGCATACGCGCTAAGGGCCTTTGGTCCAATGGAATCGCGTATGCGTGCTGATGCGCTTACGCGCTAAGGGCCTTTCTTCGATTCACACGCTGACATGCAGAATTTTCACGTGCCAAATCACTCCGTATCAAGCTGGCCACGCGTAAGCACACGGAAGACCACGCTCCTGCCCAAAAGGCCGAATTACTGCCCCCCAGAACCCCGAGCAGCCTCCCCCGATCCATCTGCTGCTGCCTGCTGCCACCGTGCCCTGCCATTTGGTGCCTGCACATCAGCCATCTGCAGGGGTCCAGTTGCTGTGTCCACCCCTGCTGGAACAGAACACTCCCGACTGGGATACCATCGCTCCACAGCCCAGCCCCAGGACCCAGTTGCCCACCCACGCCTGCCTCGGGGGTCGCCATGTCGGGGGGAAAAAACACCATCCGAGACCACTGGCGACCCCCAGCCAGAGGGGCAGAGGGTCACCAGCTTCAGTCAGAAGGAAGTTGGTGTCCTGGTGGAGCTTTTCCTGGGGCATTATGATGCCCTCTTCGGATCACCACGCGCCGACAAGGAAGGACGGGACAGGATCTGGGACGACTTTGTGGTTGCTATCAACGCGGAGGGGGTGGCAACCCGCAACATCAAGCAAGTCAAGAAGCGCTGGGAGGACTTCAGGTCCAGGACCCTCATAAAGGCCCGGCGCCTCGTGGAGGGGGGCCGGGGCAGCATGAGTACCATCCAGCTGAGGGTCCTGGAACGCGTACGCCCAGCGCTCCATGCCCAGATCCTTGAGAGGCAGACCCGTCTGGAGTCGAGCGGTAAGTGGCCAAGCATTGCTGTGTGAGACAGGGCATGTTGCAGTGTGCTGGTTGTCTGATACTTGCCTGTATGTGTGACATAGGCCATGTACGCGTGTTTATGTGCAGGGACATCATGGTCATGCATGTGAGACCAGTAATGTGTGAAGCACACGGTTGGTGTATGTGTTTAAATGTAACATGGGGAGCCCTATGCGGAATGGACACATGAGAGCATGCCAGTCTCTGTTCCTGGACATGGGTGTGGGTGAGGGATGGGTGCTGATGCCATGTACATGTATGGTGTCCATGTCTGTGTTTCTGACCTACGTGTCTGTGACTTGTGGATGCCATGGATGCATGACACATGTCTGTGACAATGTTCAGATTCACTGATGCAGCCTAGTTATCCTTGCATCCACTGTGTCTGGGGTGTACGAGTCCAGATGGATGAAAGTACGTTGAAGTGTGTGCATGTGATAGGCATGACCCATAATGCATGTGAGTCCAAAAACAACATTGTATGCTTCAAGAGTCCCTTGGACATGTTTGCTTATGTCCATAGCATGCGCCATGCCTGTTACTGCATGTGTTTTGCCTGCACTGGCCCATGTGTTGTGGAGGGACATGATGGAAGTGATCTTTGACAGTGCCACTCATCTGCTATTGCTTCCTGTCTAGGGGACCATTGTACAGTACCCTGATGCTTGTGTTCTATGTCTCCCTCTACACAGCGCAAAGTGAAGAAGAGGGCGGAGACTGCGCTGTGGAGCTAAGCGGCGGGGATGCCCCCACGGCTGCAGCGGAAGGGGTGGGTGAGCCCCCACAGGGGCTTGCAACGGCGGAAGACGGTGTGGAGCCATCCAGGTTGGTGGTTTCCACGGAGGAGGAGGAGGCCGCTACTGAGCCGCACATGGGGCCTGGTGGGGGCATCCCTGCCGGTGCAAGTGGTGCAGTCCAGGGGCAGGAGGCAGCACAGGTCACCGTGGAGGTGCCTGTGCATGTCACTGTCCCTGACACTGTGACTGCACCACCATGCACCAGCAGGGATGCCCCATCCCAGGCCCGTCCGCAGGTAGGGGGGATGTCCATGTCATCTGACTCCCCTCCACCTGCGAACGAGGGGACCCCTGGCCATATGGAGAAGGTCCTGATTGGTGTCGCGTTGCGCACGGCTGTCATTCATGATGAGGTGCGTGCTTCTCGGGGGGAGCACGCACGTCATCACGAAGAGCACTGCGCCAACGTGGCCCAGTTGGGAGCGGTCATGGTCGGGGGTCTCGTACATGTGTCGGGCACTCTGGCGACCCTCTCCTCCTCTGTGGAGGCTATGCGCCAGTCGTACTCCATGCCGTCTTCCGGCCCAGATGCCACCAGGGCCCCCTGTGGACCTGCCCCGACCAATGCAGCCACCTCGGTGGGGATCCCATCCCTGCCACAGTCGGGAGTCGGAGGTCCAGCAGGGGTGGACAAAGCAGCAACTGGACCCCAGCAGATGGAGGATGTGACAGCATCATCGGGCAGGGCACGTGCACGATGGTGTCGGTGGTTTCCATCAGCCTGGATGCTGTCGTGCTGGCACAGGCAGTTGCGTCGGAGGCTGCGGCAGGCTCGACGTGGGAGGCATCATGGCTCGGGGCCATCAACATCAGGGGTGCAGGCATCGGCCGGAGGGCAGGAGAACCCTGGAATGGGAGTGGCTTCCGTGTGGGAGCGGTTGGGCCAGCAGATAGGTGCGGAGCGGCAGCGGGCAGAGGAGGAACGGCTCACAATGGTCAGGGCGGAGAGCTCCATGCGGAGGGCGCTGAGGCGCGCTGAGTGCCTCGAGGGTCTTCGCAGGGAGTTGGAGCTGGACACTGCATTATCTCTGCGGGACCTCGGGGCCAGGGAACATGCCCGCCTCCAAGCCATTGAACAGGAGTTCGATGATGCCCTAGCCCATGACAACAACCAGTGAGCCGTCGGACTAGCCCGCTGCCCTTGTAAATAGTTATGTAGTTAGTGTTAGGTTTCCTTTGCTTTTTTATTTATTTTGGACCTTTTGGACAATAGGCCATATAAGGTAGTATTTTTATGTAGGTTTCATTTCTTCAGTTGGGATCATGGACCCTGGTTTGTTTATCTGTATATAGTTGACTGTTGTATTTTTTTTATTTTTTTTTGGATTTACCCATGGAGCAATGGTTTTCGGTTTTGTTTTTACCTTGGATTTACTTTCTTGAACTGTGACTTTGGACACCTTTCCTGTGGATTATGATTGTCGTTTTTCATTATTTTACAGACATGATGCTTTTGGTTTTTGATTCCCATTGTCATTTGTTTATTTTTAATTCCATTTATGCTGTTTTTAATACATTTTTTTCTTCAAACCTCAATGTGTAGTATCATCTCATTGGTATCATGCATATCATGATATGGGTTTTGAGATTCACTGACACCCATTGGGTGTATGTGAGGGCCATGTGTTCATTTCCAAACTTGCTATTGGGGTTCTATCATGTCATTGCCATTTCTAAGTGGGTGGATGCAATACTCGAGTGGGTGTTTTGCATTTGGAGGCTGACCATAAGGGCTAGGGATCTAGATTGTGATGACATGTTGGCTGGGGGACATGTGTGGGAGCCTGCTGGCAGGTGCCCCACAATGCTGGGGGGTGGGGGTGCAGGGGGACATGAATGGGACATGAGTGGGGGCCTGCTGGCAGGTGCCCCGCAATGCTGGGGGGTGGGGGTGCAGGGGGACATGAGTGGGACATGAATGGGGGCCTGCTGGCAGGTGCCCCGCAATGCTGGGGGGTGGGTGTGCAGGGGGACATGAGTGGGGGCCTGCTGGCAGGTGCCCCACAATGCTGGGGGGTGGGGGTGCAGGGGGACATGAGTGGGGGCCTGCTGGCAGGTGCCCCGCAATGCTGGGGGGTGGGGGTGCAGGGGGACATGAGTGGGACATGAGTGGGGGCCTGCTGGCAGGTGCCCCGCAATGCTGGGGGTGGGGGTGCAAGGGGACATGAGTTGGTGATCAGTAGTGCAAGGAGACATGTGCCTTTGCTGGGGGGCATGCCCATGTTGGGTGGGCTGCCTGCGGGACATGACCAGGGATGCAGGGTAGTCCCCTGTGGTGTGGGCTGCCTGCAGGGGCCGTGGAGGGTGTACAGGGTACACCTGGGAGGACCCACACTGCCAAATCACATGTAAGACTCCCCGGCACCCCTGAAATACACGTACCCTGGTGAAATCGCGTCTGGAACTTCTCGCGCACCTCTGAAATACACGCGCCCAGGCCAATCACGTGTGGAACTTCTCGCGCACCTCTGGAATACACGCGACCAGGCCAGTCGCGTGTGGAACTTCTCGCGCACCTCTGAAATACACGCGCCCAGGCCAATCGCGTGTGGAACTTCTCGCGCACCTCTGAAATACACGCACACGCTCCCCCAGGCCCGATCGCGTGTGGAACTTCTCGCGCATCCCTGAAATACACGCGCACAGGCCAATCGCGTGTGAAACTTCTCGCGCACCTCTGGAATACATGCACCCAGGCCAATCGCGTGTGGAACTTCTCGCGCACCTCTGAAATGCACGCACACGCTCCCCCTGGCCCGATCACGTGTGGAACTTCTCGCGCACCCCTGAAATACACACGCACAGGCTAATCGCCTGTGAAACTTCTCGCGCACCTCTGGAATACATGCGTCCAGGCCAATCGCGTGTGGAACTTCTCGCGCACCTCTGAAATACACGCGCCCAGGCCACTCGCGTGTGGAACTTCTCGCGCACCTCTGGAATACACGCACACGCTCCCCCAGGCCCGATCGAGTGTGGAACTTCTCGCACACCCCTGAAATACACGCGCACAGGCCAATCGCGTGTGAAACTTCTCGCGCACCTCTGGAATACACGCGCCCAGGCCAATCGCGTGTGGAACTTCTCGAGCACCTCTGAAATACACGCGCCCAGGCCAATCGCATGTGGAACTTCTCGCGCACCTCTGGAATACACGCGCCCAGGCCAATAGCGTGTGGAACTTCTCGCGCACCTCTGAAATACACGCACACGCTCCCCCAGGCCCGATCGCATGTGGAACTTCTCGCGCACCTCTGAAATACACGCGCCCAGGCCAATCGCGTGTGGAACTTCTCGTGCACCCCTGAAATACACACACAAGCTCCCCCAGGCCCGATCGCGTGTAGAACTTCTCGCGCACCTCTGGAATACACGCGCCCAGGCCAATCGCGTGTGGAACTTCTCGCGCACCCCTGAAATACACGCACCCAGCCCGTTCGCGTGTGAAACTTCTCGCGCACCTCTGAAATACACGCACACGCTCCCCCAGGCCAGATCGCGTGTGAGACTTCTCGCGCACGCGTGTTCCCGAAACCTATAATACACATTCCCCGCTTTGCGGTTGCTGTTTGCCAGTCCGGTAAACTGGTACAGGGTTGGCGCAGCCCTTTGCGATGGTTTTGCGATCTTGATGGCTTTTCCTTGCGCGAGGGCGTTCTTGGGGGCGTACCTGGTGCTGCTGCAGGGTCGCTGCGCCACTCTGCGCCACGTCTGCTTTTGGAGGCGAGAATCCATGAATACGCTGTGCGCGGAAATTGATTTTATCACACGCGGCTGGCGCAGACATTTGCACGGGCACGCTGTGCGACAGCCGCGTAGGACACTTTTGTGAGGAATTCCATGAATCGGCCTGTGAGAGTTTCAGCACTATATTAGCTCTGGGGATGTGGTTTAAGCCATGGGTCTTGCAAGCCTGCGTTTAAGGTAATTTAAAATGTTTGTTAACTGTGTGGAGTTGGTTGGACTGTCCAATACATCGGATGATTTTGAGATTTATTGGTATAGATATCGATTTCCTGCTGTTTCTTGAAGTACTGTTTCACAGTAAAAGTCCTATCTTGTATTTAAAATATAATTAATGTGAAGATTACTTATAAACATCACAGTTATGTATTGTGTGACATACTTTTCAGTTGGTTCTCCTGATAGTACTGAGCGTGCAGCAGAATGTCATCAAAGACACATGATGAACCCAGCAAGGGTGACATTTGCCTGCTTAGCACTGAGCAACTTCTGCAAAGATGGCTAAATGGATATCTTTACGGAACAACTTTACAGCTGTGAAACAATGTGTAAATTTGGGACACCGTTTTTGTTCTCACCCTTCTATGGCTTTGGGAATCCTTTCACAGGTTTTTTGATGCACTTGCTCATTTAGGTTTACTCTTTGCCATTTTAACTTCTCTATGATCCATTTCATGCTTGCACCTTTTGGGCGGCTAGAGACCTCTGAAATGTGGGGCCAGTCAGTGAAATTAGTGCTTGCTTCTGAACAGCATTTTAGTGCCACCTGTGGGAACTCTGTGCTTGACTTAAGCGTAGGCACGTGTTTAATATTGACAAATGATATACTTTTTAACCTTTACTACTTTTGCAACGGTTTAAATAATGCATGTTGTGTATTTGAATATAAAAGTGATTGCTTAACACAGTGTATGTGTGTATTGGTAAGAAAGAGCTCTAAAGATAATGTGAAGTGGCACCAATAAAACCAATGAGGTTTGCATATTAATGAGCATTTTGGGAAGATAATAATGACCAAAGAGCTTTATATCTATCATATATGTCTGTGAGAGTTGTATGACTGACTCACTAAATACTTAAAGCACTCTGGGTTTGGTAAACGTTTTCTTTTTTTTCTTTTTTTAAACAAAAGTCACCCTAACAATGAAACTTTTAGGTAAATATCAAGCATATATACAAGTTTGGCCATCAAAAACTTTAGCTGTCAGAGCGGAATGACTGCTAACGGCTCATAATGGCCTGCATTGTTGTGCATCAGCTTGACACGGAAAAAATAAATTGACATCAGATTTATAAAATGACAACCTGCAAATTGAAAATAAATGCTGTTCCTCTGGCAATCTGTAGGCCTTGTTGTAAATACATCTATGCTTAGAGAGGGCGATGTAGTATAACATGCAATTTGACTCTGTGTCGCTTTTCGCATGGTGTGAACCCTCATATTGTCATTTGTGAAGGATGATTAGAGAGCGCTGCTTTGTCTGCAAAGATTAAAAGTGTTAGACATCGACTGATCCCTAGATTGAATAACAAGCCTGGGTTCTTATGATAGGGCACAGGGTGGGAGGGTTGTTTGGGCTACATAGTTTAATTTTAGACTTCTTGCACTATTATTTTTTTCTACGTGTGTTTGTTTTTCATTGGATGTACGTTTGCTTTGGAGATGGGCATCCCCTGATTCTTTTATCAATCTCTGGACTTCCACAAGGAAAAGAACAATTCTTCTGGACCAATGTTGGTGATACAGTCTATCCCAAAGTCCTATCCCATGGGGGAAGACAGAAGGCATCCAAGGCAGATGTGAAGTCTGTTCCCTAACCACCCTCAGAGAACATTGGCAGAGAACTGCTGTTGGACAAGGCCTCTACTGGCTGCACTGGAACCAGGCTCCAGTTTACTATAGGTGAAGGATCTCCTGTAGGTGCCAGCTACGCTCCCTGGACTGTGAGTGCATAGCAGAAGTACTGAATTTGTCTTGGAGCTCTTGGTATGGGGCTCCTAGGAACCCAGAAGCTCAGAAGCAGCAGAAATCCTGTTTCACCACCTCAAGAGTCCTTCGAGACACTACAGGATGCATGTTGCTGTTTGCATACATGCCAACATTCTGACATGCCTGGGAGGGAGATTTCTACAGAGAAATCAGGAGACAACAATTTCCCCATAGGAATGCATTGGGGAAATAATTATTTTAGACGGGAGAACGTGAAAAATAGCAGTATTTTTTACTAAAAAATCGTGAATCTCCCGCCTAAATCGGGAGTGTTGGCATGTATATGTTTGTGCCACTCTAAGTGAACTTTGAACTGCTTGCTGCTTATTGAGCCATCCAACAACATGGGTGAAACTGACTTAAGCTCTGACTTAAGCAATGACTCGACTGTTGAAAACCATTGAACTCTTTGACTCGACCCAGCAGAACCATTGGGCCTCATTACAGGGATGGCGGTAAGGATTTACCGGTACCAGTAAATTCTTACCGCCTTACTACGAGGTCCCTTTGCGGGTTGGGGAAATTAACGCCTGCTTTTTGCAGGCGTTAAAAACCAACCTGCAAAGGGATCCAGGGAGCTAATTACGGTACCGCAATTTGCGGTACCGTAATTAGCGCCTTCCCCATTCCCATTATGCCCTATGGGGCAAAAATGGGAATGGGGAAGGGCAATGGTGGAAGGGGGAATTACCGCCCCGCCGACCTTGGAACGGGGAATTCCCCTTTCCACCAAGGCGGTGCCGGTATTTTACCGGCATGAACCATGGCGCTAATAGTGCCATGGTTCTCCGCCATCCGTGTAATGAGGCCCATTGTCTTGCCGCTGACTTGACTGCATCGCAAACTGATTAGAAGCTAATAGCTGTTCCATGTGTAACATATGCCATTCTAACATATCCTAAAGGACAATATTGGTTGGTAATTCAAAGGGTCACTTCTGTCCCACTTCTTAAATATCGGAATTATCACTGATTGCTTCCAGGAAGGGGGTGTAGGTCCCCGTGACCAAGGTTGGGAGGCAGAGAAAGAAAAGGAACTATGAGGGATAATGCACTCAGAACAGTAAGCAGGGAGAGATCTACAAGTATTGCAGACCACGCTGCTGTAGACGAATCACAGTGGGCACACATGTAGCTGCCCCCCACCTAGCCCTGATGAATGTGGCACACCCGCAGTGCTCCACAGAAACCGGTCGGCTACAGAACGACTAGACCTAGTGCAGCACCAGCTGCACAGGTCCAACTTGTTCCGATAAAGGACCCCCAGACCACATACCTAGGGGTCCCTTTCATCTTTTAGGTGAACAATCTCCAGAGAGAAACCCATTGAAGAAAGCGCTTTCTTGTTTTTAAACCTGCACCTGCCAATACAGAGAAGACCAATTAAAACTAGATATACCCTTCATCTGCACGGCATCCAACACATACATCGACCAAGATGGTCTAGCACGTGTTTTTTAGCACTACACAGTGCACCAGAGACGATTTGCAAGCGCAGTGAGAGCAACGGACTCTTTGAAATCCGTCCCAGTCGAAAGAACTGTGTTTCTTTAGTGTGACTACGAGTTTTGGCAACACACAGTTTGATATCCCTGAAACAGTCCTCTTTGTTTTGCAGAGTCCCTGTGATGCCATAAGATTGCATAGTAGCATAATTACAGCACTTGCTTTCAGTTTTAGCTTGTGAGAAGGCATTCACCCTACAGCATTTTGCTCTTTAGAGACTGAAACGTTGAGCTGGTACTGAACTGTTCATTGACACTGGTACTGCCGTGCCCTGTGTGAAGAGAAGTGGGGGTGGAAAGAAATAACTTCTGAATGTTTGCGATAGTGGAAGGTGATGGTGACTACTTAGAACTGTGCTCTTTCTGTTTGTTGAAATGCTAGCTGTTGTTGAAGTGGGTGCACTTTGCCATTTGGACAGCAGCGGGTAACCTAACACTGATCAATAGCACCCATATGTTGAAATGATATCTCTTGTTGAAGTGTGTGCACTTTGCCATTTGGAAAGCAGAGGCCAATAAAACACTGATAAATTGCATCAGCTGAGTGCAGAAACATACCTCGGCGTTTTATATATATAGATTGACTTGCCATCTCAAATTACGACTCAACAAAAGGGAGCCTGCACCTTCGAACCGACTTGATGCTAGTAGGATGATATTGACTTGAACTGTCTCGCCATCAACTTGACTGTAGCTAAAGTGACAAGAAACCCAATTTGTGCTGTCGAACCACCAAAAACAAGAATAAAGGTCCTGTGAAGAGGCTCTGTAGCCCTTGTCCACTTTTGGGTTTGGAACTGCAGTGACTTTTAGGCTCCCTCTTACCTATCTTGTTATTAAAGACTTATCCTTTGAACATTTACATTGTACCAGTCTTGTGAATGAACACTTCTGCTCATCTACCCAGAGTGCCCCTTTCATCAAATTCAGCATTACCTATGGTTTCTGTCACAGAGGTGCGATTTCTCTAGTGTTTCCTGATTCCTTGTTTACATTTCATTGTTGGATGAAAGGCTATATTTTTATAGACGCTTGATTGGGCTTTCTTCTATTTTGGAACCATTATACTTACGTTGTAAGGATTGCTACTGTTATTAGCTCTTACCCCTCCTGAAGGTATAGCCTGCCCTTAGCCTTCGCTAACACACAATCAAAGGAGGTATACCTTTAAGGCTGTGACTATTTCACCTTTATGATTGGAATCACTGCTGGTTTAGTAGTATTGTGGGGCTGAGCAGGCGGTATAGCCACCATTCATCCCTGTACTGATGCAGAGCAGTAGTCGTTTCTTCACACCAAGTCCTAATGCATTCATCAATTTGACCAGGATCACTCAGAGTGTCAAGTAGGATGCATGAATCCCAAACCCGCCAGCTACTGAGGCCCCTTTCACCCACCCTTCTGTATCCCTGTGCAACGCGCGCTTAACAGAAGACTGATCTGTGCAGATATGCAGCAAACGGCAGGGAAGCCATCAAATCATTATCTATAGTTAGCAAGACAGACACTGCTGCCACAATGCAAAGCGTGACATTCTAGAGAATGATGCCGGTGCACGCATTGTAATGAGAGCTGTATTTCACATGAGTGATGTGTTTGGCAATGCTTGTCTGAAGTGTCATGCATGACTGCAAGACAATTGGGCTAGAAAATCTGGAGATATAGAGCCCGAGCCAAGTGGAGGGGGAGGGGCTTCATGCCAGCAATCAAACACAGAAAGACAGGAACAAATATGCCCAGCAAGAGAAAGAGACAGGGATAGAAAAAGAGAGGGAGGGAGGTGCGGAGAGAGCGACACAGAGAAAGACTTAAATATACATAGGGCCTGATTCACAGAGCGTTTTTCAATGGGACTGCGCCATTATAAAAGACTTCTGTGAATCAGGCCCACAGTGTTTAAGGGACAAACATGTCGAAAACAGTGGCCTACAAATACCTATAAAAGGCATACTCCAATCAAGACAAATGGGGCGAACAAGACAGACAAACGACAAGGAAAAACGGTATTTAACTCTATCATCATGCCAATTACAGAGAGAGAGAGAGAGAGAGAGAGAGAAAGAGTGAAAGAGACGCACATGACGTAAATGGACACAAACTGCCTCACCACGAGTCTGGCGGTAACCTTTAAATGCAGCAGTAACGCTATTACCACTGCATTTAAGGGTGCGCCAAATCACGGGTTTGGCAGGATTTACCCCCAGCTATAAACTGGGGGTAAATCTGCCGTAATTTTGCCAATTTTTGGCGCTATTATCGCATGCCAATACCGCCGACGGTAGTAGCGCTGAAAATTTCCCATTGGGCCTAATGGGGAATGGGGAATTCCCAAATAGGCCCAATGGGGAATGGAGAATTACCGTTCCGCCAAACCCATGATCCAGCACTAATAGCGCCGGGGTGTTTGGCGGTAACGCTAATAGCCCCAGCGGTATTACTGCCAGTATACCACCGAACTCGTAATGAGTCCAAAGACTGGAAGAAATCGAAGCTGTAAACACATACGTAAACAGATTTACAGTGGGCGAGATATGAAAGTGAGAATGAAAGGGTGGGACCACGATGATATTGTAATGCGTTTTAATGTTAAGTGGTCTTGCACAGTGCCCTTCAGCCATTTTTGGGAGCCTTGCTGTGTGGCCCTGTAAAGAAAGAAAGAAAGGGTTGGCTTATAGTGGGATGGAGCAAGAGGAAGATGCAAGAACTGTCTTGTTAATGAGTGCAGGTTAGAAGCAATGAAGGGGCTCTTTCTTCAGTGGGTCAAAGTAGCTGAGAGTAGAGGTATGGGTAGTTGAGGTTCCCATCCTGGTCACCTTATGGTGCTAATTGACTAGCCAGGTTTTTAGCTGTTTTCTGATGGAGAGATGGTCTTCTCCTGTGCATAGGACAGAGCGTTCCAGAGCTTGGTTGAGGGGAAGGAGAAGGGCCATTCTCTGTGCGGTTTCCTAGTGAAGGTAGAGATCATTACAAAGGCATCAAAGTTGGATTGAAGACGTCCTGATGGTTGCTAGTGAGGAACTCTCTTCTGATGGATTCAGAGCCCTGTTATGGAAGGCCTGTTGCCTTATGGATAGAGTTTTGAAGAGAATCCTTCGTTTGATCGGGAGCAAATGGAGTGTACAGAGGGCTGGCGTGATGTCTTTGTATTGTTTCAGTCTCGGGAGCAATCTGGCTTCCTTGTTCTCTACCTTTTTTGGTTCGTTGAGTAGGTAGTCCACGAGTCCAAGGTATTGGCTGTTGACCTAGTCTATCCCACTTTTGCCAACCTACACTTTCACCAAATCACTTTTTACCAATTTATTTCCACTGTATTTGCCGCAAAATGCAGATGGTATGTTGCGGTATGTTGTATATGGGGGTGGGTGGCAGAGAAGGAGGGGTGCAGCGAGACACCCACCCCCACATTTTGCAGTAAAATAGCAGAAAACTTGTTAAACAAATTAGGTGAAAATGTTGCTCGGCAAACTAATTCAGGAATTATGCATGCACCCATTAGAGTAATCTAGTCTTGAGAGTACACCTGCAGAAAGTGACCTGATCCAGTGTGTGAAGGGCAGGTAGTGCATGATGATAATTATGTGTTTTTTTATAGAGCGTTGACCCCAAACTGCTTTACAGTGAACTCATTTAGATAGAATATCACCCAAACAAAGTTGGTACGCATTTATCAACCTCAGAACGATGAAAGGCTAAGTTGGCCTTGCCAGGATCTGAACCTGCTACCTGCCGATCTCACACAGATCGCAGCAGCGAGCGCTCAACCCACTGAGCTATCTTACCGGCTGATGTGTTGCCTGGTATGCAGCAAGAAGAAACGACTTCTTATGATGGCTTTAACGTTTGCTTGCAAGGGTGATCACAGTCCACCTGAATTCTGGGATTTCTGGCAGTTGTTGTGGGCAGGTGTCTATTGCATCCAGGCCAGCAGATTGACATGGGATTTTCTGGTGCCGTGCTGAAGATTATAAGATTTGTTTTGGTTGGGTTGAGTTTAAGCATGTTTGCCGTTATCTAAGAGTCCATGTGTCCAATGCATGTGCTGAGGTCTACTGTGTTGGTTATGGAGGCATTCGGGAGCTTGCATATGTTTTCAATATCATCTGCATAGTTGAAGCATGTGCGACTCGAGTTGTTAATAAGCTCCAGGACCTGGACCATGTTAGTGTTGAACAGGAGTACGGCTGTACCCTTTGGGTACTTCTCATACTCACTTGAGAGGAAGTAAGCATGCGCATTGTTTTAGTCCTCACTGTCTGAAAGGATGTGATCCAGATCAGGACGATTACTATTAGGCCAATATCCTCTTGTCTTTTTATTTGATGATGGTGTCAAAGGGGGCAGAAATATCCAGCAGGGTGCACTGGGTGAGTTAGTGTCTGCGCTGTTTTTAGGATGTCCCATATCGACCAAAGAGTCGGTTCTGTTCCGTTTGTCTGCCCCAATCTGTGTTGTGACTGACGGAGCAGGCTGTTGTTTTTGGTGAATTCCTATGTGATATATATTTATTTATTTATTTATTTATTTATTTATTTTGCACCAGGATCATGTTTTTTATTTAAGTCTGGCCTTGTTCGGGGATGCCTTGATAGACCCACAGCAGCCATGAACCCGGGATCCGACAGTCTCAGCCTCCCCATTATTTGTATCGCGTTCATACACACGAGTTTCATAGTGTAACGAGGCAAGGGAGAAAACAAGGGAGGACAAAACAACGATCTTATCAGGCCCAGTCACATTGGGAACGTGCAAGTGCAGGAGAGAGGGAAGGGGGAAAGTGCAGGGGAAAGGGTAAAGGTGTAAAGGGCTGAACAAGGAATATAAAAACAACAACAACTGGTAGCACAGCCAGCAAGTGCGAGGCTTAAAGCGCAGAAAAGGGGTGTCAGATAAGTGCAGGTAAGGGGACTGTAAGATTACAGGTACAGACCCATGTGCAAGGGTTGCCAGGAGGCAGTGTGGGTGTGTGGCTGGGTGGGCAGGGACCTGGGCCCAAAATCAGAGGGTAGCCAGGTGCACGGAGCCAAAGCAGACAGATCAGCAGGAAGAGCGAAGGCAGAAGCGAAGAGGAAAGTCTTGAGGTGCTTCCAGAACCGGAGATGATTCTCCTCAAGTTTCAGAGTGGCAGGGAGGCTGTTCCAGAGGGAGGCCAGAGGTTCTTAGCCTCACAGGTGGGAGCAGGAAGAGGGCCAAGGGAGGCTGGCCAGAGAACAGGAAAGGAGCGTGGAGGTGTGCCAATGAGGATAAAATCCATTTTACTGGCATTAAGGCACAGATCATTGGCGACGCACCACTCATGGATGGCAGACGGACAGTCAGAGATGAGGGAGGGAGAAGAGGTGGCAGAGGGAAGCCTGAAAACGTGTGTCATCAGCATAGCACTGAAAGTAGCAGCAGACAGTGGTAATGTGGTGGGAAAGGGGTGCAAGGTATTGGTTGAAAAGCAAGGGAGAGAGGTTAGACCCCTGGGGAACACCGCAAGTGGAGTGAGAGATGGAGGAAAGGAAGGACCTGGGCAGCTCGATCAGAGAGGAAAGGGGTCAGCCAGGCCAGGGCCTGATCGGTGATATACCCAGGTTATCACAGAGATGGTTGAGCAGGATGGCATGGTTGACTGTGTCAAAGGCAGAAGAGAGATCGAGTAGGATTAGGACAGAAGGGATTTTAGAGCCAAGGTTGGAGAGCAGGTCGTCACAGATGTTTAGGAGAGCAGTTTCAATGCTTCTGGAAGCTTTGAAGGCAGACTGATGGTCGTGGAGACAACCCACAAAGTCGGTGTGAAAATTAAGCTGGGAGATGGCCAGCTTTTCCAAGAGTTTGCCCAGGAAAGGAGTAATAGAATTTGGGTGATAGCCGGGCAGGATGGGTCGGCTGTGGGTTTTTTGAGACAAGACAGTGCTTCAGAGGGGAGGGGAAGGCTCCCGATATGAAGGAATGGTTACAGAAATCAGGCAGAGCCGGAGCAAGGGTGTCAATGTGGTCCTTGATGGTTTTGGATGAACAGGGAAGAACCTGTTTTGACAAGACTTTCATAGATCGGACTTGTCTGGAAATGTCGTCGGGGGAACAAAGGAAAAGATAAGAAGGAGGTAAGAGGAAGAGAAGCAGCAGAAGGAGGGCAAGAAGTCTCAGAGAGAGAAGCGGGGACGAGTACAGGACGAGAGGGTGGGCAGGATTTCCCAGGTTCTAGAGATGAAATGAGAGGCCAGGGTCGTGCAAAGGGCCTGTGAGGTGACATGAGAGGTAGAGACTGCAGCAGGGTTGGCCAGCTCCTTGCAGATTTTAAAGAGTTCAGCCAAGTTGTTAGATGCCGCTGAGACACGGGATTGGATATGGGTTCTCTTCTTAGGGCAGACGAGGAGCTGGTATTGCCTTTGGAGCAGGCAGCGGGCCAGTTTGTCAGAGGATGCACAAGAACCCTGCCATTTCCTCTCGGCCACTCTACACTTGCATTTAAGGGTAACTAGGTCAGAGTCGAACCAAGAATTGCACTTGGCTTTGGGCTTCAAGCGGATCTTCATGACAGGGGCAAGAACATCAAGAGTATCAGAGTTAGAGGAGTAGAGCGTGGAAAGGGCTGTGTCAGGATGGTAGTAGGTGGAAGTATTGGCGATGGCTTGGCCTGAGGGTAGCGAGGGTGAAATGGGAGGAAAGGAGAGAGTGATCGCTCCAGGAGAGAAGAGTGGTCAGAAGGATAGAGAGGGGGAGGTCTGAAGAGATCAGAGCATCCAGAGTGTGACCAGTGGAGTGAGTCGAGCCAGAGAGGAGAATAGAGAGAGAGAGTAGCAGAGGTCACAAAGGAGTCCAGATGAGGGACAGGAAGCATCCAGATGGATGTTGAAGTCTCCAAGAAGGTGGAGTTGAGTGGTCGAGGCCAGGAGGCAGGAGGAGAGGTTCGCCCACTCAGAGAGGAAGGAGGCGATCTGACCAGATAGTAGTGTCTGTATAGATAGTAATCTCAGTGAGAGAGTGGCCAGGAGAGAGTGCATGGGAATGACAGAGGCAGGAATCCACTCTGGAAAGATCGACGCTACACCACCATAGTAACAGTTGAGTCTGGTTGCAGAGAGGATCTTGTAGCCATCAGGGAGGAGAGGGTCAAATCTTGTGACAGAGCTGGCCGTGAACCATGTCTCAGTGAGACCGAGGACATCAAGGTCAAGTTCTTCCAGAAGGTGGCAGATGTCGGAGGAGTGTTTCACAGCTGAGCGAGAGTTGAGAGTGGCAATATGGAGAAGGATGCCATCCTGGAAGGACTTCCGGGGAAGGGTACAAATCAGAGGTACGCCCTGCGGAGGTTTAGTAGGAGCCTGAGGGAGGGCAGAAGAGGAAGGAGAGGGTAGGGTAGCCAAGGAGGTTGCAGAGGGGGGAGGCAAGGAAGCTGAAGAAGGGAAAGACGGGACAGCAGGAGAAGAAAGGAAATTGATGAGGCATGGGAAGCGTCTGTGAAAGAGTAGAAGGTTGGCCTGAGATCCTTGGACCATGACGGTGCCATTAAGGTAGACATTAATGATGACCTTAAAGGAGTGGAAGGGGTCCAGGAGTGCCTGCCAATGGGTGCCACCATTAATGGGTGAGGAAGAGAAAGGAGAGAGCACAGACAAAGAGGATGTCAGTGAGGGTCTGTCTGTGAGGGTCAGTCTGTCTGTTTATATCTATTAGCAGATGAACATTTCAAGCAGTTTGGTGATGAGTAGGCCTAAGAGCTGTATTTCACATGAGTAAGATTGCTAAGTAGTTTGCTGGATTGTTTAGGTCAGCAGTTTTCTTTTAGAAGAGGTTTGATGAAGGCTGGGTTGAACGCCTGATGGATGACCCCTGGCTCAATGGAAGCATTTAGGAAGGCTAAGAAGGACGGCGCTAGTCTGGGTTGTTTGGTTAATTCTTTGTAGATGATGGGGAGGCATGGGACTTCAATTGAGTCTGTTGGATTACTAGTGTTGACTGTGGTGGGGAAGAACTTGGTTGAAAAGAGGTGAAAGACTGTTAGTGAAGGGGTAGATGGTATTGTAGGTGCTGTCTTCCTGTTTGGGTTTGGTAGAGTTGTTTTTTTCCTGTCCAGATGGCCTTGGATTTGAAGAATGGTGTTACTGAAGTGTGACGCAATGGAGTTGCAGGGTTCTTGCATTGCTGTTGGCATTATGTTGCAAGCTTCAGAGTTTTTGAACTCATGATTGATTTAGGAGAGTGTGTTTATGCTGTGTTGTGCAGATTCTATTCAATGCGATTAATGGGCCTTTTTTGCTTTGAGTGTTTGCATTCTGTAGGACCGAAGCTGTCAATGGTAGGCCAGTAATTCAATTTCTTATCCAGATTTTCTCCAGCCTTCATTTGTCTTTTTTGAGGATATTGCGTTTGTGAGTATACCATTTTACGACTTGTATCTTTTGTGAGAGTTTTAAGAGCTTTTTTGTTGCAATGCTGTTTAGGGTGCTGATTATCCATTTATGGCTGTTAAATCGGTCATCTGGTGTTTTGGGCCTGGTTTTCAATTATATGCTGGTGTTTGGAAGCCTCAATATTCTGCTGGAGATGTTTCATGTTCTGGTAGCATTGGGGGTGCGTTAGTTGATTTATTTTGAAAGCAGTAGAGCTTCAGTAAGATTGGTGAATGGGATCAAATGGTGGTCTCACAAGGATAGTGGGCTGTGTGTTGCAGAAGATGCCATCCACAGTGTGTTCAGTTTCATGGGTCAGACCTTTACCCATTTGTTTGAGGTGTAGTGGTCTGAGATTTGCAGAATATGAATGTGGCTGCATAGTCCTGCTTCTCTTGTCGAAGGTTTAAGTCTCCCAGTATGGTGACGTGTTGGTGGTCTACTGAGAGATTAGCGACTGCGCAGCTACTTTGTTTCTGAAAGAAGGGTTGTAAGAAGGTGGTCTGTAGAAGAGAAGGAAGCTTAGCTTGGATCTGTGTGAGACTAAGAGGAGTGAGGCACCGTACGGGATGTTGTTGGTGGCCACATATTCCCACAGAGAGAGAAGTTGGTAGAGAGGCAACAAGAGAGAGAGAAAGCATGAAGACAGAGATAGATAGACAGATTATTCAGGAGAGAGAAAAACAAAGAGGAGATAACGATGGTTTGACACACAATAGACACACTGCCAGAGAGAAAAACAAAAGGGGTATGGGGGGGAGAAAAAAGACAGACTGATGATCCTGCGAGAGAAAACCCGAAAGGCAGACATGGGTCGAGAAAAAGACAGAGCAAGGTAGAGCAACAAGAGTTTGAAGATAGCAGTTGAAAGGGAAGCAAATAGGGTGAATAAATGACAGCTTAAGAAAGAGAGATGAGACAACCGAGCCAAACCGATGCACAATGTGGTAGAGGCATAGAGACGGAGGCTGTGCGAAAGGGAGAAAAGGAGGCCAAGACGAGTCATAGCCGCACAAAAAGAGAGCTAGGAAAAGAGAGAAGGGAAGTGAAACAGAAACGGCAAAAGAGTGGGAGAGAGAAACAGAGCCAATTAAAACCCACCGAGTGCCACAATGTTAAGAAGAAACAGAAAGAGGGCACCCATAAAAAGTGCGATTCTGAGAAACGAACAGAGACAGAAGGGGAAACAGAAACACTAGAAAGACATGATTATAAGGCGAAGTGAGAAAAAGCAGTAGAAAAAGAGAAAACATGTAGATGGAGACAGAGGCAACTACACAAATATGGATAGAAACAGAATACCAAGAACAGGCAAAAAAGTCAAATGGAGATAAGGATAAAGAGTGGAAGTCACCAAAACATAATATGAGTCTGACAGATTTCCTGAGACCCAGAAACTGACAGAGGGATGGAGGAAGAATAGCCTAAACCTAGTAAAATATATATATTTTTTAAAAGACATAGAAACATGAATGCAGTGAAATGAAAAGAGAGAAAAGACACAGTGGTTAAGAAGTGTTGGCTCTTCATTTCTATGCATCACTTTTTGTTTTCTGTATGTACTTGTGGTGGTTCAGACTGTTTTCTGACGCATGTCTTGAGTTCTATGTGTGCAGGGACTGAAGCGACCCCCGGTTGATGAGGCGCAGAAGGCCAAACATGTCTCAGATTGCTTGTGTTTCGGTGCAGAAGGGGTGCATCCTAGCGGGTTGAGATGGACGGCTTTTATTGGGGGCGGACTCAAGATGTGGCTGGTGCAATTTTTCAAAGGAACGATCAACTAAAAAATCAATGAACTGGAATTCTGGACAGTGAACTGGAATTCTGGACAGAGGGATTCCTAATGTTTAAGAAGTTTGAGATCACATATTTACTACACTCATCATTCTGAGTTTTTCTGAGCGAGGCGGATAGATGCACAAAAAGAGAAAGAAAGAGAGAGAGGGGGGGGCAGGGCTGTCAGGTGCTAAGCCCTGGGACTTATTTTCAACTCGGGCCGAGCCCTGTCTCGCCTGGCAGTGTTATTTGCCATGCTTGTTCTGTGCTCCTAGTCCTGACTGTGTCTGAAACTGAGACTGCGGTTGTGCCCATCCCTTCCAAAGCAGAAAGCTCATGAAATGTACATGTTTTCCTATAGTGGAATAAAGTGTGAGGCTACTGTGCCTCATTTTAAAGTATTGCAATGTTGCACGGGCTCCCCTTCATACGAGTCTCAATTCTATCGCTAAGAAAAATCACTTTAAAATGCAGCATTTGGCTGAATGTTCTCACATTTCTGGACGGGGGCTTGCTATGTTCGCTTTCATAGTGGCTCAACCCTTCCCTCAGATGCATAGACACCCAAAATATATGTTTACAAACACAGTGACCAAAATGAATTAGAATTAGAGGCACCGATGTGATTTCCCTAGCAGCACAGAACTGTGCTACTGAAATAACAGGGCACTGAATTGTCTTCAGTCTTCAGTACTCAGTTGTATTAAATTCACTAGGCAACACTGTTATATTTTAAATGCACCACTTCATTCCACATTTTCACACGCTTAATATGATATATAAAAAAAAGGGTTCCGGGCCTCTCGCCAGTGGGACAGGACATGGCACCGTCAAGCCGGATCACACAAATGGGAGGCGCCGGACATTACTGTTTTAGAATCTAAGCATCAAGAAAAGGAAAAAAGGGAGATAGAAATAATCACCATGGGAAACAGAGAACATTATATAAAATTACAGAGCCGGGCGGAGTGATGGAGCTCGAGAAGGAGAGACTGAAATAAAGATCCTGGATGTTTATTAAAGGAAGTCATAAAGAGGAACTGAACCAAGGGGAGGGGGGAGGCTGGAGAGACATGGGGCCTTATTACGACATTGTCGGTCCGGAAACAAGGGTGCCGGTAAGCTTACCGGCACCCTTGTTTGCAGACATGCAAATTACAAGTGTGCCTGCCTGGGGCGCTGCGCCCGACAGGTCTGACCTGGCCGGGCGCAATGGCCATGGTAGGGAGACTCCTCACAGACGCGTCGTCACCGTTGTCAACGGTGCCAGCACTTCCGTCTCCCCACTCCGATAGAGTCCTATGGGGCTCTATGGGAGTGAAGAGTTAAGAAATCCAGCACCTGAGTTCCCGCGCCGCCGGGGCTTGTAATGTCCCGGTGGCACCGGGAAGTCAGGAGCCGGTAAAATGTTATGAGTCTGGCGACAAACCCGCTGGTAGAACTGGCAGGGTTACCACCGGACTTTTAGTGAGGCCCATAGACTTAAAAATAGATACAGAACTATAGAGACACAAAGAGAGGGTGAGAGACATGGGGAGACATAGCGATAAATACAGAGATGGAACTGTAGAGCTACAGAGGAAGGGAGACATGGAGAGACAAATACATAAATACAGTGATTTAATTATAGAGCCACAAACAAATGGAGGGAAACATGGAGAGACAACAATCTAAATACAGAGATTTAACTATAGAACCACAAACGGAAGGAAGACGACACGTAGAAGCAACGTTATAAATACAGAGATTTATCTATAGAGCCACAAACCAAGGGAGTGAGACATGGAGAGAGACAAACACAAATACAGAGATTTATCTATAGAGCCACAAACAAAGGAAAGGAGACATGGAGAGACACAGGCATAAATATAGAGATTTAACTATAAAGCCACAAATCAAGGGAGGGATACATGGAGAGAGACAAATACAAATACAGAGATTTAACTACAGAGCCACAAAGAAAGGGAGGGAGACATGGAGAGACAAAGACATAAATACAGAGATTTAACTATAAAGCCACAACCGGAAGGAAGACGACATGTAGATGCAAAGTTATGAATACAGAGATCTAACTATAGAGCCACAAACAGAGGGAGGGAGACATGGAGAGAGACAAACACAAATACCGAGATTTAACTATAGAGTCACGAAGAAATGGAGGGAGACATGGAGTGACATAGATATAAATACAGAGATTTAACTATAGAGCCACAAACAGAGGGAGGGGCAGCAGGGAGGAAGTCAGATGGTGGTATGAGCAGACAAAAAGATGATTACATGCAGTGTGTGGATGAAATTGACGAAGAGGACAGGATGACCTTTCTGTGCAAGGCTCTCTAGGCTTGACACCGAATAAAGGATACAATTCAAGGGAACATGACCCACTCGGTTCCTGACTTCAGCCAGCAGTCTGCCGATATTGCTATGTTATGTTATGTAAATCGTATTTATAAGGCGCCAAAGCCCGCAGGCATCCAGGTGCCGAAAGACAGAAGTAGCACGAGAAAACTGGAGATTTATTCTAGCTAAACAGGATTGTCTTCAACTGTTTGAGGAAGAGAAGGTGATCTTCTATCTTACGTATCCGAGGTGGTAGGGTGTTCCAGGCTTGTGCACCCTGAACATGGAAGGCCCGCCCTAGTCCACGGGATCTTTTTATCCGTGGCAGTGCCAACAGGGAGCCTTACGTTGATCTTAAGCATCTATTCGGTTGATAGATGCTGATCCTCTCCTTCAAATATAGGGGAGCATTACCGTAAAGACATTTGTGACATGTAGTAAGCAGTTTGAATTGAATGCGGGCTGCCACCGGGAGCCAGTGGAGTTTTTTTCTTGCAGCACTAGTGGGTTCAAAACTTTTCATCTGAAAGATAATTCGCACGGCTGCATTTTGTATTTTCTGCAACTGTTGAATATCAGCCTTATTGGCTCCTCCTAGTAAGGTGTTACAATAGTGCACACGTGGCAGAATCACTGCTCTTACGAGTTTTATACGGTTTTCCACCGATATTAACGGAGCTACTTGTCTAAGTACCTTTAAATGGTAGTTGGTGTTGGTAGAGATGGCTGTGACGTGTGCCTCACCATCAAGACTTTCCTCCATGTAAGTGCCCAAGGTCTTGACTTTCTGCACAATCTTAATTTGATTGCCTTCAATGGAGAAGCAATTATATTTTTGGTTTAGTTTGGATTGAGCATGCTTAGAACCAAAGAGCATCAACTCAGTTTTGGCAGCATTTAACCAAAGCCAATGTGCTGACATCAATTGTTTTATGACGTGGTATGCTACAGTTAGGGTTTGTTGATCAACATTGTAGTTCCCGGTTATGTTCAGTACCAACTGAAAATCATCTGCATAATTACAGAAAAAGATCCCCAGGGATTCCAACTTAACACATAAGGGTAAAATATAAATGTTGAACAATAAGGGTGAGAGACATGCCCCTTGGGGAACTGCACATGTTATTGTCTGTGGCTCAGAAGCATCTAATAGAGCCCTAGTGTAAGACCAGAATCAGTACCATGCCCTCATAAACTCGATGTACTGTCAATGCCTAGGGCCATGAAAATATGCCAATCCATTCAACTTAATTGGTAGACTAATTCACTGAAGCAGGTGCAAGGGTGCACGTTGCACTTTACAAAAACATGGATAAATAAGTACGCGGTTAGGTACACAGTCGACGCTATCTGTTCCTGAGACGGAGAAGGGAAGAGAACAAAGAAGGAGCCTCTTCTGGATGCCACCTGCATTCATACCTGTCGACTATCCACCAGGAATGGCGGTAGCTCCCCGCCACCTCAAACTCAATGCCCGCCCCCCATGCCCGGCAGTCGTCTACCTGAGGGGAAACCTTCTGGGGCAGAAAACATGTCCAAAGTGTAGTCGGCGGGAGGAAGGATGTTGAAGAGGACCCTGAAGACAGAGCAACTTGCAACGGAGGGGGTCCTGGGGAAAGACAACGAAACGCTTAGGAGCCATTGGTTTTGCACCAGCATGAAAATGTCAGCTGGTGGAAAACTTGTCAAGTCTTCTAACTCCTGCTGTTCTCACTTTTAACTTTTGCTTTCTTGGATGTCAAACCTACTCTTTGGAAATTGACTAGCACAGCAACAGAGAACCAGCCCAGGACAACATCCTTGTCCCAGACCTGAACCCTCTTGCAAGAGCCCCAGTCAGAGCTGATTTGCTGGAAAACTCACATTAGCAGGCAAGTCGCCACCTACAGGAAACAATGTCCAAGACATACACAACCTTCTCTCCTCGTTCCTCCCAGACCTAGATTTAGGGAAAAGATATTTATCAACAAAAAGTGAACCTGAAATACTATTGGGGTTCGGTCAGAGTTCATGATATGTGAAGCAGGTGCACAATGGTTCCCTTGGTTCATGAAGGGAAGAGATGAAAGTATGAAGTCCAGTTTGAAGAGAAACATTAAAAAAAACTCTCTTTCATAGAGGAAATTGGGAGATTATAACTCTCCGACGATCAGGAGGGTATAAAAGTCCCTTATAGGTAGATCAGGGTAGACCATCCTTAGTGCCCACTAAATATCTTGGACTGAAGACCCCGCCAGCCACGTCTCAGGTCGGATCTCACTCCAATGGTGAGAGTACATTGGACATTTCCTAGACCGCACGCCGTGTTTTGACGCAGGGCTTTTGGCGCAGGCCATTTGGGCATGGCACCTTGGGAGCAGGTCCCTTTTAGGCACGCCCGGTTGCCCGCAGCCAGTAGGGCACAGTGACCTGCCGGATGGGATATTTATGTTTGCTTAAATATTTTGTCAACGGAAGCATGAAAAAAATGCAGTGCTTTGGTTGACAGTATCTATAAGCAAATACTAGCAGTTCAGTACATGCAGCTGTCCCGTAAGTGACGGCACCATGCACAAATAAGTTGCTGTGTCTGACATGCTATCTTTGTGGGACACTGAAACAGCCAGTGCCAAAAGGGCTGTGCCAGAACGTCCAGGACACGAACTTTGGACTCTGCAACACTGTAACTCCTAACTGTGAAAAAAGGAAAATACTGTTCACCACAAATGCAACCGGTATCGTGACATGAAGCGATGAGTGAAAAGTGCAGAACAGATCAGACGGGCAATGCTGCCTCTCTTCTGAGAAGATTGGGAGAAGAATTGGGGACTGCCAAAAGGAAAAGGAAAAGGAGAAGAGAGAGTATGATAGGCCAGCAAACAGAGAGAGGAATGAAGCTGGCTTATGTGTGTTAAAGATAAACATTAGTTTGCCCCCCTACAGTAGAGTTATTTATGCACTATCTTCAACTAATAAACATAGGCAAAGCCAATAATTTTGGTTTTTGGACAGGCACTGTATAGACATTTGCCAGTTATTGGCAGAAATCACCATCTATGGTGTTCCCGTTTAATAGTCCCAAAAGGGTGGGTGTGGTAACATGGAGGCAAAGGAAAGTGGAATTGGGTCACGGGGGTGTCCCTACTGTAAGAAAACGGAAATGCCACGGCTGCCGTTTTTGCCAGAACAATGTGATTTCCTTGCAGAAATTTCTTCGAAGCCCATTTGCTCGAATTGGTTTTACCACATTTTACTGCAAAAATGCAGCCCCCTTCACACCCACCCCACCCACCTTTCTAAATTCCTAAACTCAACCCCCAATCTACATATTGCGCCGAAATATGGCCTGCAACGAAACGCATCATATTCACACAGATCGGGTAACCACGTCGGTGGGGATGTTTTCCAGTCCTGCAGAGTGTTAAATGTAGGGTTAAAGTCACGCAGATAAGGTGTGCACATTATTCTACACTTTATTTAACACTGAGGGATGTCTATAGTTCTAGTCAGGCAAAGCGCGGGAACGGGTGATAATCACTGTTTCCGCCTACTTAAAACGAATGCAATCACGCCAGCAAGCGATTCTCATGCTGGCGTAAATGCATCAGAGGCCTTGGAATCCACTAGCTTTTAGATGCAGCTACAATCTGGTGGATTCCATAGGAATGCATTGTATATGCCTCCCGCCATGCATACATGGTGGGAGACACATGTGTTTGTATTACAAAGTGCAAATCATGAATGTAAACCTGAATCCGCCCGGATTTACACCCCTTTTTGCAATTCGCAGAGCAATGAAAATTGCACGCAGATGCAAGTCCTCACATTGGCTTTCCTCTGTCTGGAATGTATAGGCTCTCAAAAGGACCCCACGAGTGCATTTGGCTCTGTAGGATCGCACGGATCCATACCAGATCCAAGTGACATTAGCATCGCTTACCAGATCCATCTGAGGAGTCCAAAAATGGGTGGATTTAGGGATGCACATTTCAAATGACCTCCTAGAGAAAAACAGTCTCTGATACAGACCATTGCTAGAAACTCGTCTGTAAGTCCCACAGATCATAGCAGGTGTATTTGTAAAGTGCACGCTCACCCCCAAAGGGGCATCTTGGCACAAACAACAGATGTTTACCCATCTTAATGGTGCTCATTGCATGGACCTCAGAGGGATGAAGGGCTGAGTAGACCTGCCTGGACTCGAACCTGGGTCCAGGCGGTCAGACGCAGGTGCTTGTAGGGATGCATCCCTCCACTGAGCCACAGACCCAGCTCGCAATAACGAAGGTGTTAAGACAGGCGTATATGTCGCACGCCTGCCTCACTACCTTCTTTAACTGGAAGTTTCATTTCTTATGGTCATCAAACGGACAAATGGCGTCCTTCCGGCTTTACTGCTCTTACTCAAAACCACACGTTTTAATGCCAACATGTATCTTCATGCCGGCGTTAAATCAATAGTTTCCTGTGGAATCCCCCTGCCTGTTATACCTGGCAAAAGCAGGCCGATTCCATTGCAATCCATTGTACAATGCATTTATACTCTCCCACAAACGTAGTGGAAGAGTAAGGTGTAACGGCCATTTTGTTTTGCATGTTACTTTTCTTGCACATGGTGGACAATCTGAAAATGGAACGAAGGCGACCATTTGCCAGGAGAGCAAATGGACGTGGCCCCCGCCAGTGCAGTTAAAACATGTTCACAAATGACCCCATGGGCTATTAATGGGAATCACTTGGCTAGCACATCCTGTCCTCACTGGATAAGACCTCACGTAAATAGGCCATCATATTCCATTACACCAGCAATCGAGGGGTTTATCAGATGGCGGGGGATACGTGTGAACCCCACTCCCACTGGAGAGACGTTTCAAGGAAAAGTAATCCATCCGCACAGGAAAGGAATGGCTCAAGCGGGGCCCGGGGAGTAGCCGAGGCCCCTGCATTGGAGCTGCGGGAGGAAGGGCTCTTCACGCTGCATAGCAGAGCAAACGGAGCATGTCACGCGGCTGGAGTCCTTGCTTCACGGTGCATTAAAGCTGGGTGCACGACACACTCTCCCTTAGGGAGTCCAGGCAAGGGCTGCGTTAACCATTACGGGCAGTGCTGGAAATGGAAATGATTAACTGTGGGATCCCACCAGCCACGGGGTGGCGGGTGGGGGCAATGGGGGGAGGCGGTCGAGGGCTGTAAATTAGCGGGAGGAGAAACTTAGGAGATATTTCTCAGCAATCCCCCCATATATTAACATTTACATTTCAGGAGATTCATTTATAAATGATTAAAGGAGGAGCATCTGATGGAATGTTGCAAGCAAATGAGAAAAGGTGCACATCTTGACAAGGCTGTACTTGAATATTTTCTGCAGAGTAAAATCCTGACAGGAATAGTCACAAGAGTTCCAACCGGACGTTCCAGTTACGCGACTTTGATCTATATAACCAGAATTCAAATCCCAATCCCGGCAAGAAAGGCAGAACACTTACGTTAATGGGCACAAGTAGTTTTCTGAGACCTTGGGGGACAGTTTTTGCTGGATCCGGGAAAATCTGCCCCAGTGACCAGCGCTGATTACTGGGAAAAACGCTGATCCTCGACCTCGCTGCTAGGCCCGAAACCATGGCTTGTGTACAGTGTGAGAAAAACAGCCTGGTGCAGATTTATGCAAACCCAGGTCCCACTGTGTTGTCAAGGAGTCCCTTGGGCTAGAGAGCGCTATAACAGTGTCATCACTCATTCATCGACTCACTCTTGAGGCCCGGCGCATTCTGTACAAGTCAACCTAGATATTGAACAACTCAGGGTGAGCCCATATTGACCGCAACACAATTAAAGAAAAAAACCATGGTCTGTGACTCCATTTCCAACTTTGAGGATCCAGTGGCAGCCTATGAATCAAGTGCTAGCCTATACAGACCCAGGAAGAGGTTGGTAAAACCGAGTGCCCTGCAGAGCAGAACCACACGCAAGAAATGGGTTTCAATTTCCTCAATGGGCATTCCCTTCGACGGTTTATGCCTAAATACATGTATTCATGTAATGTAGGGCTGATGGGCGGTTACATGCTCACCTTAGAAAGCAGAGGGGTGGGTTCCGTGGCGTGTACTCATTTGAGCTAAGTGGCGCAGAAGGGTGGGTGAAAGGGAGTTGTGTTAGGGGCAAAACAGAGTAGCAGAGACCTCTTCTGGATATGATTAAATAATGAGATAGAAGCAACACAGAAAACAACTTTAGGTCCACTTCCCTGCATCAGCTGGAGGTGGGGATGGCAGCACTGCACCCTCGGTGTCCACAGACATGACATGGCAGGAGCACAGAACAGTTTTGCAAAACATTGCTTCCGGCTTTAAGTTGCTATAGTAATCCAAACTTCAAGAGACAACTCTTTTGCGGTCAATTAAAGTTTGCGTCTCACGTTTAGGAACATTCAGGAGTGGTTCTTCCAAAGCTTTGGTTTTTATCTTGCAACACTATTTATTTAACAATATGGTGTGTCAGAATGCCATCTGCGAGGCCCGAGTAGCCTGAGCTTGTTTCGAATTTGGTACCCCAAAATGAGGCTGGTATTTCGAGAGCTCTGGTAATCAGACTCACTTTTGTAAAAGCTCCAGGCTGAAAAGGGTAGTCCAAACATGAAACTCAGCGGGACCTGCCCACTAACACCTTTCAGCTGCTCTATTGCAGTTAGGCAGCAGGGCAGTTACGCAGTAACATGTGCATTTATCCAAACAGCCTGATGGAACCCAAAATGCCAACCGCCAAGGACTGCCTTTAACTGATCCAAATTATAAAATGATGTGCTCCCATTGCCTGGTGACAGATTAATATCTAAATAGAAGTCATGTCTAGTTTTGACACGGTGGAGCTGAAAATCTACATTTGTACTGGCCAACAACCCTTAGGTGTAAATTCACTGTCAGCCTGGCTTCTAGTGACCACTTCGGTCTTGATTTTCTGTATATTCACTGGTTTTACCCAAAACAGACCATTTGGGCTCAGCTCGGGCAAAGCATTTGTTCTCTGTGGGAAAGACTTGTCATCTTTCAGGGAGGCAGGATCTGCCCTTAGGGGGCAGGGGAAGGTCCCATACTCCCAATGACAGGTTCTGCAGGCATGCGAGGGGTTACACCAGGAGGTAATTACTAGGGACATTTAGTCTGCAGCAGACAGGAGAGAGGGCAGAGTTAGAGTTGCCAGGGCGAGGAGGGTCCGTCTAAAAACAGGTTCCAGCATCTAGGAATCTGCCAGAGCTCCCAAATTCCCTGTGCACATGCCCCACTTCCTGCAGACAAAGCATTCTGGCACTGACATTACCAGGAACAGACAGTGATCACTGTAGCCAAGACTGGATCCTTATAGAAGGCCTCTAGTGGACAGATCTGCTTTGACAGATTTACTGTATAAGTGGGTGGGATCCAGCCACCCTCAGGGAATCATTTTTGGACTTTAGAAGAAAAAGGATTTTGCTTGGTACTCTGTTGGGTATAGCCTGCCCAAGTCTTTTGCCGTAGAGGTGAAAATAAAGGCTCCAAGGTGGTGAGCTGCCGTGTGGACAAGGCCTAATTGATACTTGAACAATGGAACAAAGATCCTGCTCACTGGGGATGACAGCCCCTTTAAGTGTTCCCTGGCCACCTGGCTGGCTGCAAAGGGCAGAACAAGGGCTGGATGGGGTCCCACAGTAACCTTGGAGTAAAGGAACAGCTTTGGCCTCTGTTGCCTGTCTCGATCTGCTTTTGAGCCAACTGAACCACTTTGAAGTCATTTTCAAGCCGCTGC
This sequence comes from Ambystoma mexicanum, assembly GCF_040938575.1. Taxonomy (NCBI): domain Eukaryota; kingdom Metazoa; phylum Chordata; class Amphibia; order Caudata; family Ambystomatidae; genus Ambystoma; species Ambystoma mexicanum. The sequence goes on from NC_090931.1 coordinate 869,059,654, forward strand.
ATGCCCATCAGAGCTGCTTTTAACACTCACTGCTTTTTGATCCAATTCGAGCCATCAAGACGTTGATTCGAACATCGCCTGACTGTGCTTCATCTGTTTTCAAGCTGATCGCCACGAAAGAGCCATTTCATATCACTGCACCTCATCGAACCAACTTGACCTCTTCTAGATGTAACTCGATCATGGCGTGTTGGTTCTTCACCCGATTCTAGACGGTCACCATTGCAGGACCATATCACATTGCTGGACTGTCGAAGCCAACTTAACTGTCTTAACACCCTCCACTCATTGTAAATCACATAGAAGCCTGTCTTAACTCTGTTGAGACCCAACAACAATCCTAAAAGTTATTTGTAGTGGCCCTAGTGGTATTTGACACCCCACTCCTTACTTTTTTTTGGTTTTGGCGCATGTTGGTGGTGTAACCACCAAAATATTGCCAACACATTGCTAATGTAAAGAACTGTAAATGGGAATTTGGGAGTGTTAGCAAGTCCACATTGTTGTGTGGGTGGGCCGCCGTTGCGGCCTGGGCGCGAAACGTACAGGACGTTACGCAGGGGTTGGGGAGGGGCGGGACCGGGGTTGCGGCAGTTGCCGCGTATGTTAATAATAAAGCAGGTTGAGTTCTATGTTGGCTCTGTGGCAATTATTAAAGCCGGCCCCCCGGGATCCACTGGGGCCACAACAATGGCAACGAGGGGTGAGCAACCCGCCCGTGCCAACATGAGGCCTGCCGTCGGGCAGTAAAGCGCGTCAGCGTGCCTCTGGCAGTTTTGAGTCTCAATACGCGCCTTACTTCACATACCGACACCGGCCTGCACCCGCATAGACCCGCTGGGAATGCACTGCGGGGCCCGGGGCACTTTTGCAAAACGCAAGCGCACTGCCCAGCACATTGGAGGACTGCCTATTAGCTGGGTAGCAGAGGAAAACGAGAGCGCTCTGGCCGGGAGGCTCACACACGTCGGAGCTACACGACCGCGCCCAGTCACGGCCCCATGTGCTGGCACTCAGCAGGAGATATACAGTGAAGTCTCCCAAGCGCAACACACGAACGACCGCTCTGAAGGAAAGCAAGCATAACAGACCAAATATAAAGAAGCTCAGCCATATGCTCAGAAACAAGCCACACACACACGTGACGCACAAGCTGAACAGACCAAGGGAGGCAAAGAAGCAAAGCAGACATACAACATCACTGCAAAAAGGACTGAAGGCACAGCCAGGACAGCTATAAGTGACTGTAGTACCTCACGCAAGCATGTCAGACCCAGCGCTAGCAACAGCCGCGTCCTTAGGAGGGGCAGACAACTCACAAGGAAATGAGCAGCAACCACAGACAACCAGCGGCACGTCACAAATCATGGACATGCCAAACCCATTTGAGATACGGGACACCTCGAATTTAGGACCTCGCTGGGTCATATGGCTCAGAGATTTCAAATTCTACGCAGGAGCCATAGGCCTAACGGACGATGAGAGACTCAAGAACACGCTTTTCATGGCAGTAGGACCGGCAGTGAGGGATATTGCAGGTGAATTACTGAATGTGGACACCGTGACATATGGAGAACTCCATGCCAAACTCTCAGAATACTTCGCGCCACACACTAACGTTGATTACGAGCGCCATATATTTCACACTACCAGACAGGAGAAGGACAAATCCATAGACAATTTCGTCATGCTCCTTAGCATTAAACTGAAGCATTGCGAGTTTCACAAATACTCAAACGAAGAAGCACTCAGATCGCAAGTAATTGCGGGATGTCTCTCCCAACCATTCCGCAAAAAACTGTTACAAAAACAGAGGTCATTAGAAGAAATCCTAGCGCTGGCCCGCATGGAAGCAGCAGTGGACTCACAACTGGACAACCTGGGCAAAGTCTCTATACAACAGCCCACAGAAAACACTGACACCATCAACAAACTGTACGCAAACCCCACCCAAGGAGGAAAGCACCCTGACGCCACATGTTACAAATGTGGGTATGAATACCCACATGCGGGGGAGTGCCCAGCAATAGGACAACAATGCGCTGCATGCGGGGGAATGGACCATTACAGGGCTATGTGCAAAAACACGCCAGGACCCACCCCAGGCAAACAGCGAGCTCAGGAAAGGCGCAGGTACATCCGCCAAAGCCCACCAAGATCCAGAGGGGAGAGCGACCGCACAAACCCCAGGAGAGAAGACAGAGATCGGAGGAACGTCTACACACGAGAGGACAGGCGCCCGCCGGAAGAAGCGAGGCACTCCCAAAGAAGGCATTTCATCAGGTATATTGAGATGCGGTCCCCCACCAGCAGCGAAACCCCGTCTTCAGAAGAAGACCAGAGAAAAAAGGGATATGTGTGGGCCCTCAACAACACCACGGCCACTCAACACAGCCCCATCCTCACATTATATGTCAATAACACCCCACTAAAATTCTTGATAGATACCGGAGCAATGGTCAATATCATCAGTGAACAAGCATATGAGTCACTTACACCGCCACCAAAGATCAGGAAAGCCTCCGTGGACATACATCCCTACGGCGACACAACCCCGCTACCATGCAAAGGCACAATCATGGCACATGGCATAGTGCACCCACAAAGAACACGCAGCAAAAATTCCCTTGCATATTTTGAAAACCGAGGCCAACAGTGGGTGCATTCTAAGTTTTCGGACTGCAGTGGACATGGTTCTAGTGCACATTTTAAACCAACTGATGGCGCATAAATATTTTGCCAAACCAGAGGCGATCGAGCAAACCTTCCCAAAATTGTTCACTGGCCTCGGGAAACTAAAGAACAGAAAAGTGCATCTTCACGTAAACCCACTCGTCAAACCCGTAGCGCAACACTATCGAGGCATTCCTTTCAATATTCAAAGGCAGGTGGAGGACAAACTAGACAAACTCATCAAAATGAACGTAATTGAACCTGTGTCAGGCCGCATGCCCTGGGTATCACCCATTGTCCCCGTCCCCAAGTAATCCCCGGACGGATCCATACGCTTGTGTGTTGACATGCCCAGAGCCAACATTGCCATCGAAAGGGAGAGACACCAAGCACCCAGAATCACAGATATGATCCACCTCCTTCATGGGGCGAAGATCTTCTCAAAATTAGACTTAACGAAAGGATACCACCTGATTGAAATGGCGCCTGAATCCCGATAGATCACCACATTCGTAACCCACACAAGAGGCTCAGTTTTGGCATCTCTTCCGCCGCTGAAATTTTTCAATAAGAGATACATAGGGTGATTCGACATGTCCCAAAGTGTTTAAACTATTCAGACAATGTATTGGTATATGGCAAAACACAGGAAGAGCATGACATGACACTACACAGGGTATGCCAGGCACTGGAGGAAGCAGGACTCACGCTAAACAAGGCAAAATGTGAATTCTCAAAAGGGTCTCTAAGATATTTTGGTCACATTTTTTCAGAAAGAGGGATGAGACCAGACCCAGACAAAGTCAAAGCCCTTAACTCAGCCATGCCCCCCCAGAACACAACAGACTTGTGCTCATTCTTAGGGCTGGCCAGTTACTGCTCGAGATATCTGAAGGACTACGCCACCGTGGGTAAACCCCTACACCTGCTCACATGCAAAGACACACCGTTCACCTGGTCGACAGAGTGCCAGAAAGCATTTGAAGCGATCCGGAGCGCCATCTCACAAGCGGAAGACATGGCATATTTCGACGCTCGCCGGGACACTGAAATAATCGTTGATGCCAGCCCAGTGGGACTGGGTGCCATACTCACCCAAAAAGACCCGGCAGACCCATACAATATCCACATAGTGGCTTATGCCAGCAGGAGCCTGACCGCCACAGAACAGGCGTACTCGCAAGCAGAAAAAGAAAGCCTAGCAGTGGTATGGGCGTGCACGTATTTTCATTTGTTTCTGTTCGGAAACAAGTTCACGATAGTCACGGATCACCAGGCACTGCTCACCATCTACGGCGACCCTAAAGCCAGGATGCCACCAAGGATAGCCAGATGGGGTCTGAGTCTACAGGACTACAAATTCACAGTAAAGCACCTCCCTGGCAAGGAAGAGAATCCATTGGACTACATCAACCGAGTCACAACCCTCTATCGCAGATGCATACATAAACTACGTAGTCCATCATCTGCAACCACTGCCGGTAGGATGGGCAGAACTATCCGCTCAATCGGAGCTAGACCCAGCTCTCCGAATCGTGAGGCACTGCCTGCAGACGAACAAGAAAACGTTCATGAGACAGCAAGAAAGATCGGAAGCGGAAACAACACGGGAAGATGTCAAGTGGATCGATCTGGTCAGAGACGAAATAACTGTGGTGGATGACCACGTATTGCTTAAAGGCTGCAAAGTGATCGTTCCAAGGACACTTTGAGAGAAGACAGTGCATCTGGCCCATGAAGGACACAGCGGGGTGGTAGCAACAAAGCGCCTCCTCAGGCAAAAAGTGTGGTTTCCACAACTTGACAGACTGCTGGAAAACATTGTGGGAGGCTGCGATATCTGTGCGCAAGTAGCACCACCTCCACAACCAAACCCGCTGCAAACATCATCATTGCCGAAACAGGTGTGGGAGGAACTCGCAGTAGACCTTTTCAGACCACTAAGCGACGGCACACATGTAGTAGTGCTCATGGACGAACACTCACCGTTCCCAGACGCGCAGATAGTTGAAAGCAGTTCAACATCGAGCGTCATCCCAGCTCTAGATCGAATGCTGTCGCATACGGGATCCCCAAGATCATAAAGTCGGACAACGGCCCTGCATTTGTAAGCCACGACTTTCAGAAGTTTGCAAAATATGTGGATTTCCAACACCACAAAATAACCCCTCACTGGCCACAGGCAAATGGCATAGTCGAGAGGTTTATGGCCAGCATCAAGAGAACACTTCAAAATGCCCACATCCAAAACAAACCTTTTGAGCAGGCTCTTAACCAAATACTCAGAGAATACCGGCACACACCACACAGCACGACAGGGATATGCCCAGCGGACTTATTATTCCGGCAGCCGATTAAAACGAGGCTACCTGAGGATCCCCGGCCACAAGAGCCGACGGCTCTGGAACAAGAGGCAAGAGTCAACGATGAAGCGGGAAAAATAAAAATGAAGGAGGTCACGATAAAAATGAAGGAGGTCACGGATCGGAAGAGACGAGCCTGTGAGAACCCCATGCAACCTGGTGATGAAGTATGGCTCCGACAACCAAAGAACCGAAAGGAAGAAGCCACCTTCGCATCCACCCCGCTCATCGTGACACATAAGAAAGGCATGATGGTCATGGCACAGAGAAACGACTGCTTGTCAGTGACACGAAACATATCGCATTTCAAACGTGTGACTTCCAACCAGGGAGAAGCCTGGGAAATGAACAGGGACAGCGAAGAAAACAGGACACGGGATGAACCATATCAAGGAGATGGGGAAGAGTCTGAAGGTGAGCAAAACACTGCGATACAGGCAACCGAGTGGGTGACCCCGTGCAGATCAAAGCGACCTCAAAGGAGCCGCATGAAGCCGCTTCGCCTCATAGAAGAAATGGGGTGAAAGCAGTGAGAATGGACCAGCATGTTAAAAAGGGGGGAGATGTTAGCAAGTCCACATCGTTGTGTGGGCGGGCTACCGTTGCGGCCTGGGCGCGAAACATACAGGACGTTACGCAGAGGTTGTGGGGGGCGGGACCGGGGTTGCGGCAGTTGCCGCGTATGTTAATAATAAATCAGGTTGAGTTCTACGTTGGCTCCGTGGCAATTATTGAAGCCAGCCCCCCGGGATCCACTGGGACCACAACAGGGAGTAGTGTATGGCATTGGCATGGCAACTTGCCGATGCCTGGGTGGTGAAATGGCCAAAGCATCATTTGGGCCGACATCCTCTCGCTTATGTCTGGCGGCAAGCTGCTGTTGTTTTGGAAGCTGTACAAGCTCTGAAGTAGGAGCAAAATTGCTGCACTTAACTATATGCCGCCTTTTTTTCTCATGTGTATGCAACAATGTGTTTTTCCCTTAAACTCCTGTCGGACTGTGTTTAAAGTCTATGGAGTGATCTAGTTCTTGCAAGTAGATAATGGCGTTGGCGCGCTGCCATGTGTTGCACAGTTTATCTGTGCAAGCGTTTGCATCCTTGGGTCCGGGGTGAATTTAAGTGATGATATGGATCTGACGACTGTGGGCGGAGGTTGTTATGTTTCCCATTTGAGCCAGTACCCTTTGTTTTCTTTCTTTGCCATCATACTTTTATCTAAAGAAAGCTAATTGTTGACTTCTTCAAAGGAGCGGCTAGTGGATTGGCTAGCCGCATGACCCTCATTCATTTAATTGGTTCATTGACTGCTGTGCCTTCCTACTAGAAGAGCGGCTAATTGATTGGCCGCCCCCGCACAACACTCATTCATTCCATTGGGCGACCGACCTTCGAGCCCTCCCCCTGGAAGAGCTAGCGGATATGGTGCTGATACAATATTCTTATGTTTGCCTCTCAACACTGTCAGGTCAGCCTGCACAGTTGGGAGCCGAAGGCCAGCCGTCCCTGGAGTGCTGGTGGTGTTTACGCCCCACTTCAGGCCTGGGGAGGGTGTGTGGCCTCCGAGTCCTCCAGCTACTGTATGATGAGCACCTCTCGCTTTTCTGCCACATAGTCCCTGCAGGCCCTCAGTGATGGAATAAAGAGAGACCGCATAGCAGGGAAAGAAAGTGAGCAGGTATGCTGGCATAAGAGTTACCACTTAACGTCTCTGTAAAATGTGCATTTAACGTGCAAAGGCAAACGCGTGCAAAGGAAAGAAAAGTGGCACGTAATCCTGTTGACAAAGTTCTATTGCAGAATATGCAAACACAAGTTAGATCATTTGCAATCTGTACTGCTCATTTGTATCTTGTACACATTCATGTTCCTTGTTTCTCTGTATCTGTACACTTCTGTATTATGTATTTGCTGCTCAACTGTAACCGTATTCTGCACTTTAAGCGCCCAGATACCCCTGGGTCAGGCACGCTATATAAATCAAATAAACAAACAAACAAACAAATGATGTTGTCTTTTAATTAAAAAAAAATGTTGATCTATCATTTGTAGTTTTAAAGTTTTTACCACAGCTTCACAACTCATCCCACTACACAGGCTTGTAAAAAAAAAAGCGGGGGTATATCATTGCAATCCCCAAGAACACAACTGCTGAGGTGTGAGATTTGATGATGTGCCAATGTAAGGTATTTTATTCTGCTGTGATACGCTCAAAGGATCAATGGACATAAATAAATGCGCGCGTGGATCGAGCACAGTAAGGGACAGCAGGGTATCACCTATGACCCCGCGTTCTCATTTATTTCTACGACGAAAATGATGGGGCTGCCTCCGGGGAAGTCGTTGTGTTATACAATGATGTAGCTGGAACTGTGTGTCATCTCGGATGCTTGTTTTGTTGTTTTTAAAGGGCGGCATTTGGAGGGAGTGCTGTGCGCAACGGAATGCTTTTTAAATGTATTATGTCTCCTCTTTATGTTCGGAAAGAGACATATTTTCTATTTTATTTTTGCTGATTGGATGATTTTTTTATCTTGTAATGGCGCGGTCTAAAGTGATGACAAGGGATTTTCTGCTCGCCTCGTGCCCGAAATATATCAACAAACTGTCAGGCCTCGGTTCATGGCAAATACTTCAAAGCTCCTTAAACAATGAGCCTTTAAATGAATCTTTCAGCGGGGTATAGAAAAATAAGTGGAAAAAAGAATCTGTTGATTTAAATGATAGGGTGAGCTCATTGTAGACACAGATTAAACAGGAGTGTGAGGGATGTCTGTAAAAAAGAAAATAGGTGACATACATTATAGTTTGATTGTAAAAGCTAACGCATACTTTTACCTATTTTCAGGCCAGCATTGCGGGAGAAAAGGGCTTACTTTTAAGAAGTTGCCAGGCTGCTCGTGGAAAGCACCCATGTTTGTGCTGTCACGTTAAACGTCGATTTAAGGTGCGCGCCTTTTAATATATGGTTACTACGTGTGGAGTGTGCACAGGAAAGTCTGGTATCGGGGGTCGTGTATCATTTGTCAATTTTGGCTGACTGTGTTAATGATCGATTTGGGTCCCTTTCTGTGTTGGAGTTTGTGGCGTTTGTACAGGAATGGCCTGGGTTCAGGGGTGGCCATACAAATGGTAAAAGGCACTATGGAAAGTCATTTACAAAACAATACTCAACCCTACCCCCACCCTCCACCCTACCCTTCTGTTCCCCCACCCACCATACCCTATCTCATCCTGCCTCTGACACTCGTGTAGAGGAGGTTCCAAGTGCCTCTATCGGAAGTCCCCCCCCTCCGATTTTGCCTATATGTTGGGATCCGGAAATTGTGACAAGGGCAACACCAGTAATGATGCCCATAACACGAAAAGCCTTTTGAGAAGAGCTTTCCATTGAGAAAACCTTTCTTCATGAATCCACAAAGAGCTGACAGTCTCTTATGAGAAATCCTGGAAGAAGTGTGAAGAGGTGAGGGCAAGAGCCTGGTGACGTCACATGAAGCAAAGATGACGCATCAAGAAGAGACGCCAAAGAAGAAAGTATATAAGCCTTATAGATCCTGATGTCGGATTGAGTGACATTTCATGTGCGGAATGAAGATTGCATGTGTAAAGAACACTGAAGAAAATGCAAGCCGCTTTACAAACGTACAGATACTGAAAAGCAAGTAGACTAAGTAATCATGAAGGCTGGCTATACGTAGTGAATAGACTGCAGACGGTGCCGCCCATTATATATATATGTGTATAGAATCTAGATGTTCCACGTCGTGTTTTAGTAAACCAGGACCCGTGAAGAGAAAGGCTGAAAGTGTATGCACAGTAAAGAAAAAAGTTGACAATGAAGGAAGAATCGAGAAGGCTTGTCTGGCCCGGTGTGAAGGGTTGGGGCAGCCAAGAAACTGGTTATCTATTTGAGATGATACAATGAACGTGAGAAGTGAGATGAGCTCCTGTTAAGGTGCAATGGAAAAACACTATGGGTGTCAGGTTTTATTCATTTAATAGTGTTAAATATGAAAGAAAGAGCTCCAACACGGTCTCCTGTCACATGGTCTAGATGGAAATAGACTTTGGGCAAGCTACATCGAGACTTGAAGATAAGGCTGTGCTCACACTCCCTTCTATCCTCAGGCGCAGTGATACTTTGCAAGGCCGAGTTCAAAGACAAAATTGAATGGTAGACAGTAGGGGTGATGATGGACTATGGGCTAATTGTTTGGGGAGGCATGGTCAAGTTCACCCACAAGCACTTGGGGTACCAGCTTGCGTGCTGCTAGCGAGTGGAATATTCCAGAAGGGTGCAAGCGTGCCAACCAATTGTAGAGGGCCACGTAGCAAGAAGCCCCATATTTTGAAAGCCAATGTAACGTGTCTTTTATGACAGCGAAGATGACTTGCACTAGGGGTGGGCATAGTTGTCCACCTTATTAGAGAGACCCAATCAAATCCTATTCCCCATAGAAAGTATATGTAGATGTTACCCGTAGGCCAACCATAATCCCAGTTAGGTTTTCTTCTTTTGACACGTAGTATGATGTTATATATGATGAATTTTTAGTATAAATTGTATGTTTTTTATTAAATTCGTTGAGTAAGTTGAAGAGACTTGAGCGAACGTCCTTTGATGCCCGTTGTACTCCCTGTTTTAGATAATTGCCAATAAAACAGTTGTGTTTTTCCAACTTCCTGAGTCAGTCTTATTATTGGGGCGAGAGTAAATTCTGCATCTCCATCCATACCAGATAGCGCTACCTCACTTAAAGGGTCTACGGGTTCACGCTCACTTTATTTCATGCCCTCTCACCCTCTCACTCATATTTCATGTTACTCATCAATGCCACCCTCTAGCAATGGCATCCTCCTTTGCTCTATTCCATGTCTCATTCTCATTCTATTGCACACCTACACCCTTATCACATCCTCCTTTTATATCTTGCACTCTCTGCCTTACACCCTGGTGCTTATAAATGCAACATGCAAAGAACAACAGTAAATGCCAAAACTATGCGTGCTAGACATTGTCATTGAAGTTGAACGTTGCTGCTGAAAATATGGCCTGTCTACTGCTGTCTGCAGAGCCAGAGTGCAGTGCCTCGCTACACATTCTATGTCTTCTCTGACAGGGGTGGAGCATAGTGTTTTTTGATTAGTGTGTTTGCATTTTACATTTAATTCAAGTCTCCTATTTTTATCGAATCTTAATTGGGCATTTCCTTTACTTGTGTATCACAGAAATATTTGAAGCACGTTTTCATCTAGTAGATATAGGGGCTGTCAATAGGCTCTAGAGCAGCTTAGTGGCCAACATAACTGACACCATTGACAACAGTGCCCGCAGGTAGGTAGTCGCATCACTGGGATAGCCACAGCACTTTTGGTTACCAGTCCACCGTTGGTGGTATCGTCCCAGTGTATTAGCCATACCCTGGGTAAACTGGGAGTGAGTTATGATCTGCATATATAATTAGATTTCTGGATCTATGTGACTAGTAAGAACAAATCCAAAAACCGGTAAATAAAAAAACAATTGTTAGCCTGGTTGCTGCTCAATTTCTTGTTTTTCATGTGGGTGCCCCCCAGATACATACCATAGACTTCCACTTCCCACATCTGCCTCATCTGCACTGCCTCTGTTAACCTTTATTGCTTGGTGGCTATTGTCGATTAATAAAAACAAAATGCATTTGTGTGTTTTAAGGGGGTCTGATTACATGTAATATTTTGTTTCGAACAATTGACATGAACCCAGATGTTGTGTCCTGCTTTGATGACGCAAGAGCATGGGTAAAGAGGGCAGCCGTCCAATGGTGCCTTGATTCTGTTCTCCTGAAGGGCTGATAGCACAGGTTTGGTGCTCGTGTTTGGCACTGGGTGGCGCATGCAATGGCAGCAGGAATTGGGCATCTCTGTAAATCAGCTTTCTGACACTTTCTGCCATAGTGGTGGTGGTAACAGTTTGGCTGGGATTAGAGCAGTTTTTTAATCCCACAGAATGTCGGTGGCTGAAGCCATTAATAACCAAAAGGTCTTCTGCACTGAAGGGAAAGTTTAATTTGAAGCATAAGAATGGAATTCGCCAGGAGTTATAAATGTCTCTGTGGGTGCCTTGTCTCTGTCCAAGCTGCAGATGAAACAATGCAGGAGATCCCGAAGAACAGTGGAATGTCGGTGCATATTTTTCCCACAATGTTTTACTACATAATTTGCAACAAAAAAAAGCAATGGCAAAGCCAAGAGTTTTGACTTCTGTGCTTGCGTGGCAAAGGCCTTTTCTCCATTTAATATTTTGTTTCGAACAATTGACATGAACCCAGATTTTGCGAAGGTGCTTGTTTGTGCGATTGTGAGTCTATCAAAGAGCTGCTTCAGGAGTGTGGTATATTCGTTGGTGTATCTGTGGTGGGTTTGCTTGGTGTTTAGAGAAATGGAGTGCGCAGGCGTCCCTTCAGATGGTGCATGTTCCATTGTGTAACCTCTGTTGTTTCGGTGGATGGGTTGTGTGTCACAATGTATCGTCAGTGGTAGAATGATTTCGGAAGTACTGTTACCATATCTTTCTCCAGTAAATGCTGATTTTGATTGCACGGACACATAAAGAGTGGACATGTGGGTATTTCAAAGTGCACTTTAAGGAGCAACATCAGACAGAAAATTGAAGTATTTTGCCTCTTGTTGTTTTGCCAGCCTCTCAACAGGAAGCCAAAGACCAAAGGAGGCACAGACCGGAAGATGAATTCGCAAGGGAGCAAAGGACCAGAGGAGAGTAACTGACCAGAGCAGCCAAGGAACAGAGGGGAAACTGTCCAAAGAGATTTGCTGTTGCTTTCATTTTACTTATGTCTATTTTAAGTTTGGGATACCAGCCGAAACTAGTGCAGTGGAGTACAGATAGAAGGTAGATGTCACATGAGGGCACATGAGGAGGGACACACAGATTGAGGGTGCTGTTTAGTTATTTAGAACCCGCTGACTCCCCATGCCCATGTTAATCTATGGCCATCCCCACCCATCACCTGTTCCTTCACACCCAAGATCCATCCATACTCCAAGGTCTCTTTGAGCTGTCTTGATCAAGCAGTCACATCAAACATTGGCCTGTCAGTGTAATTTCTAAGTGGTCTGCTGAGAGTTAATAGCTTCGTTTCAACTGTGAATGTGGTACTGGTGTAATAAAAATGTCTTAACCAAGTGTGGCTTCAACCACTTGCACCGAGGTTCTGTTTAAACAAGCATTGACAAAGTCAACAGCTTTAGTTCGTGTATAGGTAATAGGTAAGCATATGCCAAGCACTCAGGTCTTGTGTCTAGATAATCAAACCAATTTCCAGCTGTTGCCATCTTATGGCCAGGTAGTATCGTTATGATAGTGACTGGTAAATGCCTACCCTATGCCTAAACAAAAGCCAACATTGTTGTCTCTGCCAATGCTTGTATTAAATTGCAGTGACTTCAGACAGATGATTACTGGCAACTACCAAGTGTCTCGAGCTTAAGGCTTGCCTGAATTATTGAATTTGTTTTATTCAATTGTCATTATTTATACATAAAAGTTTTTATTGAGAGAAAAGGATACAGTAATAATTGGAAATTAACATGAACGCGTCACTGTAACAGCTGGAATAATTTCCTGTACTATTCATGTAGGAAATCACATGTTTACCTACTTCCACTGTCTGGAGCTCAATGCAGTTCAAAATAAATGCCAATTAAAAATGCTTCAATTATGATCCGCAAATTACACTAATAAGCATGTTCTAAAGTGATGTGTATCAAATATTAGTTTGGGTAATGTGCATGACGGGTTGCAGATAGATCGATATTTGTCATGGATATTTCCATTATTGCAGGCAATGTCTAGCCCCGTCCTGCTGCACCCATGGCACAGACCACTTCCCTGACGATCCCGCCCACCAACGCGCTGCCTCCTTTTTGAATGTAGCCAGAGTACAACTTGTTGATTTTTTTCCCACTTCCACCCCTGACTACAATTGCTGTGTAACTTAAAAGGAAACAGATTGTTTTGACGCAAACAAAGCCCCATCTTTCACGCGGGGAAAACGCAGCAATGTTTTGTATTGCTTATTGTATACAAATCGGAAAAATAGGACTGTGTGCGCATCATTTCTTTCCTTGGTTTACAATGTTATGTAATTGGTCCTTCATAAATTTGTAGAAATAGCACTTGTGTCTATTCCCTATCACACGGGCACATCCATTTCCCTACAATTCAAAAATGGCCTTCACACGCGGACTGACACCAATACAATACCCGCACCAAAGCTCAGCACCCGGTGTATACCGAGTTGAAGTTGCCAACAGAACACCACTCCTCTCACTATCCTACTCCCTCTTCACCTTACTAAACCATCCCACCTTATAGTTTACAGATCCTCCAGAGCGCATGGAGACCAATTCCGTTGGTGACGGTGCGCGGTACAAATACCTTTAACATTTAACATTTAATGTAAAATGGGAGGGGACAGAGCACGTTTAGTCGATTACGTCTGGTAGATGGAAGAAGCGTGCCTTTGCTCATGATTTTGCGTGGGTGTCACATGGGTGTCACATGGGATAATCTGCCCCATCTCTGTGCACCGGGGTTTGCTGCGGCCAGCCTCCTCCTAATGCACCTCCCTGTTTCACTGGCCTTTCAGCGATGCTGATGCTGATGTTGCCATGTCTTAAGCCTGATCTTTTTTCGCCTCAGCTATGAGGTGCTGTCCAAGCGAGCATCACTGAAAAGAGGGTGGCATATAAAAAAAAACAACTAGAGTTTCGTGAACAGTGAACATTGATTGCAATACATGTGTACTGGATCTCCTTCAGCACACAACTGCTCTCTGGGCCACGTTTCACATCAGCAGTAATGACTTCAATTTAGGGTGACCAGATTTAAAAAAAAAAAACCCGGGACGGGCCATGGAAATAGAAGTAGGACTAAAGTAAATACACATACAACTTCAGTCCTACTTCTATGTCTCTGGCCTGTTGTGGGGAGTGGAGGGGGTGTGCTAACAGGCACACTCCTCTCATTGGAGGAGAGTGCCGGGGAGGGGAAGGGGAGGAAATGGGGGCGTGAAAAGCATTTCACGCCCCCATTCACACAGGAAAAGTTGCGCCGGGACCCGATTTTGGGATTTCAAAATCAGCTCCCAGCAAAAAAAAGGACCGTAGGTGAAACCCCGCATGGGGTTTATAAAATAAAAAAAATCCTAGGACCCCGAGACGTCGGGTGATTTCCCCGGACTGTCCTGAGAAAACCCAGACGTCTGGTCACCCTACTTCAACTGCCTTGGTTGAGAAGTGGTCCGTGGCGCGCACTGCTTCTCAGTGGCTGAACCAGCATGGGCTCTGCATATCTGGGCATGTTTTAATACCTCAGACTCCCCTGTTTGCCAGGAAGAAAGCATTGGCGTGGCGGCCTGCGAGCTATGAGTTTCAATGCACGTGTAAGAACAGCAATGGATCTCTCCCCACTGCCACTCGGGCATGCAGAAGGATAAGTAACAGTACTATAAATGGGAAGGTACTTGCCTGTCCTGAGTACCTGCACTCCTTTTGTTTAAAAGACACAGTACTGGCAGGGGTGGACTGGGAACTAAAAGAGGCCCTGGAAATAATTACTGGGGACCAAAAGAGGCCCTGGAAATAATGTTCCAAGTGGCCCCATATGACACATTTTCAGCAAGCCCAATGATTTTCCTATGAGAAAATTTGGAAATACCACACAAAAGAGACCCAGAGTGCAGAGGCCCACCGGGAAATCTCCAGAGTTCCCTATAGGCCAGTCCACCCTTGAGTACTGGCACTTCTGAGCAAGAAAACAAAATACTTTCAACGCAGGAGTACCAGCACATCTCAACAGTAAGCAGGTATTCAGAGCTGGAAATGGGACTGCCCACCCTACCTATAGGGCAATTATGTCATCGAGACAGTTTGCCCCATCTATCCCTGCACCCCATCTGCCTCTGCCCTGACATCATTAGACAGGCTGCCACACCTAATAATCCACAAATAATCCTTGTCTGTAGCATCTGTCAAGTGTATCGCTAGCTTGGACAACATTGCCAAATGTATACACCAACAAAATAAAAGCAGTAGTCCAAAGCACCACTAGGGGGCTTACATTAAAATGAAAATACATACATTAAAATTAAGTTAAAAGAATGCAGTGAGAGAAGTAAATAGCTGCAAAGTATAAGTGACAGGCAGTCAGCGGGATGCTGAAACACTAAATGTCCGCTGCAAGTATTCTCCGACCTAGCCTCTGCCTCACCCACTACCATACTCTTTGGCGTGCCCCAAGGCTCATGCCTCTCCCCCACACTCTACAACATCTTCACACGACCCCTCTTCCTCATCCTCGACGCTATGGGTATATCCTACACTAATTACGCGGACGATACCCAGATCCTCCTTACCCTCACAGGCAACTACGACACCGACTCCATGACCCTTAACAACCTCTACAACACCATCCAAGCCTGGATGGCAGACAATGGACTATGCCTCAACTCTGACAAGACAGAACTACTACTGGTAGGTTCCCCCGAAACGCTAAAAAAACTTGACTCCCAATTCAGTCACTTCACCATCGACACCATCAAAATACCTGTTTCAGACTCAGTCAAAACTCTTGGAGTCTATCTAGACTCTAACCTCTCCATGGACAGACAAGTCAACGCCATTGCCTCCTCAGCCGCATATCATGCTAAACTGATCAACGCAGTCAGGCCTTTCCTCTCCAAAGAGAACTGCACAAACATAGCCAGAGCCATCACCGGCTCCAGGCTAGACTACTGCAACATACTCTTCCTAGGAACCTCAAAAAAAAAACTTGGAGAGGCTACAAGTCATCCAGAATAGTGCTCTCCGAGCAGCCCAAGGTATTGCCAAAAGGGACCACATCTCGGAAGCCAGAAAACTAGCCCACTGGCTCCCAATAAAGGAAAAAATAATCTTCAAAGCGCTCACACTGACACACAAATGCATCCATCACACTGCCCCCGATTACCTCTCACAAAGAATCCACTCCGTCGCCTCTACAAGACCAACAAGATCACCCTACACCAACATGCTCTCTGTGCCATTAGTAAAAAGATCCAGAGCAGGTGGATCCAGCTTCCCCTATCTCGCACCCACTCACTGGAAAGCCCTACCTCCCACCATCCGCGGTGAGCCCTCCCTCCTAGCCTTCCGCAAAGCGCTGAAAACCACTCTCTTCTCATAAGGTCCCTCGCAGCTGCATAATACCAACCATATGACCCATTGCCTAAGTTGTATTGACCAACCGCATAAGCTGTTATGATAACCTTGCTTGTTCCTATCTGTATTATGCCTCTTACTGATACCATGCCTGTAACTAAACTCATGCAAGTAACAGCGCCTCAATGTCCCTGGGCTGCCTGCGCGCTATACAAATTTAAATAAATAAATAAATAAATAAAAGATAAAGGGTGGCACAGGCGGCAGGGCCAGTGAGTGACACAGACACAAATATTCTTTAGAAGACATTAGACTGCATTTTTTAATGTTTCTTACATCACCTCAAAATGCGACAAAGGCATACATGAATAACTACACAAAAACTGTTGCGTCATCAATTACATCATCATTACATCATCATTGCCTACTTGAGCATGGAGGAGTGGCCATGGCCATCACCCCCCATGCTCTGGGATCGGGCATGGGGGAAATATGTGACGCCCTGAACCAACCAGACGTGCTCCCCCTTGCACGGGCCTGTGAGGTCCACTCAATGTGCCCCTGGCATAACAGCTCACCGTTCCGCACCAAACCTAGGACCATAACATGATTCAGAAATCTATCTCCCTTACAGTGACCCAAAAGGTTGAGCCCATAACTCAGTTCAATGCAATGTGCCCCCAACCTACCGCAACACACCCTCTCAACCCCTGAGCTACAGAGTGGGCAGGCGTGAAAACGAAGAAAACTGAGGCCTCTACAGCACACCAATCCCAGGAACAGGCAAAAGAGAGGGTGAGCACCTTGCGCCCCCTCTCTTTATATCTTACCAGGACTCCATGGCTCTATACTGCCAGCACGGAGTAGTGGCGCCTGCAAGTGATGTCACAACTGCTCGTCACTGGGGTGGTGCCCCCAACCCCATTCAGGTGTTCCTCCCTTCCTGGCCTGCCACCACCCATCCCAATCTGCCGCCCTGGGCTGCTATTGTAATCACTCTTTGACAGCAGGGTCTTAATGTAGAGGAAACCAGAGTAAAACAAATGCAGCAACGGAAAATGAAGGTTGTCTGATACTGCAAGAAGCCTGAGGGAGCTGATGGTTTTAAGGCTCCAGCAAAGGCAGCCTGTACTGTATGAGCTGCAAAGCACACATTCAATTTCCTGAATTAAAGGAGTATGTTGCTGTGTCATAAGGCTGCCAACATGAGACAGCTTCTCAGGGGCGCTCCTGAGGCTGCAGGCTCAATTCACCTGAAAATGTTGAAAGGCCCTGACGCTGTCCCTGAAAAGGTTGAAGCGAATCTTTGGCCATCAGACTTAATGATCAGTTGGAGTTTTCTCACCCCGATTAGATGGATGGCCTCACTGCTGCACCAGTTGGAGGGTGGCAAATCCCTTTCTGGAACCTTGTGGCCCCATTAGCCATATTGATTATTTTCCTGTTTTATATCTTTTGTTTCTCCGGGTTTGCATCTGTGTGTAAATGTTTGGGGGCGGGGGTCGTGCACCATGAAGGGCCACTTTGCGTATCTATCCAATCCCTGCATCGCCCTCCGCACTTGGATTCCTTTAACCCCTCCCATCTCACCCCTCCTTCCAATATCCCGCTATGCTTCATTCGCCTACTCTCTACCCACTCTCCCTCTATCTTTTCCTATTTGCTACTCCTGCTTCATTGACTCTCTTTCTCCATCCCTCAAATGCTTCTTTTTGCTTCCCTTTGCTCCTTTCATCACACATTCCCTCAGTCGCTCTCCCTCTTATCCCTCCTTCTCTCTCCAACATTACTCCCCGATCCCTCCACCATGCTTTCTTCAATGCTCACGCAGTGCCTAAACCCAGTAACCCCATTCTTTCTCTCCCTGCACCCTCCCTTCTGGCTCTACTCTCTACATGTCCATCTCTAGCCAACTCGCTGCCTATTTCTTCCATGTAGTTACCTACCTTCCACTCTGTTTCTTCCACTCTGTCTCTCCCTGTTTCCCTCTGTTCCATTCTTCTCTGCAAGTCTCTTAGGCAGCTAACCCTCTGGTTGCACACAACGTTCACCGGGAAGTGAATTGACGAACTTTCTTTTTGGCTTCCGGTTTAAAACAGCAAGAGTCATGTGACCCGGGAGAGGGTGGGTCTGACTCAATGCTTAAGAGAGAGATGGAGACAGAAAGACAGCAACATCATGGGGGTGGAAAGGAGTGGAGGCAGATAAAAGAGAAAGCGAGGGTTAACAGGTGAGATGGATGTAAAAAGGATTCAGAAGGAAAGAGAAAGTCAGGGAAGAAACAATGGAGTGAAATGCAAAAAGTCAAAGCAAGATAAATAATAAGTAAATGAGTCAGAAAAAATTGAAATAGCATTGAAATAGTGCCGGAGTGGGTGTTTAAGTTAGCCCTGAACAGTGAGTGGGTCTTAGAAAGAGTGAGGTGACCAGTTTTCTCTGAGCAGTGACCTGTTATGGAATAGTGAGAGACCCTAGTTTACCCGTACGCAGTGTCCTTGTCTGGAGTAACGAGTGGTGCTGGATTATCCCTGAGCACTAACCTGGTCTGGAATAATGAGAAAAACTAGATTGGTCAAGAGCAACATCCTGGTCTGGAATAGAAAGAGAAGTTTGGATATCCCTGAGAAGAGACAGGGTCTGCAGCACCCTGGGCTGGAATAGAAAGAGAAGTTTGGGTATCCCCGAGAGAAGAGACAGGGTCTGCAGCACCCTGGGCTGGAATAGAAAGAGAAGTTTGGGTATCCCCGAGAAGAGACAGGGTCTGCAGCACCCTGGGCTGGAATAGAAAGAGAAGTTTGGATATCCCCGAGAAGAGTCAGGGTCTGCAGCACCTTGGGTGGAATAGAAAGAGAAGTTTGGATATCCCCGAGAAGAGTCAGGGTCTGCAGCACCTTGGGTGGAATAGAAAGAGAAGTTTGGGTATCCACGAGAGAAGAGACAGGGTCTGCAGCACCCTGGGCTGGAATAGAAAGAGAAGTTTGGAGATCCCCGAGAAGAGACAGGGTCTGCAGCACCCTGGGCTGGAATAGAAAGAGAAGTTTGGGTATCCCCGAGAGAAGAGACAGGGTCTGCAGCACCCTGGGCTGGAATAGAAAGAGAAGTTTGGGTATCCCCGAGAAGAGACAGGGTCTGCAGTACCCTGGGCTGGAATAGAAAGAGAAGTTTGGATATCCCCGAGAAGAGTCAGGGTCTGCAGCACCTTGGGCTGGAATAGAAAGAGAAGTTTGGAGATCCCCGAGAAGAGACAGGGTCTGCAGCACCCTGGGCTGGAACACCCTGGGCTGGAATAGAAAGAGAAGTTTGGATATCCCCGAGAAGAGTCAGGGTCTGCAGCACCCTGGGCTGGAATAAAAAGAGAGGTTTGGATATCCCCGAGAAGAGGCAGGGTCTGCAGCACCCTGGGCTGGAATAGAAAGAGAGGTTTGGATATCCCCGAGAAGAGACAGGGTCTGCAGCACCCTGGGCTAGAATAGAAAGAGAGGTTTGGAGATCCCCGAGAAGAGTCAGGGTCTGCAGCACCCTGGTCTGGAATAGAAAGAGAAGTTTGGATATCCCCGAGAAGAGACAGGTTCTGCAGCAACCTGGGCTGGAATAGAAAGAGAAGTTTGGATATCCCCGAGAAGAGACAGGGTCTGCAGCACCCTGGGCTGGAATAGAAAGAGAAGTTTGGGTATCCCCGAGAGAAGAGACAGGGTCTGCAGCACCCTGGGCTGGAATAGAAAGAGAAGTTTGGGTATCCCCGAGAAGAGACAGGGCCTGCAGCACCCTGGGCTGGAATAGAAAGAGAAAGAGAAGTTTGGATATCCCCGAGAAGAGACAGGGTCTGCAGCACCCTGGGCTGGAATAAAAAGAGAGGTTTGGATATCCCCGAGAAGAGGCAGGGTCTGCAGCACCCTGGGCTGGAATAGAAAGAGAAGTTTGGATATCCCCGAGAAGAGACATGGTCTGCAGCACCCTGGGCTGGAATAGAAAGAGAAGTTTGGATATCCCCGAGAAGAGGCAGGGTCTGCAGCACCCTGGGCTGGAATAGAAAGAGAAGTTTGGATATCCCCGAGAAGAGACATGGTCTGCAGCACCCTGGGCTGGAATAGAAAGAGAAGTTTGGATATCCCCGAGAAGAGACAGGGTCTGCAGCACCCTGGGCTGGAATAGAAAGAGAGGTTTGGATATCCCCGAGAAGAGACAGGGTCTGCAGCACCCTGGGCTGGAATAGAAAGAGAGGTTTGGAGATCCCCGAGAAGAGTCAGGGTCTGCAGCACCCTGGTCTGGAATAGAAAGAGAAGTTTGGATATCCCCGAGAAGAGACAGGGTCTGCAGCACCCTGGGCTGAAATAGAAAGAGAAGTTTTGATATCCCCGAGAGGAGACAGGGTCTGCAGGACCCTGGGCTGAAATAGAAAGAGAAGTTTGGATATCCCTGAGAAGAGACAGGGTCTGCAGCACCCTGGGTGGAAGAGACAGGGTCTGCAGCACCCTGGGTGGAAGAGACAGGGTCTGCAGCACCCTGGGTGGAAGAGACAGGGTCTGCAGCACCCTGGGCTGGAATAGAAAGAGAAGTTTGGATATCCCTGAGAAGAGACAGGGTCTGCAGCACCCTGGGTGGAAGAGACAGGGTCTGCAGAACCCTGGGTGGAAGAGACAGGGTCTGCAGCACCCTGGGTTGGAATAGCAAGAGGTGCTAGGCTAGACCTAAGCAGTGGCTTGATCTAAAGTAGTAAGAGGTAGTATACAGTCTGGAGCAGTGCCCTTGACTTCAACAGCAAAAGCTGCTAGGTTAGGCTAGAGTAGTTCACTGGTCTGGAGTGCGCAAAGGGGGTGGGTTAGTCCAGCACAATGCCCTAGTCTGGCGTAGTAGGCAAGAGTAGGGATATCTGTAGAAAAAAACGAATCCGAAATAATCGAGCAAGAAATCACCAGATCTTTTCAGACCATTTTTTTTCCCGATGTTTTGGTACAGTTTTATTAAAATATAGGTGTAGGGTAAGGGTATTGGTTAATGTTCGGAGGTGAGGGAGGAGGTCGTCCCACACATTAATAAAAAATAAAGTGCAAAAAGCAAGTAGGAATTTGGGTTTTTCGACCAAAGAAATTCGGTCCTTTTTCCATTCGTTTTTTTAAGTAATTGTTTTTCATGACAACCGATAGTAGGTTCTCCATAGCAGTGCCCCAGTCTACAAGAGTGAAAGTTGCACACTTTAGTCTAAAGCAGTGCCCTGGTCTGGAATAACAGTTAGAGGCAGTAGGTTGGTTCAAGGCAGAGCCCTGGTCTAGAGTAATGAGAGGTAGCAGCTAGTCCACAGCAGTGCCCAGGTTGAAAGATGCTAGATTCGTCTAAAACAGGGCTCTAAGCTGGAACAGCACGAGCCACTGGGTTAGCTGGGCGCTTTTACATTGTCTGAAGTAACAAGAAGAACGAGGTTAGTCCAGCAGAGGGCTGCCCAGGTCTGGACAAGAGCCACTAGGTTATCAGTAAGCAGTGCCCTGATCTAGAGTGGAGTGAGACATTAGCTTAATGCCAGCCAGTCCCCTGGTCTGGAACTGCAGGCAGCACTGGATTAGTCCTAAACGGCGAGGTGGTCTGGAAAAGTAGGAGGGGAAAGGTTAAGCCTCGAAGTTGCCTTGATCTGGATTAGATGAAGGTGCTTGGTTGACCCTTTCTCAGTCCATCCTTTATTATTTCCATTTTTGTTTCTCCCCACTCATCGCTAAAATATAAAAAAGATGAAACTATTGCACTGGAGTACAGTTAGGAGGGAGATGGGATGTGAGGGGGAACACACAGCTCGTAGGTCTCGTAATGCTTTGTGCCTACCCATTAACTGCCCGGTACCACTCCATCCCGCTACCTACCCCTCCGCACCCAAAACACATCCCCCTGGGATCTCTCAGAGCTGGCTCTGTCGCGCAGCAACTTCGAACTGTGCGCTATATAGGACCGGCCACTCTCATTACGGAACATAACCTCCGGTAGGAGACTCCGAAGGCAAGTACCCCTCTGTCCCCCTCGACATTTTAGATAGGACATTTGTAAATGTGGTCAATTCTTTGGCTCCAGCCAAAAAGAGATTCATAAAAAACAAACCAGGTAAAGACAAACCCTGGTTTGATGCAAATTTAAGAGCCCAAAATAATTGTCTGAAAACTTCAAAGAGACTTTTGGAAAAACAAGGACCCCAGTCACAGCTGCAGAAATATGAGCCAACTACATGTCCATAAGAAAATGCCCATTAAGGCTAAAAGGCTCCTATTCAAAGATCGGCTCTTTATCTGCCCACACAGCACTAAAGAATGATTCCATGTACTGACTGCACACTTCATTTATATACCCAAAGGAACATGTGTGCTTCTGCATGGGCCATCTTGGTTCTAGGCTGCTAACGTTTGATTATTTTGAAGTACAGACATTGGGAATGGACTGAGAGTGGTGCAGTATTTTTAATGTTCAAATATCTGTATTGATATGTTTGAATGGGTATAAATAAACAATTAACAGATAGAAGGATGAACCAATTTAGCATTTTGGCGTTGGAGAAAAAGCTGGGTTGATACTGTATTGTTCAAGTTTGAACAAAGCTAAAAAATATTGCCTCTAGAAATGTGTGCTTGCTCTTGTTATATAGATTCACATTTTAGTTTGTGAACATGTACCTTTGTCTTATTGAAAAAACTCCACAAAACTTTGATAGAGAATCAGGAATTTGTCTTGGAGTGCCAACATGCCCCATTTCATTCAGGAATTAACGGTTTCTCAAAAGCTAATAAAATATATTTCAATACAAAATAAATATACGATGGAATGGGTCATGTGGGGCCAAAGGAACAAAAGCAAAATAATCTGTGGAACCAACCGGCTCCAGCAGGCCACACTCCATGTGGCCAGTGTTGCGCATGTCCCAATACAGCTAGAACTGTAGCAATAGACATTGGCTGGCGTTTCCCATAGATCCGAAAAACCCTCACGAATTGCATTAATGTAATTTATTTAATTACATGTCCGTGCCCATTGCAATATGTGGGCATGACGACATGTCCCATTAAAATAAGACCAGCAGAACATTGCTCGTGTATTCGAACACAAAAAGTGACAGCCCCAATGGTAGAGCACTTTATTTTGAAACACCATGGCCCGACAGATTTTACTTGGACCATTATCGAGAAAGTCGCTATCCCTAAAAGGGGAGGTAATCTACAAAGTTTACTATACAGAAGGGAGCAACTATGGATTTTCCGGTTAAAAACGGATATTCTTGGTCTCAATGAACAGACTAGTGGGCAAACACGTGCCACCTGGTAGAATAGACAACATCGTCAGTGAAGGGAGAACACTATCATGTCCCCTCTCTGGTCATGACTGAAAACCAGAATGTTGTTCCCATCGGAATAGCTATTTGTGAACCCAGAGAAGGTTGACCAGTCCACATGATAATGCACAGACTTGGAAAGTCCTCCACTTGGAATTCTCACCCGGATGTCAGCAATTGCAGAAATCATAACATGTATCTACAAGTCAACATCACCACAGCTTAAAGAGCGTACGACTGTACACCAAATAAAAATCCCATTTTCAAATAAATAACCAAAATAGTACTAAAACATGCACTGATAGAAACGTTTTCAAACTGTCTAGGCACCAACATGACAGCACAGTCCAGTCTGGTTGCTATCAAGTAGTAGAATCCATATACACATCAAATGGGAGCAATAAATATCACAAGATGGCGCTGTTCTTTTTAGGAAAGATTCTCATAGCACATCCGATGCCGCGCATGCGTATTGAACGCAATGACAAATGCGGAAATGCCGGCGACAAACAAAGCCGTATTAGCGTTGTTTAATGAGATCTGGGAGAATGGAGTTTTGCCGAAGATGTGGAAAAGAGCGATTGTAGTGGCGATTTTGAAGGGTGGCAAGGTTCCTACAGAGTGTAAGTCATATAGACCGATTGCGTTGACTGTTGTGTTGTGTAAGGTTATGGAACGGATGGTGGTTGAGCGATTGGGGTTTTATTTGGAGTCGAATGGATGTTTGAGTGACTTTCAGAGTGGGTTCAGGAGGAATCGGTCGGTGGCTGATCCATTAGTGAGATTAGTGACTGGGGTGGAGGAGGCATTATGTGATGGAGAGTTGGTGGGAGCGTTCTTTTTGGATTTAGAGAAGGCGTATGATATGGTGTGGAAGGGAGGGTTGTTAGTGAGACTGTTGGAGATGGGTGTGAAGGGAAGAATGTTTCGGTGGATCAAGGCATTCTTGGCAGATAGGACATTTCAGGTGAGAGTGAGGGGGGTACTGTCTGAAGTTTGGAAGATGGAGAATGGGACACCGCAGGGGAGTGTGATTAGTGCGATGTTGTTTAATGCGATGGTGGATGGATTGATTCGAGCTTTGGCGGGAATTGGGTGTCAGGTGGATTTCTTCGCGGATGATGGTGTGGTCTGGGTAAGAGGGCGGTGTTTGTTGTTGGTACAGAGACGGTTGCAAGCTGCGATTGTACGCATGGAGGAGTGGTGTGGGAAATGGGGTTTCTCAGTGTCTGTGGATAAGAGTGTGAGTATGGTGTTCTCAAGGAAAAGAGTGCAGCAGGAGTTGAATTTGGTTTTGAAAGGTGTGAGGGTGAAGAGCGTGGAAGAGTTTCGGTACTTAGGGGTGATTCTGGATAGAAAGTTGAATTGGAATATGCAAGTGGATGGTGTGGTGGATAAGTGTAAACGTAGGATGAATTTGTTGAGGGCGGTGACTGGGAAAGAATGGGGTGCGCAACAGAAGTGTTTACGAATGTTGTACAAGGGGTTGATTTTGAGTGTGATGGATTTTGGGTGTCAGGTGTCAGTGGGTTATACGTCGAGTCAGAAGTTGCGGTTAGATAGAGTACAGGCGAGGGCATTGAGAGTGTGTTCGGGTGTGATGAGGTCCTCCCCAGTGAATGCGGTTCAGGTGCTTGTGGGAGAGATGCCATTGGGGTTGAGGAGGGATGCGTTAAATATGAGATGGTGGGTGAAGTGTAGTGCGAAGAGTGTGGCTCATCCGGTGCGTGAATGTTTGAAGTATAATTGGAGGTTTGACTATTACAGGGATCGGTGGAGGAGGAAGGGGGGCACTTTTGGGTTTCACATGTGGGAGAAGGGAGTGCAGTGGGGTGTGGGTGATTTGATGATTGTGGTAGATACGGATTTGGAGAGAAGGCCGAGGTGGATGTTGAGATCTCCAAAGGTGTGTTTGGAGTTGGCGAATGTGGTATCAAAGAAGAGAGGTATGCGGGGTGAGATCAAAGCTTTGGGTCAGGAGTATGTGGCAGGAAAGGAAGGATACAAGGTGTTTACGGATGGTTCAAAGGATCCTATATCTGGGAGAGTGGGAATGGCGTTTTATCTAGAAAGCATTGGGGAGTTTAAAATAGGACGACTGACGAATGATGTGTCTATTTGTACGGCTGAGTTGGTGGCGATTGCAATGGTGATTGACAGGGTGTATGAGTTGGGGTATGAGAAAGTGGTGGTGTTCTCAGATTCATTGAGTGGGTTACAGGCGATTGTGGCAGGGGATGGTGATAGGAAGGATGTGATTTTGGACATTAGGATGAAGATTGATCGGTGTGTGCGCGAGGGTATGGATCTGGAGTTGGCGTGGGTTCCCAGTCACAGTGGCATTTTGGGAAATGAGTTGGTGGATCTGGCGGCGGGTGAGGGTATGAGGAGGGGAGCGATTGATGTGAGGTTGCCTTTGAGTGTGGATGAGGTGAAGGCTGTGATGATGAGACGGGTCCTGGATGAGTGGCAGGAGAGGTGGGTGAATGGGGTGAAGGGCAGGTGGATGTTCGGTGTTCGTGGGAAAGTGTCGGTGAAGGTGGATGCAGGGAGTTCAGAATGGAGGAGGGGGGAGGAGGTGATGCTGAATCTGTTGAGGATAGGTCATGTGGGGCTGAATGACTGTCTATTTCGAATAGGGAAGCGTGAATCAAGGGACTGTATGGTGTGTGGGGTGCCTGAAACGGTGGGACATTTTTTGATTAGGTGTGAAAGACATGTTACGGAGAGAGAATTGATGAGGGTTCGGTTGACTGCGTTGGGTGTGGCTGAGCTGAATGAGAGGATTATACTGGGAGGTGATGGGGAGGGAGGCAGGAGAAGGAATAGTGTGATGTTGGATTTTGTGAGGCAGACGGGGAGGTGGGAGGAATTGTGAGCTTAAATGGAGCCAAATAATAATTAGTGGGTATGGTGCACATCATCCTATAGGATGGGGAAGCGCCTGCGTGGGTCCGCCCACGCTTTCGATAATTAAGAAGAAGAAGAAGAAGACAAACAAAGCCATTGGAACCGACCTTCTACACTGAAGCAGACCGTTCCGTTGGTTGGATCGAAGGACTTCTCACCTGATCCGCATCTTGAGCAACAGGTGAACCCTAAGAATAGTACAAAAGAGAATTTCCAGGAATTTTGTCGATCCGCTTTTGGAAACGAGACTAATTTTCTCTTAAGTCTTGCTTGGGACATATACCCAGAGGTGTGTTTTTACATATAACTCTTTTAACTAAGCACTAAATATATAATAATATTGACAGATATGCAAGGAATCCCTCCTCCAGCACCCTATAGACGTATAATGTTATATTATCCTAGGGTGAACAGGAACGCTAAACGCAAGAACATCCGAGTGAAAAATTACCAGTCGCCCTACCCACACTGACCTTTGAGTCTGGTACAAACAAGATAAGGGTAAGGAAAGCCGATCTAACTTGAATTCATTTGAAGTTGGTGATACAATAAGGATACAGAGTGATATATTGAACAATATCATATGTTTTTCTCCAACCACTCACCCCGTTCTATCATTTACATATGGTGTGTGTAAACGACAGAGAAAATCCTCCCTGTCATTCTTTTTTGACAGCACACAAGATAGTGCTGTTTTTTGGCCCTGAAGAAAGTGGTCGAACTAATATATACCACTGAAACCGGTAGGCCTGACCCGACCTTCTTGGAAGAAATAGACCACTGGATTGGTAAAAGGTAATTTTCTTTCTCTTTACAGAGGATGAAAAGTTTGTTTTATTAACATTACATAGGAACCAAGATCTACAACTCCTGTGTAATGTTTGGGTGGAACACTGATGAAATTCGGTCCACTCATCTATGAGGTTATATCTATACATTGATAACATTTTATTATTTTTAGATGCTAAACAAAGAAAATGAATAAAGTGGAATAGATTTCATGTGTGAAGCAGATGGCTCATTACCCCATATGTGTGACAAATGTTTTTTAGAATATATGGAAACAGTGACTGGAAATGATAAGTGACGGGGCCAGTTTTCTTAACTTATCCCCTCGCCCTAGATAAGCGGCTCACCAGCACTACCTAGCTATAGCCGCCACACAAGGGTTTAGTTTAGTTCTGTTGGAGGGGAAGTTAGGTGAGAGTTACACGATTGGTAACAGTAAAAGCAAAAGTAATTGTGAATAATGACCTGAGATCTTTTTGTGTGACACAACATGCTTGTTTTTGACAAGTGCTAGCCAGCCTTCTTTCACATTCGATGGAGGAACTTGATGTTGAGAGGGGCTATGTTTGAAGGTGGAAGGCTGGGCACCACACGAGTTGAAGATCGTTGTGTGGCAAGCACACATAACAAAGAAGTATAAGTCACACACATCCAAGAAATGAACATGGACACTAATTGTTAGAAAAATAAAATGCATTTTTTTAATAAACGCTTTTTGTTCTAACATGTTATATTTGTGTTCTCTCTATGTATATTTGCATTATTGTTATCTCTCTTACTTTTGAGACCTAGCCACAGTGTTTTAGAGGTGCGATTGTTTTTCCAGCTTATTTGCTTGGGGGTCAGCTTGTTTTGGGCTTGTTTTGAAGAGGCATTCAGCTTATTTTTTCCTTCTGACTTGGCACCACTGCTCCTCCAATCTCGCTCCCTCTGGTTATGAGCTGCCACTCTGCTCTGGCTCTCGGCCCACAACCCCCATCCCGTGCCCTCTATGCCCTGCTTGTGGTGTCCCCTTTTGGCGCTGCTGGCATATAAAAACTGTTTTCCATGCTCCCTGCAACCCCGTTCCCCTCTGGGAGGCCGTATTTATTCCTGTCCCAGACACTGCGTGTGCAGACCATCGCTGAGCCCCAGAAGTCCTTCCCCCTGAGAAGTCAGGCAAGAAACATCTCCTGCCTGGCACAAGCCGGGCAGCTTCTTATTATGGTATATTTCCAAACGCGCCACACAGATGGAGCGGATCGATTCTGCACCCACTGTCCTGCTTGATTTGTAAACAATGGCGCAAGCGATTGATCATGTGGCTTCAAGGTGATGCACAAATAAAAACGAATGAGAGCAGGTTTTGCACTACATGCACTGCTTGGCAACAGAGAATTGTGCCAACGGATGCCGGCACGCATCAGAAAAGGGCTGGGAAATGTATCTTCTGTTTTCTTTGTTCAATTAGCAGCAACAATGGCTCAAAAATGGACTTGCCCCCCCCATCCACCCCCTCAAAATGCTATTCAATTAATGTTCGTAGACACAAATATCGTGATATCCTCTCTTACGCTACATTTAGCGGGAGCAGAAACACAAATAACATTGCTTTTTGGTCACAATGTTGGTGGGCTCCAGTCTGCCGCTGCACACATTTTGCGGTCCGCGATAGCGCATTGGGTGAATGCGGTGGGATCTTTGCTTCTGCACACTTTACGCTTTCATGTGCATATGAATACCTCTGGCTGAACTATATAGTGCCAGCCTGCAGACTTTCAGCTATACCCTTCCAGATGTCCTTATATCGAGTAGAGGAAATGTTAACCCCACGGTTGGCGTGGATTTAAACTACCAAAGCAGCAGTCCCTCACTGAAGAACTGCACCAGGGCACACTGGTAATGCACAGGGCAGTTTCTGGCCAACTTGATGCCCAGGGCGAAACACCAAAAAGCCCCCCCCCCCCGACTGGCACACATCACTCCCAAACTAGACCTATGTGCCGTGTGCCAAAACCCCTCCTCATTATGAATAAATAATTGCTATATAAATGAAGCTGGTTTAATTACATTGCAATGCAAGTACTTTACAGAAGAATTCTAATGTGAAGACACAGCTGTTGTTGTCCAAGTAAACTGATTTTCTGTCACCTGCTCGTAGTGAAGGCCTTGCCTGAATGCAGCTTCAAACTGTCCATACTGACATACTGCTATGTGACCAGCCTAACTGGGTCTGAGGGCCCACTCGCCCTGTGTTGCAGGAGTTTTGTGCATATCACCTCACTTGTATTTCCCAAGGGGCAATACTAGACTAACCATATTAATAATTTTCTGATGGAAGGTTATCATTCCAAGATGGACAGTCTGGTACACTCTTATTCTACTCTTTCAACATACCTCTATGAGACTGGGAAATGGGACAAATAGCACCATTGAGGGTTCCAGTATTCTTTGCATTAACTCACAGAGCCTTTCAGCACTATAACTGTGATCAGAGATCTCTATATTGGATAAACAAGTACGTGATAAAAGGATTGTATGTGTGAATCTCTAAATTCGTAACAGATGCATGGCTTGGTACTCGCATCACTGTTCACAACACTCAGCCCAACATCAAAATGTTTGTAACCATAAAATATACATACTCATTTGGACAGCTTAGGTTTTTGGAAGTAAATATAAAATGGCTGCAACATCAGACACTCAAATGCGGTAAAAGAGCTCTTTCGCTTCTTGTTTCTGCAGAATTGTAGATGAGGAAGTGCTGGGTCTCAGTGTGAGCATGCCCAACCCCCAACACAGAAACATCTTTTGGGAATTATTTCTATAGATAGGACAGGATACCGTAGACGAGAGGCCCAATAAACAATGCACTGAAAGGCTACACAGAAAGGATTGTACCTCTTACAAACTTTAGCCTTACCAGTAATACACTGATTAAGCGTTTTAAAGAAAACCACCTTCTAATGCGTGGTAAAGGGTCCACAGTTCCTCAGTCACTACCTCCCCACTATTATGCAGGCCCCAGAATTAGTTCTGCAAAAACTAGCAGGCCCATGCTTTATCTAACAGAGCTGGCAGTAGCATCTCTTATTAGTGCTGGCCTGAAGCTAGTGAAAATCATGGTGTGACAGTGTACAAAGGGCGTTTGGCCTAGTGGATGTACAATGTGAGGCAACTTCTTTGATTGTGTCATGCGTTTAAGTGTGGGCACAGTATGGCATGCTCATCAGAGCCACACACACAAAACGTTCCAGTATGCTATTGTATGGACTTTGGACACATCAGACAGAAACCACATAGACGCCATTAACCAACAGGATGGTGGCTTGTGCAGCGCACAGAACATTGCTGCGCACATATCACTGCATTGATTTGCCATGGACTACTGTCTGCATGGTGACATACAATGAACTCTACTTTTCTAATCAAGGTGCCAAGTGACATTGTGTTGCTATATGGTGGGCGCGCTAGGCAGTGGCTGAATAGGTTAGAAAATTAAAAGACCTTTGATGCTGAGCGCACACATTTAGTTCATGTCCCAAAGCAGCCACTAGAATACTTAAGCAAGAAAATGACAGTTAACCTTCCTAGGGATGTGCCATATGCAACTTAAAAGCAATATAATAAAAAAAAACGTGTTGGTGTTTCAAATACAGAGACATGAAAATAAAGAAAATAGTTTAAAACCTTTTCTGTGTGCTATTTTAATTCTCTTTGATTAATGCATAGGTGTGGTCAGCTAACTGATACCTGTGCTGGCCTTGTGAATATAAATGCCCCATGTTCAGTTCTTAACACTGAAATGTTAAGTACATACTGTGTCAAAACAATGGCTTGTTAAATGAGCAATCACTTATAAATTGCCCCACTTGAAACGCTGTCAACACAAAGAATCAGGGGCACAGGGTGTGTGACTCCAGAGCATCTCACACGCTGCCTTTGGAATATGCATTCCTCTTTTTGCATATTCCAACGCATCGCATTCATCCACAAGTCGCAGAGAGCAGCCAGCCGCACATTACAGAGGAGCAACCACCTGATTCATCCTTTGTCCAGCAAGATCAGTCAGCTTTCTGGGCGGGCCCCTTACTCCACCCCCCTCCTGAGATGTTTAGCTTTGCTCCCCGGGCCGTTGCTCGCTCTAACTGGGCCAAGAAACGGGGATGGTGGACCCCAGAGAGCTGTTTTTCCACCATGCAGCCAGGACATTTTTTTCTTGTGTGTTGTGGCATACATTGTTTGTTGTCAAGCAAACAGTACGCTGTTGCTTGTAAGTGGCTCTACTAAAATCTGATTATGTTAAGAGGTTACACAGTGTAGTTTATGCATCCTGGATTAGGATACCCCGAACAATTCCTCTGCCGACCATCAGAGTCACCCGTTCCCAGAAGCCACTGGGCACATGTCTCTATGCCAGTCCCCTGAATCAACCTGCCATAGCCATGAAAGAATCGATGCTTCTGTGCAGAGGATCACGTTACGTACATTATTAAAATTGGCCAACAACCAGCGACAATGTCCTGAAGCGTTCTAGCACTACGGGTGAATCAAGCTTTCTTTAATTGTTTCTAAAAGATAGAAAAAATAAATCAACTCAAAGAAACAAATGAAAACTTTGCATTAAAGACTCTAGAGACTATAGAGAAAACACTGTATTAATGTAATGTACCCATTAACAACTTAAAGTACATAAACCAGAGACTTCAGATTCACATAACAGTTTGGGCCTCATTACACGGTAGGCGGAGAACCACGGCGCTATTAGCGCCATGGTTCATGCCAGTAAAATACCGGCACCGACTTGGTGGAAAGGGGAATTACCGCCCCATTCCAAGGTTGGCAGGGCGGTAGTTCCCCCTTCCACCATTGCCCTTCCCCATTCCCATTTCTGCCCCATAGGGCATAATGGGAATGGGGGAGGCGCTAATTACGGCACCGCAAATTGCGGTACTGTAATTAGCTCCCTGGGTCCCTTTGCGGGTTGGTTTTTAACGCCTGCAAAAAGCAGGCGTTAAATACCCCAACCCGCAAAGGGACCTCGTAGTAAGGCGGTAAGGATTTACCGGTACCGGTAAAATACCGGTACCGGTAAACCCTTACCGCCTACCGTGTAATGAGGCCCTTTGTCTCTTAAAAAGCTAATCTTCTG
The DNA here is from genome assembly GCF_040938575.1 of Ambystoma mexicanum. Classification (NCBI taxonomy): domain Eukaryota; kingdom Metazoa; phylum Chordata; class Amphibia; order Caudata; family Ambystomatidae; genus Ambystoma; species Ambystoma mexicanum. Next base: position 869,092,024 of record NC_090931.1, read on the forward strand.
CAAGCTGGCAGTTTTAACCAAATCCAGTGCAACTATGTGCGTGGAATGTACAATAGTGATGACCATCTCCATCTAGCGGCCGACGCACACACTACTTAGTTCAATGTTATCCCACTAAAGCATGCAGCGTGCAGTCGCACACAAGAAACCTCCAGAAACAAAGCTTTCTTTGAGTTAGTGTGTCGCAAGTTCCCACCGACTCCAGACCCTAGTAGAAGCTTCGAGAACACAGACGAGTATGTATACAGTACCCGACGTCTGCGTTACTAAATTAGCTTATCTGATTTATAATGAAGTTTGATTAACTTCACCATCTAATTTCTACCTTAACAGAACACATCTATCTTGTTCAGGCACTTTTATTATTTTTGTCTTAGACTTAAGAGGTCTTTCATTTTCTTGAACAAACCGTAAATATTGTTTGGTGTCGCTATTTTCTAGACTCCAATATGTCGGTGCCTGAAAAGAAGAGGCACGTATTAGGAGAACATTTGCGAGTGGGACCTGGACATTTCGACTGCCTATGAGCCTCCACAGGGTTTAATCCACCACTGCTTGTGAGAATCACCCAAGTCTTGCGGCCATTGAGAGCAAAGGGTTTGTATTGTTTTGTATCCCTGGGTCCATCCTCTCATAGCATCATTTCAGCACTAGATGTGAAAGGCTCTGTATCCCTGGGCTAATCCCCTGAATGGTCCAGTCCGACAGGGGAAAGACTTTGCATGCCTGTTCCACCCCACAGGTCAAAGGCAGTGTATCCCTGGGCCTATCACCTCTGACTGTTCCAGCACTAGAGGTGAAAGGCTATTTATCCCTGGGTAAATCCCCATGGCCTGATTTTCAAACATGTTTTACAATGGTGTAATCTAATTAAATAATGCAGTGTGACTCAGGTGAAAGGCTCTCTATCCCTGGGTCAGTCACCTGTCTTTTCTAGTGCTACACACGAAAGGCTCTGTATGTCCAAGCAGATCCCCTGACTGTTCTAGTATTTTATCCGGGCTTGAAAAATGCGCAAGGGGGCAGCGTGTACCCTTGTCATATGCCCTTCTGCAGAAATTCTTGGGACATATGTTACAACGTCATTGCAGAGGACTTGATGCAAAATAACATGTATGAAAAGAGGAGCTGAGCAGTACTCTGGAAAATCAAATCTGCCTTTGCAGAGAGATGCAGTGTGAATTAAAGGAATGTGTGCGAGCATTACTGCTTTTTTCAGTTTGGACTATTAGGTGCCCGTGCAACACCTGTAAAGCCCAAACTATTGCGTTGAAATCCAGATTCAAGTACAATAGGGGGGAATGTTATGTGACGAGGGACACAGAGGTATGACATTTGAGGAGGGACACACAGTTGTTTGGCTATGAGCCCACCCATTCCCTGCGCATAGCTATGCTAAGGCCAATGCCTATTCCCACCCATTGCTGCCTCGGCACGCCCAAAGCTCCTCCTCATGGGAACTCTTTGAGCTATGAGCTCGCTTTAACCAAGCTTTGCCATTCATTGTTCGAGCAGCCTGCTGAGGTAAGGCAAAGAGCCAGGCTGCTGCTGGCTGTAGAAAGGACTTGCATGGTCTAATACGTGGCATTGCATGGCTCCCGTAACGTCAGGGCGTGTGACGTCCTCCTAGCATATATTAAACGGCGTGCATGTGTTCTATCGTAATCTTCATTTGAAAATACATTATAAGTAAAATACATGTTTTGGATACAAAAGTGCAGCGTTATACTTTAGAAAATATTTTGCAATGAAGATAACGCATAGAAATAAAGGAACCCTTTCTAGAAATCACACATTGGGAGACTGTGGGAGGACAACCGTGAAACTGCGCTTGTGCGATCCACAGGGGTGCGTGCTTGTCAGCCTACGTCACCGTCAGCGTGTGATCTCTTCCCGAGACTGGAGGACCTTGGATTCACTGTACCATCATGTCTGTCCTGGAGTGCACCATTCGATTTTTCACAGATACATGTTTGAATGAGTCAGTTCGGAGGCACACATGTCTGTTTTAGTGGCCCTCACAGTCGTGGGGTGTGCGCTAAAGGAGGTGTGCCCTCTGTTAGATACTTAAATGTTAAAGGTATAGATAGCAAGGGAATAGGGGCCACCCAACCCACGGGGGTGATACCTAAGGAGGAGAATAGACACAGCCAATCACATTATACAAAGCTCATTAGAATACAGCATGGAGTGTGCCACGCAAACAACCACAACAGTCAGACTGTCAAGAAAGGATAGTAGCAACTAATCCCACCAATAGTAATGCAAATTAAATCAAACAAGATGTACCACGACCAGGATTCTCACCCCACTAACCCTACCTTCAAATCTCTGCATTCCTAATTCACCCGAAATTTCACACAACCAACTCTAGCCCAGCAAACCGCACGCACTTTACCACACCGCATCAACAACGCTCAGCGCACGGTTTATACTGAACTGAAGCCGCCAGCAGCACACCACCTCTCTCACTCTCCTACTCCCTCTTCTCCCGACTAACCCAACGCCACCCGCCCTCTTGTTTTGCAGATATGCCAGAGCTCCTGGACACCAACTCTGTTAGTGACGGTGCACAATATAAATACCTTTAACATTTATCATTTAACATCCGTGGGTATTCAGGGCTTTTAAAAATGTGTGCGAGTCAAGCGAGCCATTGTCTTTGTGTAACTTCTTTGCGAAGAAGTGTTTTAAGTGACTGGTGGAAGTGTCCAGTCAGTGTCTATCGGAATTTAGTGCATGAACTCCAAAGAAGAATTTGGGCTAATACGGTCCTATTACCGGAAGTTGAGAGTTTAAGGATGCTTAGGTGTACATTGCATTTCACATTCCAGAGGGGCGTGTTTTTTTATACATGTAGAAATATATTTACATTTTTTAAAAAAGTTAGTTCTGTGTAATGAAAACCTCTATAGCTACAAACGCCCGCAAACGAAAAGGCTCTTGTGTAGCCTGGCTTCACATTCCACCATAGCAGAGGTCTTTGTGGAAGTCGCTGCTCATGCCACTGACATGGGAAAGCTCACCGGAGCCGTGCATGTGACATGAGGAATCAAATGCATGCATACCTGCTACCCCCACCCCACCCTTTTTAGTTTGGGCTATTAGTCTACGCCTCCTATAAGCTGAAACGATTGCATTGGAGTACAGATAGGGAGGAATGACGTATGAGGAGGGACACAATCAGTAGGCAGTGTTTGGTTATGTGCCCACCCATTGCCTGCCCATGGCCATGCTAATCCCTGTGGCCATTCCCACCCATTCCTGCCTCTGCCCAGCCAAAACACCTCCTCATGCGAACTCTTCACGCTCGCATTAAGCAAGCCTTAACATCAGGCTTTGCATTCAAAGTGCCTGCCAGTGTTTGTTCAAAGCAGTCTCTTGAGAGTTAATGACTTAATTGGATTTACAAAGACACTGAAGTCCTGTTTAAAACAAGCATTGGGCAAAGCCAACAATTTTGGCTTGTGCATACGTCTTAAGCTTTTGCCAGGAACTGCTATTAGATGCCCATGTACGCACACCATTTTGCACCTGCTATCAACAATGGGTAGTTAATACCACTATGGCGATGCCTGGCAAGTGCCTTTCTCATGCCTACACACAAGCCCAAACTGTTGGCATTGCCAATGCTTGTCTTTTAATGGTGCCATCCCGTTCAGATGTCATACACATTAAACCTTGAAAACAGGGCCAATACTATTGTCCAGAGGACCAGTCCTAAGAAAAAGTGTGCCTGGGCAAGGGATGCTTAATTAACATCGTCAATGGGAAGTGACATGACAGGAATTGGAAAGCGCAGAGATTGAATTACCTTCTAACTAAGTCTGGTAGGAAGAAGTAAAAAGAAAATTATCATGGCCTCCTACCCTGGTCTTCCTATCACTGATACCTACTCCAACGCTTCCTCCAGACAGAGCCTGACAGACATCCTCTTTGCCGTACCTTCGCCAGATCTATGGACTCTTCATATGATCTCTGTGCTCTAACCTGTCTCCTCCTCTCCCATTAATGGTGGCACAAGCTGGGAAGATCTTATGGCTTCCTTCGACTCCTCTAAAGTCATCATTAATGTCCATCTTAATGGCACTGTCATGGTCTAAGGTCCTCAGGCCAATCTCCTCCTCTTTGAAAGGTGCTTCCCATGCCTCATCAATTTCCTTTCATCTCCTGCTGTTCCCTCCTCTCCCCCCCTTGGCTACCTTGCCCTCGCTCTCCTCCTCCTCTGCCCCACATAGGGCTCCTTCACCTCCGCAGGGCATACCTCTGATCTGTACCCCTCCATGGAAGTACTTTAAGGCCAGCAACCTTCTTCATCTTGCCACTCTCAACTCTCGCTCTGCTGTCAAACACTCCTCTGACATCTGCCACCTCCTTGATGAACTTGACCTTGATGTGCTTGGTCTTACTGAGACATGGTTCACGGCCAGCTCTGTCACAAACTTTGACACTCTCCTCACTGATGGCTACAAGATCCTCTCAACACCCAGATCCTCCCGGTCCGGTGGGGGTGTAGCCCTGATCTTTCTTGAGTGGATTCCTACTTCTATCATTCCCACTCAGACCTACTCCTCTTTTGAATGCCTTGTCTGCAGGCTCTCTCTCTCTCCTAGCCATTCTCTAACCATGGCTACTATCTACCATCCTCCTGGTAAAATCACCTCATTTCTCTCTGAGTGGGCAGACCTCTCCTCCTCCCTCTTGGCCTCAACCACTCAACTCTTCCTCCTTGGTGACCTCGATATCCATCTATACTCTCCTTGTTCCTCCTCTCTACTCTTCCGTGACCTCTGCGACTCCATCTCGCCCTCTATCCTCCCCTCTGGCCCAACTCACTCTGCAGGGCACACACCTGATGTCTTGATCTCCTCTGACCTCCCCCTCTCTATCCCCCTGACTACTCCTCTCTCCTGGAGCGACCATTCCCTCCTCTCCTCTCATCTCACCCCCCATGCCAAGCCTACCCCAATACCTCCATCTACCTTCTCAAACATCCAGCCCATGAAGCGTGTGTCAGTTGATGCTTTCGCCGCCGGCTTCTCCCCCCGCCCCCTCCACCTCTGGCTGTCTCACATCCTGACAGAGCCCTTTCTCTGCTCTACAATTTCTGATACTCTTGATGCTCTTGCCCCTGTCATGAGGATCCATTTGAAGTCCAAAGCCAAGTGCAATACCTGGTATGACTCTGATCTTGCTACACTTAAACGTAAGTGTAGGGCGACTGAAAGGAAATAGAGGACTTCTTGTTCAGAAGGAGCTATTGTATACCAAGTTTAGCTATTTTATACCATTTTTTTAATATATTGTGTTGTTTTATGCATTTACAAAGCCTTGTGGCTAAAAGTATATTATCATGAAATAAAATAAAAATAAAAATAAACTTCTTGTTCATCCTGCTCCAAAGGCAATACCGACTCTCTGTCCTCACCAATAAGAGAGCCCACATTCAAGCCTGTGTCTATGCCGCAGCTAACAACTCGGCCAAACTCTTTAAAATCTTCAAGGAGCTGGCCAACCCTGCTGCAGTCTCTTCCCCCCCCCGTTGCCGCCCAGGCTCTTTGCAACGCCCTTGCCTCTCCCTTTATCTCAGAAACAGAGGACATCCTGTCCACCCTCTCTTCCCCTCCCCCTCTCCTTCTGTGCATGCCGACACTCCTTTAGCCAACACCCCACCCACTTTCTTGTCCTTTCCTTTTTTCTCCGCTAGGTTCATCCCTGTTCCTCCAAAACCATCAAGGACCACATTGATACACTCGCCACGGCCCTTGCCAATTTCTGCAACCCCTCCTTTGCCTCAGGATCCTTTCCTTTCCCTCTGAAGCACTCCCTTGTGCATCCCCTTCTCAACAAACCCACAGCTGAGCCTTCTTGTCTGGCTAACCATTGTCCAATTTCCATTACTCCTTTTCTGGGCAAACTCCTGGAAAAGCTGGCCATCTCTCAGCTTAACCTTTATTCTGATTCTGTTGGCTATCTCCACGACCATCAATCTAGCTTCAGAGCTGCCAGAAGAATGGAAACTGCTCTCCTGAAAATCTGTGAAGATCTCCTCTCCAACCATGACTCTAATATTCCTTCTGTCCTCATCCTACTCAATCTCTCTTCTGCCTTTGACACGGTCAACCATACAATCCTGCTCAACCGTCTCCTTGACAACCTGGGTATCACCGATCAGGCTCTGGCCTGGTTGACCTCTTTCCTCTCTGAACGAACCTCCCAAGTCCGAATTAGCTTCTTACTATCTTCTATCTCTCTTTCTTCCTGTTGTGTTCCCCAGGGGTCTAACCTCTCACCCTGGCTTTTCAACCAATACCTGGCAACTCTTGCCCACTGCATTGCCATTTTCTGCTCCAATTTCCAGTGCTATGCTGACGACACTCAACTAATTTTCCAGTTTCCCTTGCCCACCTCCTCTCCTTCTCTCATCTCAGACTGTCTAAAAGCAATTCAAAATTGGTGTGCCGCCAACGATCTTTGCCTGAATGCCAGTAAGACAGAGATCCTCCTCATCGGCACACCTTCATCCTCCTTTCCCCTCACTCTCTGGCCAGCCTCCCTTGGCCCTCCTCCTACCCCCACCTGCGAGGCCAAGAACTTCAGAGCCATCTTTGACTCCACACTGTCCTTCTCTGCCCACATCTCTGATGTCTCTAAAAAGTCAAACTTCCTACTTCACCTCCTCAGAGGTACTCTGCCTTTCCTCTACTTCCCCCAGATGCTCACTGTCTCCCAAGTTCTGGTTCTCTCTAGGTTGGACCATTGTAACAGCCTCTTTCCAAATCTCCCTACCTCTACTCTCCGCCCTTTACAACTAATCCAGAACAGGACTGCAAGACTTGTCCTTGATCTCAAGCCCTGGAATCGTATCTCTGCAGCCCTTAAATCTCTCCATTGACTCCCAGAGGATGCAAGGATAAAATTCAAAAGCCTCTGCATTGTCCACAAGGCTTTCTGGACCTGGGTCCAAAATACCTTCAGCTCTGCCTCGGCAAATACCTCCCCCCTCAAGCTCTTCGCTCCTTCACCTCTCACTCCCTCAGGGTCAGTCGTTTTACAAAGAAACAAGCTGGGGGTAGATCTCTGTCCTTGGCTGGGCCTCCCTCTGGAACAGCTTTCCTGCCACTCTAAAACTTGAGGAGAACCATCTCCAGTTCCGGAAGCACCTCAAGACCATCCTCTTTGCTTCTCCTCTCGCCCCTCCTCTCCCCTGCTGATCTGTTCTCTCTCGGCACCATGCACCTGACCTACCCTCTGTCTCCCGGGCCCATGTACCTACTCACCCTGCCACCCACCCGCACTGCCTCCGGGCCCCCCTTGCACTGGGGTCTGTATCTGTACCCATACAGTCCCCCCTTCTTTTTCTCCTCCACTTATCAGACATACCCTGTCTGCTGCCTTAAACCCAGCACTTGCCACTTGCTGGCTGCACTACCACTGTTTATTGCCTTTATTATCAATGTTTTGTTTATTTATTTATTATGTATCTGTTTTCCTTTGATCCGCATTTTCCACTTCTCCCCCCCTTCCAAGCACTATTTCCCTTTCCCTCTCCCATGCACTTGCACGTTCTCAATGTCACTGGGCCTAGTAAGATCGTTGTTTTTGTTCTGCCCTGTTCCACTGCCTTGCCTTGTCGCGCTCTGAAACACTTGTGTACGAGCGCCATATGAATAAAATATCATATCATATCATGATCCCCGCCTTCTGCCTTTTTATCATAAGCCAAGGGCTGCCTCAACTGATACAAAACAATGTAAACACACTTCAACATATCTTAACACCCTGTGAAACTTTATCTGCCTCCTACAGTCAGTGTAAATAGAAGGTTAGTCACTGGTCAGCCACATCTGCACAACTCGTGCTCACCTGCAGGACTCTGTGTTTGGTGCTTGCTGCGGCGGTCTGTCCGTGGCTGTGCACACAGAGTAGATAGCATGTTCAAACCCAGGAAGGCGGAACCAGTGTTTTATTTCTGGGAAATGTCCACTAACAGCAGTGCAATGAATCATGGCATCAAGTGCTCTATAGAACAAACAACTGTTATATTTATGTTTGCCATGGTCTGATCTCGCTGCATTTGTATGATAATTCTGATTAAAGTGTTTGAGAGAGAACATCACTTCATTATCTGGTGACACAGCCATGCTAGCAATGGGTTTACAATTCTTTTTTTTTTTGGGCATTGCTTCTGAGCACAGCAGGGCCTTCCCCGTGGTATAGGGAAGGGACTAGTTTAAAGGTTTTTGAACTGGGCTGGAGTGCCATATTGACCGGGCTGCTGGTGACCTCCCAGTTTGCCCACGCCTGGTCCCGTTGCTGCTAAGTGCAATGCCACCAGCCCTCCAGGCCGATCCTAGAGACGGACACATTTTCGGATCTGGGAACTCGCTTTTTCTGTTCTCTTATGAGGTCATTTTTTTCTCAGCCAATTATGGGGGAAATTGAAAGAGACAGCAATGCACAAATACCCATAATTCGTAATGTCTGAACCAGTGGCGGCTGGTGGCTTTAAAAGGTGGCGGGGCGTACATTTCTCTGGGCCAATTAGCGAGCGCAGCGAGCAAGCCCCCCCCCCCCATAAAGGGAGGTGCGGGGGTGGGGGGTTCTCCCCTCTGCAAACATTTTTGAAAAATGGTATCCAAAATGTGCAATTTACTGTTCAAACCCACATAAATATGACATAAAAAGGATTAGGTTTTACATACTAATGATGGTACATCGTTCTTATTTGTGCGAGTGTGATGGTGTATTTTACAGCAGTTGTATTGAGAATAGCTGTACTATGTCTCGGGAGGATAGCTCAGGGGAAATGTGCTTGCCTTGGAAGCAAGACGACACGAATCCCGGGTCTGCGCTTAGAAACCTCTGGGTATTAAGCGCGTTATAAATAGCATATCATATCATATGGTGTATGCATAAAGACATTCATTATATAGATAACCAGTCATGATGGAAAAATATCATTTTGTCATGCTGCTACTGGCATTCATATGAATTCATTCTCTTACTAGGCTTTGAGTTGGCACCAATAAAACACTAACGACGCATGAGATTTTCAAAACAACTGATGGGTTCACAGCAGAATCACAGAGAAGAGTGATGGCCAGCATCCGCCAATTCGATCAAGAAAAAACTGGGCCTGAATGCTTATGGAGCTGTTCTGCCAGTTGAATTAGACCAGTAATATGCAATACAAACATAATAATCACAATATAAAATAGCAATAAGCAGGTGCAGCACGGCACCACTAATTCAGCATAACTCATTGAAAATAATTTATGGAAGATAATGGCCTTTGCATGTTTCCCATGAAAGGTTGGTTGAAGCAAGCTCTGACACCGGAAAGACATGCCCATGCGATTCAAAAGGCACTGAAATGTTGACACAGAAATGGAATTCAGAACTACGAGTGAAAATCACAGTCATTTGTGTGCATTTCATATTCTCAATACAAGTATGTTTTGTGCTGAGCCAATATTTGCAAACACTTATCCAGGGTTTCTTGATTCGTTCTGGCCCATGTCGACTTTTTTAAATCTTATTATCTTCTTAAACTTTATGTGAGTCAGTCACAGTAACCAGTACCAATCATTTGCTTGCTGTTTAATTCACTTTTACTAGTTGTCAAAATAACAGAAATTAATGCAGTGTGCTGTTAGCAATCGTTGGTGAAAACAAGCTATAAAAAGGCATTGGACCAGAATGATTGCTATCTCCCACGGCAAAGTAAATAGGGCCTCATTACACGGAATGCGGTAAGGGTTTACCGTTACTGGTAAGGGTACCGGTACCGGTAAACCCTTACCGCCTTACTACAAGGTCCCTTTGCGGGACCCAACCTCAATGGCTGGTTTTACCAGCCGTTAAGGAACTGGCCCGCAAACGGACCTTGGGGGCAATTACGGTACTGCAATTTGCAGTACCGTAATTGCCGCCTTCCCCATTCCCATTGAGCCCTATGGGGGCTCAAATGGGAATGGGGTAGGGCCTCGGTGAATGGGGAATTACCGCCCCGCCAACCTTGGAATGGGGTGGTAATTCCCCAATTCACCAAGGCGGAATCGGTAAAATACCGGCGGCAACCATGGCGCTATTAGCACCATAGTTACCGCCGTCCGTGTAATGAGGCCCATAGTGTTTTTCAACAGAGCCCTTTCACAGGTGCATGCTCTGTCCTGATTCAAGAGACAGTCTGATAGGAGAGGAGAGGAGTGGAGTGAGCTCTTGTTCACGAGACTGGGCGGGTGCTCAAAACAGGATGCTTTCTACGAGCACAGACTGACCCTTCATTACACAATTGCAGAACAACAGTGGTAATGCCCCTGCTTTTACCATATTTTTGCTAATCTCAATCTGGACACGCAATTGCCTTATGCTCCAATGATTCACAATAGTCTCGGGCCGAGAGTATCCAGATGGGGGAATAGGGTGTGTGCTTCAAGGCACGTATTCATGGTGGAAAGTGTGTTCAATATTCTGGGTAGTGCAGGAAATGTCAACTCAATGAATAGCCTTATGTTAGCGCAAAGTGGAATTGCAATCAATCTGGCACATGCTTAAAAAGTCACGACAGAATCAGGCATGACTGCAGGGTTTTTTAAAGTAAGGGCTAAAATATCTCCAATCTCACAAACACACGGGTGTTTATCGAAGAATGACTATTTAAGGTAGTCAATCTTCAGTAAGCATGCACACCCACAAGTGCGACATGAGTACCCCAGTGAAACTCGCGTGTGCGGGCATCATTTCCTCCTTTTTGTGAAACGCTCTCCATTGCAGCTTAGTTAGTTCCAGAAAGCGAGTTACAGGGTAACCGGGATTAGTTCATGGCAGTTCATGGCCCAACTGCCAAGCACGTTGGCAAGGAACTGCGAGGCAAGCAATGCGCTTCAGGGTGATTTGAACCTGACCCTTAGGGTGGGGGAAGACTGAAAATGGTCCAGAAACAAAGGCCAGGAGGACATTTTCTACATGACACTGGATGTTAAAATGTGCAGCATGTGAGCTTCGAGCTCCACGCACTTTACTATGGTAAAAGCAGTGTAAAATGGGACGTGCTCCGCTGTGACAGTCGGCCCATCCTGATGGGCCAGCTGCCACATCGGGCGCGTCCATAGGTCCATATTCAGCACAGCGCCCCCGTGCTGCTGCCAAATGCAAACACATTCAGAAGAACCTCTTCTGAATCTGTTTGCTAGTGGAACACTGTCACACCCGGTGGGGGCCTAGGTGGGGGTGCGGCACCCTGCCGCCCTAGGATAGCGGCCGCCACTGGTCTGAACAACGCTGAAAGGGAGCGAAGCAATGGTTTGTGTTAGAGCCCAGGGAGCTTCATGACCCACCGCAAATTGAAACAATACAAATTAAAGATCCATCCTTAATCCACCTCTTTTTGAAAAAAGAAAATGAGCTTCCTGTTTACAACCAGTTCCTTGCCCCCTCCAGACCGGTTGAGGTTTGTTGTGATGTCATTAGAAGTAGGAGGGGGCAAGAGAATGGAGGCCAGCCAGGAAGCAGGCCCTGACTGCACACACGCCTAACTTGGCCAGAAGATAAGCTTGACATTGACTTTGACAAGACATCTTGGCCTTTACATCTCCAACATGATATGTGTTGTGCCATGTGTAGGTTACACACCTTCACTGCCCTATGTTTGCAGAAGTGAAGCTACAAGCCACTGTAAAGAAAGTTGTGGTGATCCTAAGTAGTACAACTGAAGTATTCATGACTGACTAACAAGCACACAATTACCATACATTTTTCTCAAATCCATACCATTGTAGCAAAAAGAGCACAGAAGCCATGAACCCTATGTAAACCCTCATTGAGAACAGGATCTGTGTTTGTAAGAAAATTATATTTCAGGCCTGTAACTAATCTCTGGCCTGTAACTATGGGTCCCGGGGGCATTACCTGAGACGGTAATGCCCCCGTGGCTCAGGGGCTATTGCCTAATGATAGCATTCTGCAAACTGGACTGTGGCACAGTAAATATACTGCGATCTTGCAAACATGGAATATACTGGGATTGTGAAAACTGGATTATACTGATTTCGTTAAACTAGGAGTATAGTGGAGTTTTCAAACAGAGCATATTATGATTGTCAAACTGGAAACAAAGTAGTATTTTGCAAACGGGTATTTTAATGTGGCTGCATAACTGGGAGTGTATTTGTGTTTTGAAAACTGGATTTCCGTGTATGTATGTATGTGCTGGCTTTTCTATGATACACATGAGATATGTAATAGTAAACCAGGTGTCTGTTGGAATTTAGCCACCTGACAATATCCTGGGATTGCCAAACTGTCAATGTACTGGGAAGGTGTGTAGGTGTGTAACATCTCCGATTTGCAAGCTTGAACCATGCGTGGATTCTGCAAACTGAGAATGCCGAATTTGGAGCATACTGGAATTGTGTAAACTGGGAATATATACTGGAACTGTCAAAGGGGTGTATATTGGGATTTTCAAACGAATGTACTGAAAACTCAAATTGGGTGCACTGTGGGGTTTTCAAAATGGGAATATGCTGGGTTTGGGTGGACTCGGAATATAGTGGTGTTTGTAATCGGATGACATATTGGGATTGTCAAACTGAATAGAGTGTGTTTGTCACACTGATAATATGCTGGGATGTCAATCTAAAAATCTACTAAGGTTGTAAATAAATGTGGTTACATTGGGATTGGCAAACTTTAAAGAATACCAGGATTCTAACAGTTCAGTTGGCAATTGAGAGTGTAGTGGGAACGGAAAAACTGGGACTATACTGGGGATGGACAGACTGGGAATATACCGGGATATCTACATTGGGATAATCAATCTGAGACTATACATGCAGTACACACACTGAGAATGTGTATGTAGGCGCATACTAATATCAAATATAATGTGGAAATATAATCCTTACTTTGCCAAATACTGGTATTGGCACAGTAGAGTGTACTGACATTGTCATACTAGGACAAGCCTGTGGTTTTCTCCTGACAGTTGTCAAACTATGAATATTTTGCAGTTTCACAATAACAAAATGTACTAGGATCTTCAAACTGAATATGTACAGGCATTTTGTCAATTAAGAAAGTGACACTGAAAATATACTTGGTTTTGCATCAGAGTCGTTACTGCAGTTTTCGACCTGGCAATATACTTGCAATGTGCAAAGAGGGAACATACAGGGATTGTGCAGTACAAGTACATCGTGGTTTGCAAGCTGGTGTCATGCTGGGCTTGTCAAACTGGGTGAACATACTGTGGTTGTCAAATTGTGGTATACTGGGTTAACACACCGGTGGTTTGTTAAACTCAGAACGTGCTGGGAGTTTCAAATTGAGAATATGCTTGGTTTGACCCTTTACTAAGCCTATCAAATCGGGAATATGCTACAAATGTATAAAGTGACAATGTCAAACTGTGAGTAAAATAAAATTCCCCAGCTATGGATTTCTAATGGGATTTTCCAAACACTGGAGTTAACTATAATCCGGTACCAGAAACTGGGATTATAGTGGAATTGAGTAATGGCACTGTGGGAGTGCAACACATATTGTGTGGTAAGCATGCTGGAATTGTGCAAACAGGCTATACTACTGGTATTGTGAACGCTGGCAGGATAATGACAGTGTGTGTACTGGGGTAATATGCACAATGGGCAAAGCGGGGATTGTCAAACTCATGATACACTGTGAATGTCCCAACTGGAAAAATACCAAGATTGTAAAACTAGTGATATATATGCACAGTGTAAACCTGCCCCTGGAGCTGTACAACCCTGGATTTTACTTGGGCTGGAGTCAACCTCACAATAAATTACAATTGTTAACGTGAGAGTGAAATGAAATTGTCACAATGTGAAATATAGCAGGATTGTCCAAACTAGAAACGCTCAGTGGATTCCAACCTGGTGGTTTACAGGGCGGTGTCAATCTGTGAATATACTGGAGTGAACACAGTGAGAGTATACTGGGTTTGGGAACATCGGGAATGTACTGGAATGGTCAAACTAGAAATATTCTGGGATTGTTCAAATTGAGAGGGTTAAATTAGGAGCACTGTGATTATGCCAACTGAGGTTACATTGGGATTTTCGAGAAAGGGAATTTAATGGGTCTGTAAAAAGGAAATGTGAGTTCACTGGGTCTGACAAACTGGGAGCATGTTGGGTTTATCAAACTGGGAGTACACTGGAATTGTCAAGAGACTACATACTGGGTCTGCTCAATGTGTGAATATACTACAGTTGCCAGATGTTTGTGCCTGGGACTACCTTTATGGCACCCATACATTTCTGCTTCCAGTGCCAGCATAATGACCACATTTGCAGTGGCCTACACGCTGGCGCAATGAATGGATTTGCATGAATGTTAGAGCTGGAACAATAACCACACTTGCACTGGCCTCAGCTCCCAGACAGACCAAATGATGTCAATTCACAGGAGCCAAGACAAGTCGTGTTTGTCATTGTGCTGTGCCTGCGACTAGCAATGCAGCTAAGTCACTGTTCCAGTTCGAATTGGGTCACTGGCCCTCCTCTACTCGTGTCAAAAAGAAGTTGGAGGGAGCTGCTGTATCTGACACGCCTGCTATTGGACTTGTAGGATGAATGGAGCGGTATGACCCTGGCGGTCCAGCTCGCTATACCAAGCCTGCAAGCCAGCAGCAAGCAGAGCATTCAGGGCGGTGTCCACCTCTGGATTAGATACGCTGCCTGTCCATGGCCTACACTACTATGTGTAGCAATAGTCCCACCTTCTTTCCGGCACCAGATGATGCAACCCGCTGATAGAGATCAATCAAGGCTGAGTAAAGATGACTCTACTCAGCATATTGGAAACTGCCCATGATGTGCTAAGGGGCATAACGGAAAATGGCAATTATGTGCAAAGTGGGCATAATGCAATTTCCCAGTGAGCTTTGAAGGGGACACAGTGCAATTTTATGACACAACATAATGTAAACTGGTAATGCTGTGCTAACTATGCATGATGTAACTAGCGATGATGTGCTATCTCTGAGTTCGAATATGCTTGTATAATAAAACAGGGAGTATAGAGGCCACTAACTTTGGTCAAATTATGAGTGGGGCAGCAGGACTTGTAGTTTCCATTTTGGAGTTGGTGTTTCAGAGGAATTATCGACAACGAGTTTACCGTCGAAGACAGTTCCTCAATTTTTCTGGAGGAAAAACCTCCTGCCAAGTGCTGAAGGTTCTTCCTCCAATTGGGGTTGAGCGCAGCTTCATACTGTTAGCGCTCTGCTTTTAATGAGGCTCAATTACGCTTTCTTGGAAATAATGACTGCCTTATAGTGGCTTGCCACTTTGAGATACTGTCCATTGATATCTGATTTTGCACCTGGTTGGTATGAATCACTCACAGAAAGCTGTCCATTGCAGGCTACCTCTGAGTCCAACACCGCACCAGCCAACATGGGACATGTCTTTACCTCAGGGACTCCCACAAACAAGCCTGGGGCTCCGCCCGCCCTCTACATCCCAGCATGGCTTGCTCCGATCTCTTACTGGGAAGCAAATACTTGCGTCTCTCTGACTCGCCCCCTAATGCGGCGCTGCATTGTGTGCCAGGCTGTTCCTTTCTCTGAATCTATTCCGGAGGGTGTGAGGGGCTTGAAGGGCTCGGGCGGCATTCCCCATAATGCCGATGTTTACTGTGTGACTACGCTGCCCCTTTTCGTGAACGAGGGCATTTGGGTCAGGGGGCTTTCAGGGAGGTGGGATCAGGGACATCATTTAGGGGTCGCCAGAGGTCGCAACTGAGACCTCTGATTTCTCCCTTGCTACCTCTGTGGTCACCCTTGCTACCCCTAAAAAAAAAAGAAAAACAAAATTATATATATATATATTTTTTTGTAATGCAAGCTCCTGGCCTATGGCCAGCACCATGTGGCCCTTTACTTCTGGAGTGGCTGGCTTTCTTGTTCAGGCCTCTTAAAAAAAGAAAGAACAGGGGTGCCACAAGTCTAACACTTTCAGCACTGACCCTAAATAAGAAAGAATAGGAATGTCAGCTAATCGTGTCTTTCTGGAATTCTATATAATGATTGCTAGGCTCATTCAAGATTTATTTCAGGCACTCTTCAGGGGGTGAGTCACTGATTTAGTCTGTTCTTAAACACCTCAACTCAGCCTTTCATCCTTCTGAGGTCGATAAATGAGTACCAACACAGGTTGGGTGATATTGGGTGTATATTTTTTCTATATAAAGCGCTTAAGCATAAGTGCTATATAATAACACATCATTATTGTTTGGCCATGGACGTCTGCTTGCATTCACAGTAATTTGGTAATATGGGTCTACACACTGATCCTAACGATACATATGGCGATCCATTCTTGCATGAAATGTACATCACATTATAGTAATATCGTAACCATATTTTTTGTAGTGTACTTAGGAACAATGCTATGTGATGCCACTTCCTGTTTTGTCAAGGGGTGAAAGGTTGAGTTCCATCGCTTCCCGCGGTATCACTTCAGGGTGGGGTCAAATGACATCACTTCCTATGATGTCATCAGAGGTCAAGGGTCGTGTGATGTCACGTCCGCTACCCCTAGCATTTTGGTGAAATGACGTCCCTGGGTGGGATGGATGTTAGTGGAAAAGACCCACCAATTAATAAAGCACTGAGCAGTGTAGCTGAGGGTGTGGGGTCTTGGGGTGGTAGTATAGTTGCCACAATGCAGCAGTGGGCCTCTGGGGCATATGCTCTGAACGGGTGGCTGAGCTGCTCGTTCTCCAGGAGAGAGCCAGAGGCGAGGCCACGCATCACCGCAAAGTCACCTTCGGTATGTGAAGGAGAAGGCGAGAGGAACAGGCAGGAGCGGGACATCAACAGCTCCGAGTGAAGCCAGAAAATCCTTCACCAGCTGGACCGCCATCTCCATATCCCCATTCCTTCCAGTGATCAGGTTTCTGGCGGGGATTCATTGGCTGGAAGCTAAGTCTCAGAATAGAGCCCTCTGCCTGCTTAATTAAGGCTGTCACAAAACGCCAAAGCTCATTCAGCGGCCTCTCCCGCTCCCTGGCCAGCTGCCCATCCACACGCCCTTTATGGTGGGATGTTATCTTCATTTCACTCATGTGTCAGACCCGTGCACTAATGAAGTCATTCTTGCGTTCGTTCGTGCGTTCTTCCGTCCGCGTATCCAGCCCCTCCTCTGTTATTGGTAAGTTACAACATCAGCTCATCATAACCTTCTTGTCTCCAGGCACGGTGTTTCGACCTGGGGCGTTAGTTGTGCGACTTTGTACGATTTCGCTTTTTGAATCACAGTTGTCACTTTAGAAACACCCAGTGGAACAAACACGACTGCTAAACACAGTGACAGGTGTCAGGTGTGTATGAATACACACCTGCCTCAGGGATGTTTCATTAGTGTCTCCTTTAGCATGTTTCTGACATTCCAAGACTTATGCCGAGGAGTGGACTGGCTTGTATGGAACGCTGGCGATTTCCCGGTGGGCCTCTGCACCCTGGTCCTCTTTTGTTCGGTATTTCCAAATGTTCCCATGGGAAAAACGATAGGCGTGCTGAAAATGTGCGATATGGGGCCACTTTGAACATTATTTCGGGGGCCTCCTTTGGTTCCCAGTCCACCCCTGCATACGTCAGTTTATCTCAAGTTTGCTCCTTTTGCCCAGTAGGGTTGGCTCCTTCCCACTCTGCCTACCCCTCTCTACTCTGCACTCTATACCCGCTCCTCCATTTGACCACCATCTTCACGCCCGCCTACCTGCCACACGCCGCTCCACCTCCCCAACTCACTGTCTACTCCGCGATTGATCATGGAAATGGTAAAAGGACTCTCCAAGCTCCCTTTGCCATAGCCATCTGGATTACAGTTTTTGTTATCGGTGACACAAGAAATGGCTTGTGCGTGCTCTCTCCACCGGCCGTTTCTTTTGCCAGAAAGACTCCTAGCACCCTATCCATCATGCTGAAGCATTACTGGCAATAACCCATGCAAAGGATGCCTGTACCGTGTCCACATCCCTCTTTAAATGCCTGATCGCAGGCTACTACCATCTGGTATGGTACCTCCCACCCCATCCCAGTGTGGATGTTTGCCTCAAGGGATGTCTCTTCTGTCATTTGAAGTGTGGGCCTGTTTTGTGTTTAGTACTTCAATAATTGGTATACCTTGTAATGTTGTGTGAACTGTAGTATTGTGATTTAGACATGGCATAATGTTTTTTGTGCTTTGACAGCCAAAGTGCATGCTTGTTTCTCTGGCTGTTGGACTATCAACAGGGCTTACTGTTGATGTACAGATGCTCAATACTGTTGCAATCACTTAATACCAACCCACAAGACAGGATTGGGCGCATGCCAGAATCTTCTCTGTGCTAGGACTTGGCGGCAACCATGTCAATTACGACATTACGTCCTACGGGAAGAGGGCAAACGTGGGGGTCTTATTTTTCTTCTCTCCAGTGCTGGCACTAGGTGGGTTCAGCATGCAAGCCATGACTTGAAGCCAATATCATGGCAGCCATGTACACATAACTGCATTTCTTAGTACTGTGAACAAGTACCCTGCCTGGCTCTTGAGGTAGTAGATGGGGTGGGCACCACAGTTTGCTAGACAATGTTGGATCTAGGGCGGTGTGGGGAGGATCCACTGTCCCACTCTACCATGCCCCAGCCATGTGGAAGGGGCAGGGGCTTGTCACATTGGTCCACAACATGTTGCTAGCCATTTTAAGTATGCATAAAAAAAAGCTACCTGAGGAGGAGGGGAAAGTATGTTCAGACCGCCAAGCTAAGAATCTCCCAAAAATGCTAGAAGAAGTAACACAATGAAACAGCATACATGGATGATCGCACACCAAGTAACTCCCATTCTATATCAGTTACCGGAGAGTGTTGCCGTGCACAGACCCGGAACAGGGAGCTTCGAACAGGCAATCCTGCTCTAGACAAGTGACGCGTGCAAATCCAAGATGGCGACCTGCCTAATCAAGGATCGTACCATTTATCTGGGGACTCAAGGGTTGGGGCAGGGGAACAGCAGAGATTCAGCAAACCAAAGCAGTCCAACCAATCGGATCTGAAACAAAATTATGAGCCACTGCATGCCTATTTCAAATATTGACTACAAACGTGATCTGGTCATACAGTTTCTTATTATTTGCTGTGTACATGTTGCAAAACATAAATACTATTTTTTTAGGCATACCTTATTTCATATTCTGATGTTTGCAGCCGTCCACTAAGGATGAGGGAAACAGAGCTGTAATCATACTCGTATTTGATTAACGTAATGATTAATATATATTTGTCAGGTTAGTTTATGATGTAATAGAACGGGTAGCATGGGAAGGTTTTTTGAATGCTGCCAGGAAAGGGGACCAGAAGGCCTTCTGGGCCTATGTAAAAAGTGGGCCGGAAGGGTGTTGGTCAAATGTCGGAAGTGGTACACATGTGGAAGAAGGAGCTTGGTTAACCCATTTTGGGAACCTTTTTGGGTAAGAAAGCTTACAGGCAAATATAGATCCTGCAGGGTCATGCCTGAAGTTTGAGGTGGAGGAGACGGAAAAGGCAATCAAGCTTCAAGCGCATAACCGAGCCCCTGGTCCGGATATGATCCCTTCAGACATATTTCAGGATCCAGTAGATATGTGGGCACCACTCTTGACAGTGGTGTTTAATGCCTGTCTACAATTAGGGAAGTATCCTCCCTTGTGGAAGAAGGCGATTATTTTCCCAATTTTTAAAAAGGGGGCTATATCTAGCCCCAGCGCATATAGGCCAAGATCTTTGCTGGACTCCTCCTTCAAAAATTTTGGGAGAATATTGTTGGCCCGAATCGAATCCTGGATTGGGGAACAGTCGTTTCTTTCAGATATTCAATTTGGGTTTCGCCCGGGAGTGGCCACAATAGAACAGAGCCTTAATCTTTATATTTTAGTGGCCAATTCAGTTTTTTGTCGGGTGAGGCAGTATATCTGGCCTTTATGGACCTAAGCACGGCCTTTGATAAAGTGGACAGAGCAGAGCTCTGGGCTGTGCTTGGGTCCCTAGGGTGCCCCGGGGACATTTTGCGGGTGCTAGTTGACCTCCACACTGATAATGAAGCCTGTGTACGTAGTGGCCCAGGTGGGCATTGTACGGCCTGTTTTCGGGTGGGGTGTGGTGTAAGACAGGGCTGTGTACTGGCCCCTATCTGTTTTTGCCTCTACATTAATGGCCTTTCTCAGGATCTCATGGATGTATTGTCTGACTTCCTGGTATTGGGGGAAGGGGGTTTCCAGTATTGGACTATGCGGACGACACAGTCCTGCTAGCAAGAACACCAAGGGTGTTACAGGTTTTGATCAATGCCTATTCAACATTTATGGATAACCTGGGACTTAAAATTAATACTAAGAAATCAGCAGTAATGGCCTGTGTAGGAAGAAAACGTCCTGTGCCCATGAAACCTATGGTTTGTGCAGGAGAAATCATACCTAGAGTCAAGGTTTTTGACTATCTTGGAATACGTTTTTCAGAGGCCTTAAATGGTAGGGCCCACGTGGCCAAGCAATCTGCTAAGTTGAGTCAACAGATAGGCGGCATATTTAGATTTATGTCAAAGTGTAGGGGCCAGCCCTTGGATGTGATAACAAAGATTTATGGCACGCAAACTGTAGCAACCACTATGTATGGTGCACCCATCTGGGGCTTCCAAAATGTGGCTGAAATTCAAAGTAAAGAGAGCACATTTTTTAAAAATCTGTTGGGGCTTCCAACCAGTGCCTCTGGAATAGCCATCCATAGAGAATTGGGTGTGGAGTTCTGGGAAGACCAGTGGGCGATGGCTCTGCTTTTATTTTGGGTTCGGCTGTGGGCTAATAAACATGCCTCCCTCTGTCATTTTATTATTCACACTGTGCTGGGTAAAGTTGGCTGGAAAGAAATCCCTTGGCTTGCTTATGTCTCCTCTACTCTTGGTGAAGTTAATTTAGGTGCCCTCTTTCCTCCCGCCACACTGATAACCAAAAGCGAGGGGGCAGTCTATAAAGCTACACTGGGAGACATTGTAGTAAAGAAAAGAATTCTGCTAAAATATGGCCATAAATCTGGCCAAGTGCACACAAGTATCTGCAAGCTTACTGGAATACAACCATATCTGACATGGAGCCTGTATAAAAAAGACAGGTGGCTGATCACGAGGGCACGGTTCGATTCAATGCGGCTGCAAGGAAATACCCGCAAGTGGAAAGGTTTCCCTGACTCTGCGGGTTGCCCGGTGTGGCCACCCTCGCAAAGATCTTTCCCATCTACTGTTTTTTTGTATAGGGTATGTGGGTATTCGGAAAATGACTTTGATTCCTGCCCTTAAGAAGACAGTGCTACGTTCTCATAGGGCTGCTCTTGTGTTTCTTTTGAGTGCGGAAACAGTCTTTACAGCTTGGGCTCTTTTGATGTTTCTGAAAAGAGCGCTGTATTTCAGAAATAGTATATTGAAATTGCAAGGCAGTGAAAGCTAATGTTGGGAACTATATCATCTTTGGCAATGGGCTAACTGTGTGAGTACCGTTTGTTGTATGATTTTATTATTCAATTTAAATGTGGCCATTTTATATGAAATTATGTGATTGCTTATTCTATATGCATGTAATTGTCTGTAATGTGATATGTATATAATTGAATTTTTGTCGTTTGATGGATAGTTTTATATATCCGAATAAACTTGTTTGATTGATTGATGTAATTTGTGTACTTATTAAGTCATCTATATCTATTAAAGCTACACATTATCAAATTATGCATATTTGTTTGAGATAGCTTTGAAGATACGAGGTCAAGTGTACAACATACACACTGGGCTTACATCCCAGCTTCTCTTCTTAACTAGTGTGTGTGATCTGGCAATAAGTGTAGCCCACTGTGCAATGTTTGCCAACACTGGGATAGGGAGGGTGCATGTTTTCTGTTATGGGGCATGGAGAGAAAGGGCACCAGATATGAGTGTTGTGTTGTGGGGAGGCAGGACACACAGTATGGATTTTGAATTGTAGTTGGGGGTAGGAGGGTGGCAGAATGCCAGGTATGAGTAATTTGCAAGATCAGCTCGGTTCTGGCTCTTAGAATCAAGGCAGACTCCCTTCTGGACCCCATCTTGGCTCTACGCATGAATTGCCTGGCTTTCCTGCCTCTTGTGCTATCTACTCGGAACAGTGGTGGAAATGGAAAAAATATGAATGGGGATCCCACAAGGACCGGGGTGGGAGCAGAGTTTGGAGGCGGGGTTCTGAGGAGGTGGAGCTCAGAGGGGGTGGAGCTGGCAGTTGAACTCTGCTCAAAGCAAATTTTCAAAATAATAGTTTAAAAATTGTGCAATTTCTTTCATGCTGCTTTCTTTCCAGTAACTAAGCTGGAAAAATGTAAAAAGGTGCTCACCTTTTAAACCCAGCAATCTATAGTGCAATATTCCTTGGAAAATATCCAAATATGACAATTGTATGTGGTCCTGTGGGCAAGCATCAACACTGTGCACGGTATCAATCACAGTAAAACTGCTGCAGTGGAGCCCGGGAGTTCATGCTCCTGCTGCAGAGGTCGGTGTTAACCTGCAACTCACAGGCTGCAACTGTGCGAAGATAGCTCATGGGATTCCTGCACCTGTTGTAAACAGGGCTGGAGGTAGCACCATAAATTCTGCACCCCTTCCCCATGCGGTAAGTAACAGGCGCTATGCCTACAGCTCATGTCATGCAAACTTAAGTCTTTTACCAATACTTCATTTTGCACGACAGTTAGCTGGAGGCAATGCATCCTTTATTTGCTATCAGGCAGGAGTGGTGCGCTGAGCCACACACAATACAAGAACAGCAGGGGGGTCAATTGACACAAACACTCTAAGCAATTGAGCCCCCTGCTGTTGTTGTATTGTGTGTGGCCAGTTAGGCCTAATTCGTTCATATGCGCAGCAGTGAAACTTTTCTCCCTCCCTGTCCCTCTTCTCTGAACCAAGGGACATTGAGAAACGTTTTTTCTATGCGCCCTGCCACCCGGACGAGGGCGCACCGAAAAATCTCACAGAGGGCGATGTGTGGGATCTTTGCCGGGCTGAGGCAGAGGCGTGCCGGATCTCGAGATCCGGCTAGAAATCTGATGCCGGATCTCGATCCGGCCAGACCCAGGCCATTGGGCAACGCTCAGGGTCAGACTGGGACAAGAAATAGGCCCCGTCACCCAAACAAAAGTGGCCCACCCCTCGCCTCACGACCCTTGACCTCTGATGACATCACCAGAAGTGATATCATTTGACCCCACCCCAAAGTGACATCCCGGGAAGTGATGAAACATGACCTTTCACCCCATAACAAAACAGGAAGTGGCATTAAATATCATTGTACCTAAGTACACTAAATTACTGTGAATCCAAGCAGACGTCCAAGGCCAAATGATAATGTTATTTTACAGCACTTACGCTTAAGCTCCTCTTTATAGAACATATATGCATACAATATCACCCAACCTGTGTTGGTACTCGTCTATCGATATAAGAAGGATGAAAGGCTTTTTGGAAAGCATGTTTAGCTGTGTGCCAGACTAGGGGATGTACCGTGTACTGGGGAAGTGTCAAACGGTGCGAAACATATGTTGGCCTGAAATAGATCACGGTGGCTGACACTCTGCATGCTGTCTGGTTCCCCCTTTTCAAAATTACTTGTACAAAGTGGGAGCCACCACCGCAGGTAACACATGCAGCAGGGCATGTTGCATCCAGGGGCACAAGGAAATGAAGCGTGTTCCTCACTCTGGCATTTCTATCTTCAGAACTATTATTACTTTAGGAGTTGTGTCGGTCTGCATACTTTCAGTGGGTGTTCAATTCTGTATGCTTAAGTGACTTTCACATGACTTGTGGGTGATGCAGCATGGAATGGGTCATTTTGTGCCATATAACTGTGTTTTTGCAGGATTCTGGTTGCTCATCGTTCATTGAGCCGAGGATGCGATAGTGAGCCAGGGTGCAAGAGAGAGAGGCAGTGTGCAAGAAAAAGAGTGTGCACAAAGGTGGAAAAGAGCCAGGGTGCAACACAGAGGGTGTGTGTGCATAGGTGCAAGAGAGCTAAGGTGCAAGAGAGAAAGGCAGGGTGTGAGAAATAGAGTGTGTGCACGAAGGTGGAAGAGAGCCAGGTGCAACAAAGAGGGTGTGTGTGCAAAGGTGCAAGAGAGAAAGGCAGGGCATGAGAAAAAGAGTGTGTGTATGAAGGTGGAAAAGAGCCAGGTGCAACAAAGAGGGTGTGTGTGCAAAGGTGCAAGAGAGCTAAGGTGCAAGAGAGAAAGGCAGGGCGTGAGAAAAAGAGTGTGTGCACGAAGGTGGAAAAGAGCCAGGGAACAACAAAGGGGGTGTGTGTGCAAAGGTGCAAGAGAGCTAAGGTGCAAGAGAGAAAGGCAGGGCGTGAGAAAAAGAGGGTGTGCACGAAGGTGGAAGAGAGCCAGGGTGCAACAAAGAGGGTGTGTGTGCAAAGGTGCAAGAGAGAAAGGCAGGGCATGAGAAAAAGAGTGTGTGCACGAAGGTGTAAGAGAGCCAGGGTGCAAGAGGGCGAGACAGGGTGCAAGGAAAAGAGTGTGTCTGCGAAGATGCAAGAGAGCCAGGGTGCAACAGAGAGAGCCCTTATGCAAGAAAGAGTGAGAGTGTGCGAAGGTACGAAAGAGCCATGGTTCTATCGAGAGCAAAGGCAAGAACAGAAGAGCAAGGTTGCGCAAGAGGGGGAGGGTGCACAAGAGGGGGAGGGGGCTGTGCGAGATGAAGATGGGGCTGTCTTGAGAGGGACAGCGGCTGCATGAGTGGAAGCAGAGCCAGTCTCAGGGCAGGGCGGGCCGGGCGGCCGCCCCTGTCACCATTAGCCCCCAGGGCTCCAGCTCGTGAGAGCCTTTCAAGGGCTACCCTGAGCTGGCGTTGTTGAAGTGTCCTTTTGAAATTAAATGTGCTCACGGAGCGGGCGCATTTAACAACAATAGGGTGTGGGCACCCTATTGAGATAATTATCACCCTGCTCCTGCAAAGGAGTGGGGCGATAATCATCTTAATAGGGTGCCTTAGCACCGTATTGTTGTTAAATGCGCCCGCTCCCGTGAGCGCATTTAATTTCAAAAGGACACTTCAACAACGCCAGCTCAGGGTAGCCCTTGAAAGGCTCTCACGAGCTGGAGGGAGAGATATTAATGGAGACTGACACTGTCTACCATCACTTGGAATCCGGTGGTAATACCGCCAGACCAATCGGCAGTAACGGTAATACAGATTGGTGGTATCTCAGCAGATTTACCGCCAAGATGCCACCAAACTTGTAACTAGGCCCAGAGACGTTGTGTCTGCCTAAAGATATGATGGGCTCATGAGTGCAAGCGCAGCATCCCTCCTGGGCATGAACGCTTACAACTGCAGCCCTATTAAAGGATGAAAAATCCAGGTATGGTCAGCCAGTGATGCTTGTAGTTCCTGTAGGGTTTCCTTATGATGAATGTTTCTGATGAGCTTGAAAATACATTACACGAGGATGTCCCTAAAGTTAGAATGCCTTTAGACTCATGTCAGTTACACCTCATTACACTTGTCACATCCCATGGCAGTGGCAAGCATTGATGATTGAACTTGATGACCCAAGTTGCACTCCCGCAATAACTCTGGCCACGCTCCGTCACGAAGAGCTCCCTCTGTCCCTATAGAAACCGGGTTCTTCTCTCAGATGGTGAACCCCCTTACTCTTAATGAGCTTGCCATGCCTGCATTGTTCTCTACATGCCACAGAGGTCCCTGCAGGCCACACACAGACATCACCTCTCTCCATGTTGTCTTTTATTGTAAAGTGGATTGACAGGTTTCATACCTGTAAAATATCCCTGTATCCTCAGGTCACTCAGACCCCACCATTCCATCCTACATAAACCTGATGCCCCCAGGCTATAGATCTTCTAGTATACTTTTATTCTACCCATGTAGATCCAGGAACGTAATACTCCTGATACTTTCGTGGATTATTTTACTTCCTGTTCCTTAAAGCCAGATTTCTTAAACATGTGGCTCTCCAGATGTTTTGGACTACAACTCCTATGATCCATCACCATTGACTATGCTGGCTAGGGCTCATGAGCATTGTAGTCCAACACATCTGCAGAGCTAAAGGTTGAAGAACCCTGCGTCCAAGCAGAGGCCTGGGAGTCCATACTGCCACAAGCACCTTATCATTTGGCTCTGAAATAGAGACTTTATGCCGGCCCTTTACCCACGAACATGGGTTGTTAATGTTATACCTTTGAGCTGCGCACATTGATATCACTAGTGCAAGAAACAGACGCTCAGGACGGGTGGTAAAAAGACTTCTGTGGGTCGTATGTGGCTTATGAGTTCACAGGGTGTGGTTGACCAGGGAATAGGACATGAGGCATGGAGTTGGGACAGGTTGGCAGGTTGGCTGCTGGCAACCTTTCAGGTGGTAACCGTAAACCCATGAAAAAGGAGTGCAGATGTGCAGTGCTTCTTTGCCCCCCTGATTCTCTGATATGTCAAAGCTACATTTTCAAAGCCTCTCTCTGAATGGAGCATGAATGCATTCATCTCTCAGTTGACTCACAGGGCTATTGTTCTGGCTGCGTCTTTCATTTGTTATAAAACAGCACCCAAGGTTGGTGGCTCTCGGGGGGTGGGGAGCCTGGGAAGCTCCAAGGACAGCGAACTGGCAGCCAGGGGGTTTTAGCAATGTGCTACTTTTGTAAACAAAAAGAAATCCAAAAAAAAAATCTCTTTGTTTTGTGACTGCACCAGTAAGTCATCAAGAATGGATGACTGGGAGAGAGGCTGGAGGGGACTGATCCCCTTATTTGTATGGTACAGTAGCACAGACAGGAGAAAGAAGCTGGTTGGCTCTCGACGTACCTCTACCTGTTCAGTAACACACCTGGGAGGGGGTAGTTGAACTGGCTTTGGGGTCCCTGTTTCGCTGTGATAGCATACTCCTGAGGGCATGCTTTTTTTTATTAACATTTCCTTGACAACTGCATGTGTATACCCAGTGCTTCATTTGTAAAGCAGTAAGTCCCAGGGCCCAAATATTTTCTAGCATTTCTGTGACACTGCGGGTGGGCAATTCCCCACCACTGCTGCCACCACCCATAGCTGCTCCCCGCAGTGTTGACATATTTGGGGGGTCACACTACAGCTCGTACCTGCTCATTGTTGTTGATCGATGCTCTATCACCACGTCATAATTAAAGTGACTCTGAGTCAATAAGTGCTGGGG
Source organism: Ambystoma mexicanum (assembly GCF_040938575.1). Taxonomy (NCBI): domain Eukaryota; kingdom Metazoa; phylum Chordata; class Amphibia; order Caudata; family Ambystomatidae; genus Ambystoma; species Ambystoma mexicanum. The sequence continues at coordinate 869,119,282 of NC_090931.1, forward strand.
CTCAAACAGAAGTGCCATGGCTGAGCCCTGGAAACACCCCCACAGATTAAGCACTGTGTATACCATGTCTAGGAAGAAGAGACTGGTTAGGATCCTGAATTCCCCGTGTCTAAAGTAATTAAGCATGTCTGTGAGAAAAATAAATACTGTTTGGGCTATGGATTCCCTATGCCTTTACAGTCGCATGCCTGTTACGGAGAAACTGGCTGGGCCCTAGATTGGCTTTGCCTATACAGCAGCATGCCCGGCAGGGGCAGACTCTGTGGGCGCTTAACACCCTGTCTCTTTGCAGTAGCATTCCTGGGAGGTATAGGGTTTGGCCCCAAATTCCGTACATCATTACGGCAGCATGCCTATAAGCACAGGCTCTTTGGGTTCTTGAACCCATTTCTATATGGTAGCATTTCTGGGAGGGATAGATGCTGATTTTGAATGCCTCCAGAGCATCATATTTGTCAGAGACAGGCTGCTTGGGTCCTTGAACCCGTGCCTACATGGTAGCTTTGCTGGGAGGTATGGTGTGGAGCCGTTGATTCCCTATATCTTTACAGCAGCATGCCTATCACTGCAGACCCTTTGGGTTCTTGGTCCCATCCCAATATGGTGGCATTCATGGGAGGGGTTGGTGCTAAGCCAGGATTATCAATGCCTTACAGCAACATATCTGAGGGGACAGGCTGTGTGGGTCCCCGTTCCCTTTCGCGGATATGGTAGCATCGCTGCAAGAGTCAAGCTACTTAGATTCTTGATTGCCTATGTCTAAGTATATGGTCACATTTCTAAAGGGACAGGATGGTGTGGCTCTAGGTTCACTATGTATTTACCCCACTATGCTGAACAGGGACAAGCTATTTGGGGTTATTGATACCCAGTCTTTCTGTGGCAGCATCCCTGGATAGGAGATGTTGATACTCGAATCACTTAATCTTTATTGGCACATGGAGATCATCATTGACCTCCTCTCAACCAATCAGAATGTTCAGAGAGCAGTCAATAACTACTGGTACTGGCTGCATTCTGATCAGTCTGACTTCAAAAGCAGACAAGGGAAGAACAATGCAATTTCCAGGCAAGATTTCTTTCAACAAGCCACACCCTCTTTAACTTTCTCATAGAGGAACCATTTACTTTAACATGACACCTAATGCATGCACATGTTAAACCCAATCCAGTTTAAGCAAGTTTACAAATAAAATACTTAACTCATGAGGGTAGTAACATTGTTATTTAAACACTACAAAATAAAAACCGCATTTAATTTTCAAAGTTTGTAATTTTACATACTAATGAAGTAAAGTTTTTACAAAAAAAACTCTGAAACATGTATTGCTACTACCACCATGTTCTAATAGCCTTATACACCTCAGGATGAGTCATTGTCACATGGGATAGTCACCCTTCCCCAGCTTATGGCCGAGGCAAAGCCAAGGGCTGTAACTTGGTGGTGGGTCATTATTCACACAATAATGACTCATCCCTCAGTCTATAAGGCTATATGATAGACTGCCTGAGATTAGCAAATTGGCTGAGCCATGGATTTCCTACATCTCTGTGGCACATGCCTCGGAACAGCTGGTTTGTTGGGTACTATGTCTGTATGAAAGCATGCCCAGTAGAAGAAGACTGTGTGTTAAATTTCCTGTATCTGCACGGGCGCATACCTGGGAGGAGCAGGCTCACTGGGACCTGGATCAGAGGGGGGGGCATGTTTTCAAGGGACAGGGTGGCCCTGCCTGGGAGGTGGGGAATGTTTGGAAGTGACTGCTTGGCTGGGTCTTAAACCTGCCAGGGAGGAGCAGGCTCATTATGCCATGAATCTGATGCAGAGCATGTTTGGAAGAGACTGGTTGTCTGGTCTCTGAACCTGCCAGGGAGGAGCAGACTCACTGGGTCCTGCATGAGAGGCAGAACATGTTTGGAAGTGACTGGTTGCCTGGGTCCTAAACCTGCCAGGGAGGAGCAGGCTCATCATGCCCTGCATCTGATGTAGAGCATGTTTGGAAGAGACTGGTTGTCTGGTCTCTGAACCTGCCAGGGACGAGGAGACTCACTGGGTCCTGCATGAGAGGCAGAACATGTTTGGAAGTGACTGGTTGCCTGGGTCCTAAACCTGCCAGGGAGGCAGCAGGCTCATTATGCCCTGTATCTGAGGCAGAGCATGTTTGGAAATAGCTGGTTGGCTGGCTCTGAACCTGCCAGGGAGGAGCAGGCTCACTGGGTCCTGCATGAGAGGCAGAGCATGTTTGGAAGTAGCTGGCCTCTGAACCTGCCAGGGAGGAGCAGGCTCACTGGGTCCTGCATGAGAGACAGAGCATGTTTGGAAGTAGCTGGTTGGCTGGCCTCTGAACCTGCCAGGGAGGAGCAGGCTCACTGGGTCCTGCATGAGAGGCAGAACATGTTTGAAAGTAGCTGGTTTGTTGGGCCCTGAACCTGCCAGGGAGGAGCAGGCTTGCACTTCCAAACTGCACTGCTGGTAGTTGTAACCAACAGCACAGGCCCGGTGTGCCTTAAAAAGGCACATGTACCACAAATGTCTCCACAATCTCACCAACAGGTACTACTCAAACAGTTTTCTGCAAAAAGTAGGAATCTACAATGTGCGAATATGGTTCACTTTTTATGTTGGTGCCCATGCCTAATGTTAGTGACAGTTGACCCAGGCCTTAAACACGTATTCACACATGTATCCCTGCGTATGGACCGGGAGCTGCTGTGCATTTCTGAGTATCGCTGCAAATTAGAAGTCTTACTCGTACCCTTCTTTGTGTCACGTGGATAAACTGAGGGGTGCAGTGAACTTCGCCTCTTTCCTTCCCGTGAGCATCATCTGCTTACAACAAACACATCCAGAATGACTCCAAATCTAAGAACTAACAAAACTGAAAGACATCCCTACAGATACTCAGTATTTCTTCGATGAAAACACACGGCTGGACCAGGCAGACACATTCAGGCTTTTCTTTCTTCCATTAAGTCTTTTCTCCAATCTTGGACTCACTTCAGCTTTCCCCACTGGGGCAACCAAGTAACCACCAAAAACCAACACTCAGGAGGAAGACAATGAGAAGTGTCTGGGGGACTTGACATCCAGTGCCCAGGGCTCGATCATTTTGAAGCACCATTATGAGACAAGGTAACATTACAGAAATCCACCCGCCCATCCCATGCAGGCTGCCGGCCATAGAGATGCATATCATCTATGCTCCACCCAGGTGCGCTACCCAAGACATCCTACCTTACGGCTGCAGATGTCCCATTCGCCTCTTTCTTTCAGGCATGCTTCCATAATGCTGTAGGAAATCATGGCCCCAACCGGTCTGTCCCTGCCAGGCGTGGTATTCAGATACAGAAAGCCTAGAGTCCTGTAACTGCGTCCATTTAGCGAATAACCATTCCAGTTACTTAACAGGCTCTCACACGCAAAGATGCTCTCAGGCAGATAAAGGGTGCAGCCAAGCTGTACCTCCCAAGCATTCTCCCTCTCCGGAAAAAGACCCAGATAACCTGCTCCTCCCAAACACGACCCTACTCAGATTCAAGGCAATCAACCTATAGCTCCTTATCTCGGGGCCCAATGAGCCCACTCCTCCCTGGCAGGTTCAGGGCCCAGCCAACCAGTCACTTCCAAACACGCCTGCCGCAGATGCAAAGCCCAATGAGCCCGCTCCTCCCTGGCAGGTTCAGAGCCCAGCCAACCAGTCACTTCCAAACATGCCTGCCGCAGATGCAAAGCCCAATGAGCCCGCTCCTCCCTGGCAGGTTCAGGGCCAAGACAATTAGTCACTTCGACAACATGCTCCTCTTCAGATGCAGGGCCAATGAGCCCGCTCCTCCCTGGCCGGTTCAGGGCCCAGCCAAGAAGTCACTTCCAAAAACGAAATGCAAAGCCCAATGAGCCCGCTCCTCCCTGGCCGGTTCAGGGCCCAGCCAAGAAGTCACTTCCAAAAACGAAATGCAAAGCCCAATGAGCCCGCTCCTCCTTGGCCGGTTCAGAGCCCAGCCAGCACGTCACTTCCAAACATGTACTGCCACAGATTCAGAGCCCAATGAGCCTGCTCCACCCTGGCAGGTTCAGGGCCCAGCCAACAAGGCACTTCGAAAACATGTTCCTGCTCAGATGCAGGGCCAATGAGCCCGCTCCTCCCTGGCAGGTTCAGGGCCTAACTAAGCAGTCACTTTCAAACGTTCTCCTCCTCAGAGGCAGGGCCCAATGAACCTGCTCTGCATTGGCAGGTCCAGGACGTAGCCAAACAGTCACTTCCAAACATGCTTTGCCTCAGATGCACTGCCCAATGAGCCTGCTCGTACCTGGTAGGTTCAGAGACCAGCCAATCAGTCTCTCCCAAGCATGCTCTGCTTCATATGCCGAGCCCAATAGGCCTGCATCTCCTTGGCAGGTTCAGGTGCCAGCAAATCAGTCACTTCCAAACATTTGTCGGGGTTTGTTCAGGGTTCAACTTCTTCTATAAGCGACCAATGTATAACCCCGTTGGGTAGTGTTGCGTCGGTGTGGTGAGTAGTGGAGGAACCAATACCCCTACCTCCTAGGTTACCAAAAGAAAAACTGATGAACCACACATTGACTGCACCACACAAGATCCAATTCGAGTTCAAAATGGTTTATCTGTTGTAAGCAATTCAAATGAAACAATTTTGCCCATTAGTTGTTAAAACGTGTTTCGGCCTCTCCAGAGCCCTTATCAAAACAAAAAGATTTGGGGCAATTATATCATGCCCATAATCACAGTGGATTCAAAATAGTCCCGGGATAATCCCTTTCAAGTCGGCACACAGTGTTCCTCGCGTCGCGTTACTGAAGGAAACTCCGACGCGAGGAAGTGTTTCACTTCAAAACATGTTTTAACTCAGATGCATTTACTTCCAAACATGCCCGCCTCAAATGCAGGTCATAATGAGCCTACTTCTCCCTAGCAGGTTCAAGACCCAGCCAACCAGTCACTCCCAAACATGTTTTAACTCAGATGCTGTGGCCAATGAGCCTGCTCCTCGCAGTTGCAGGGCCCAGCCAACTAGTCACTTTGAAACATGCTCCTCCTCAGATGCAAGGCCCAATGTCCCTGCTCCTCCTTGGCAGGGTCAGGGCTTAGCCACACGGTCACTCCCACACATGCTCTGCTTCAGATGCAGGGCCCAATAGGCCTGCAAACTGTTTGAATGGTGCCTGATGGTGACATTTTGGGGCTAGTAAGCCTACCAGCAGTGCAGTTTATTAAGTGATTAAACTGGTTCATGTTGGCACGCAAAACGGCCCCGCACTAACATATTGATCCAGCCCTTTGGGAACTGCTTGATTGTCCTGTAGGAGAGTTCAAGCTTGGTCATGGCTAACGCACTAGAAACCTCTGTCGTTAAAGTCTTGCATAATATGGTGCACCTCTTCTCCAATGACGGAAATCTAAACCAGGCTGTTTGGATGAACCCTAGTCCAACTACAGTGCCCCAGCCAGGCTTGGCCTGAGGGCTGCTCTCCCTTTCCTAGACATAGTCCCTGTTTTTATATGTAATGATTATATGTTGTACGCCCTGTTAGCACTATTATTCCTCCAGGCCAGTAATAATGCGCTTTATAAACATAAATAAATAAACCAGGTCTACAACAAACAGCAAATACATACATCTTCTGATTGCGCGAGTCTTAATCATTGTATGAGTGTTGGGGGTCAGACCTTTCACTCTTTGCCTGGTTACTGGGAGGGCCTCACTGAGTTATTGATTTTTGGCAAAGTAATGCACAATGGTTGTTATCTGTACTAGATCCCCTTCACAAAGGCACAGTTTCTATTGAGCACGAGGGCACACAAGGGTATTAATCTGGATCTTACTGAGGGCATAGCGGGCATCTATCAGTTTAAATAGGGATTAGAGGGTCTGTGAGCACTAAGCATTATTAGCACATGCAGATTGTTATTGACCTCCTCTCAGCCAATCAGAATGTTCAGAGTTCAATCAATAACTACTGGTATTGACTTCACTCTGAGCATCCTGCCTTCAAAAGTAAACAGGGAAACAAAAATGCAATTTCGAGGCCAGATTTTTTTAAACAAGACACTTCCTCTCTGGAGTAGCTTTTTTGGGTGGCAACAATCTAGTTAACAAAACAAAGACCAAGCTAAACCATTGGCACATGCATTCACTTTCTTCCAGTGAAACCGTTTCCTTTTGCATGACTCCTAATGCCTGATCATGCTAAACCCGATCCATTATAACCACGTTTGCAATTCAAATGCTTATATTTGAGATATCAGGGGGAGGAGGGGGGAGGTTCCGGGGATGCCCCCCTCCGCCCCCTGACCCCTCCCCGCCTACTGATGAGAAATAAATGAAGGCAGAGCAGTACAGCAACTCGGTGCCCATAAGGGATGCCATGGAGAAACGGGACAGCTTGGAAGGAGCCCCCGAGCAGATAGCACCAGCTGTGCAGGAGAGGGGTGACGAAAGGTAAGGGGGACACAGTAATGGGCTGGAAGGTGACAAAGGAACCACCGGCAGAGATGAGGGAGTATCTTAGAAATGGGGGCGGGGTACAGGAAAAGAGCATAAGGGTAAGCCACCAAAAGAACAGACATGATCCTGGCCAGCACAAAACACGAGAGGCCAATAACTAACATTGTGAAGTCACACAGCAAGGCACTGCAAGCATCGGCAGAGAATCTTAGTTACAGAGGAATCGCTGAAAAGGGATTCGTTCATCTGACATGGAAACGGAGAATGCAGTTGCCTCGCCAGAAATGAGGCTGATTCGACTGCAGTACCAGGGCGGACTTACGATGTGCCAGGGGTTAGGGGGCGCATTTTAACAAGTATGGATGCCTCCTTGCCTTTGTCTCGGGAAAATACTCTGAGGCACTCATGAGGTCCTTAAATTATAATATAGCCAAACAAATACAGGGAGGGGCTTTAGAGGTGCAGATGGATATGAAACAGGCAGCCAACGAGAAACTGAAACAAGACATGTCCACTGAAAAGCTACTAATCATTCTTTGTCTGCAAGGGGCTAATGTGGATGAAACCAGAGTAAAAAGGTAACACGCCAATAAGAATGTTGCTGGATACTGCAAGAGGCCGGAGAGTGGTGAGTACCTTAGGGCACAAGCAAAGGCAGCCTGTAATGTGCGTGCTGCCAAGCACGCATTTATTGTCCTGATTTAAAGAAGTATGCTGCTATGTTATAAGCCTGTCAACATGGGGACAGCTGCTCAGGGGACCCACCTGAGGCGCAGCCTTAGTTTAACTGAAAAACGTGAAAGGCCCTGACGCTGTCCCTGCATAGTGCAGCAATACTGTAAGGGGCACAGCTCTGCCAGGGAACACCCCAATTGCCCTATATGCTAGTTTACTTCAATTGCATCGACTCACCCTCGAATCCCTGGAAGGTCAAATTATCCAAGAGTGATGTACCGGGATGGGTTTATCGTAAGACTAAAGTATTGCCTTTTTTAAAGTAACGTTAAAGTAAGTTTAGGCACAGAGCAAGTAACAACTGTACTTTATTGTAGGCAGGCATTCATAATAGGCCTGGCAGTCCTTCTCGGGCATCAACCTCTATGATGAGCACCAAAGACGCAGTATAGGTTCTGGCAACCAATGGTGGCCAAGTTCGTAAAATATGCTGCACAATTCGGATAATCATTCACTTACACCCAAATCACTGGTTCCAAACCCTAGCAGGGGCTATAAAGAACACTTTTTACCATTTTATATTGTGTTCAGCATCCTCCAGCAGCTCGTTGATGGCAGCCAGACCTTTGATCTGCGTGAAGAGTCTCCCCCTGCCCCCACGGAGCCTCTCAATGCACTGAATGAATGAAAGCCGCCAAGCGCATGCGCAGCAATAGTCATGGCCCCCACTAAACCCACAGTGGCCGTTACCTGTTGTTACCAGGTCAAGTCCTCGTGGATCTTCTGCCAGGCCCCCATTTCTTGCATAAACAGTAGGATGCCATGATGGGTTGCAGAGAAGGTTGTGATCCCTCAATGGTCGCCCAGCCCTCGCCAACATTCGCTGACATGCCCCCTGGCATGCCTCTGTCACCCTCTGGCTCAATACTATCATCAATGCCATTGGGGGTGCTGTGATGGCGATGATCGCCCTGTCCCCCGATGTCATCCAGGCCCATCAGCGCTGTTGGTGGCGGCTCCTGAAGGGGCATCTCAGTCTGCACTGCTCCCCGAGTCTGCAGTGGAACCTGGTTGGTGCCAGCTCCAGCCAGAGGATGGGCTGCTCACCACTGCCAGGCAGCTTGGAGGCGGTACACAATAAGGAGCAGCTGCGCTGCACTCTCTCGTCACTGGTAGCATTGGTGGGAGTGGCATCTGGGGCAGAGACAGTGGTGGCTGTTGCAGTATAGTGTGGTGGAGGCCACTCGTGTAGCTACGCTACCAGCTCTGCCATCCTCCGAGTCCTCTGTATAAACCTTCTTCCTTGGTTTGAGCATCTCAGCAGTCTACAGTGAGACTCCAGTCACTACACTGTGAGAAGGCCAGGCCCTTGGCCTTGTCAGCAGGGATGGGGAACCCCTTGTCATGGGCAATGGGAGGTACAGAGAGGGAGAGCTCCAGAGCTAGCCCTAGAGATGGGGGAGAAGTCAGCAAACGAGGTACACATGCCTGCTCCCTTCCCCTTCATAGCAATCATGCATCTGTGCAGAACCAAATCTTCGCTCATCCCTCTCCAACTCCCTCAGGGTTAGTCGCTTCTCCAAGCAGCAAATTGGTGGTAGATCTCTTTCTTCTGCTGGGGCCTTCATCTGGAACAGCCTCCCTGAAACTTGAGAACCATCTCTGGTTCCGGAAGCACCTCAAGACCTTACTCTTTGGTTCTGCTTTCTCTCCTCCTCTTCCCTGCTGATCTCCTGGCTGAATCTGAACTTGCACTGGTTACCTGGATACCCTCTGATCTCGGGCCCAGGTCCCCTCCCTGCCAGTTTCACACCTGAGCTGCCCCTCTGGCTTCCCTTGCAACCGGGGACTGTTTCTGTACCCCTACAGCCCCCACTAGCACTTGCCACCAGCTTGCCGCACTTTTATTTAGTGTCTTTATTTATTTTACTGGTATCCTATGTACTGCATTGCCCCCTCCCCTTTCCCCCTGCACTTTTCCACTTCCCCCTCCCCTGCAATTGCGCGATCTCAATGTCACCTGGCCTAGTAGGATCGTTGTCTCCGTCTTCCCCCTGTTTCCCCTCCCTTGCCTCATCGCGCCTTGAAACACTTGTGTATAGGCGCGTTATAAATGGTATAGGACAATTTTACTGTAAAATAAATGGTCGCAAAGAAAAAAAGTTCTATAAATGCTACCACCAAAAGTTCGAACACGAAAAGTTCGAACCTTTGGTGGTAACATTGAAGAAACAACTTTATGGTATAGTGAGACACCCCCGAAACCTTCCGTTAAAAAAAAAGAAAAGAAAAGGACCCTGCATCGCCGGTTCCTGATCCCGGAAGTGAAAGGGAACTGGCTCTGCAGGAACCCAGCGTGAAGATGAAGGTAAGTGGGGTTTGTTTATGTTGGCGGTGTGTGTGGGGGTGTGCTGAGGGTGTGGGTGGGAGGGTGTTATGGGTGTGTTGTGTGTGTGGGTGTGAGTATGTATGTGTTTAAGCATGAGAAAGGTGCAAACTTTTGGTAGTTTGCACCTTTCTTATGCAAACGTTTTGCCCGCGGTATTTTCAGTGAGGGCAAATCACTTGGATTCTTATAAATGCCATATCATATCATATCAAACATGTCTCCAGACTTGCCTATAAGTGTGTATACTTGCCTCTGGGCGTGTAGACTTGCCTCTGAGCTTTTAGACTTGTCAATGTTCCTTTCCCATTGCAGATGCTGCCACTAAAGCAACAAGAGAAGCCGGGGGACGCAAGTTACCCACACAAACTGAGCTCTGGTGATACATAGAGCCAATCGCCACTTCGGGTCGGCAGATGAGAGAGAAAAGCCAGCTGTTGCTATACAGCACCACAGAGTTGAAAACCGTAGAGCGGGACCAACAAAGCTTGCCTGTAACTCTTCACTGGAAAGAGACAATCCACTAGACCACCATGGACTAAAAAAGGGGAAATCCCCCAAAGTCTCCAAGTGGATCTCTGACAGCGGGCCCCAAACATCAAACCGTAATACCGTTTTTCCAATGTTGCCTGGTCTGCCGAGCGCCAAGCCCGCACAGAAAAAGTGAGGGTTAAGCCTCATAAGTGTTTCCCTGCACATATATGCCCTGGGAGGAAAAATATAAAAGCAGATTGGTTATAGACAAATGGCCAACCAACAAAAAAGAAAGAATATTTACGCAGGGGACAAGAAACAGGAACTGTGGGTGCAGCAGATGAGTTCAGAGGAGGAGGTGGACGGTGACCAAGCGGCCGCAGGAGGAAGGCTACCAGACAAGAGTTTTGTATCAAGTGAGACATTGGTTTAGGAGTGATAGTGATTCTGCAGTGTGAGTGTGTGAGACAAGTGTGTAGTGAGGGTAGAGTAAGGTGTGAGAAGACTTGTTCAGAATGAAAGGAGGGTGGCTGAGTAGTGGTGTGGGTAGAGTAGAGTGGGAGCAGGAAGAGTAATAGTGTGGGAGAAGGAGTAGTACTGTGGGAGGAGGAGTCGTGTGGGAGGAAGAGGAGTAGTGGTGTGGGAAGAATAGGAGTAATATTGTGGGAGAAGTGGGAGAATGGGTAACATCAATGAGTGGAGGCAGAAGAGAGGAGGAGACAGAAGATTGTTGGGGACGAGTCAAGCGAGATGGAGTAGGTAGAGTAGAGGGTAAGTTAACACTCATGAGCGAAACCAGCTGAATCCTATAGCGCAATGAAAGGCACAAACCCCTTCCCCATTAGTTAAGTTAGGAAGTCCCTGAGGGAGCCAGTGAGCTTGCACTTAGGGAAAACATCATTAGTCTAAGCCAGAACGTAGACAGTAAGGGTCAACAATCGATAGCACTAACCGTTACGGACAACTGGGTTAAGAAGGAGGGTTGTTGCAAGGCGAGAGAGAATGGGACGCCGTAGTCCCCACAAAGTTATCAGTGAAGGCCCCATGCCACATACAGAGCCCTGATAGAGTTCTGGCTGTTGCTCAAAATGCTATCCATGGGTGGTCTAAGGCTTCTAGGGATGTAAAGCGTGCACTGTACTCTTACAACACACAATGAGATGCCATGAGGCAATGGTCATTGGGCTTCCCAGTTCAGATAATTTATCCGCATGGTCCTTTGAGCAATAAGGTGGTCTTTCGGAGCAGACCTATGCTGTGGCATCAGAAGATAATGTTCGGCAGTACAAGAATGTTGCTCTCCACTGTTGAGAAAATACACTGTGTCTGCACCTGCACAACGTTTGAATGTTGTGTACATATACACACTTACAGCTGTGGAGGGTACAGAACCCACCTCCTTGCTCACACACCTCTCCAGTCTACCAAGAAGCAGGATGGAGGCTGCCTTTTCCTCCAAGGGCTGCATTAAAAGGGGAGACACACTCCTTCTTTTGTCCATGGTCGTGTGGCTGTGCTCGGCAGGGGAGGACTGGCTACCTCTGTTCTTGGGGACAAGTACATGTTTCTGGCCCATGTGCAGTGGCCCAAGCTCACAATGCAGCGGCCCCAATGTCGAGGACAACTAAACTCAATATCAACTTCTCCCCACCCACACACTTTTACTAGAAGACATTGGGCCTCATTACGTGTAAGGGCATGGCTGCCTCCATACCGGGTTCCAGGACCGGGTTCCTTCAATGAGGAATTACTGGGTCATTCCAACCTTGGAGGACCCGGTAATTCCTCATTGAATAAACCGATCCCCATTCCCATTTGAGCCCCCAGAGGGCTCAATGGGGATGGGGAGGGAGCTAAGAAACGGCCCGTCAATAACGGGCCCGTTATTAGCTCCCTGGTCCCCTTGCGGGACCCGCTGAGGACGTTTGGTCTGACCAGACATTCTGAGCGGGTCCCACAAAGGGACCTCGTAATAGAGCGTCCCGTAATGAACAGTGCCGGTCCCGTACCGGCACCCTTCATTACGGGAGCGCCAGGGTCGGAATGAGGCCCACAGTGATGAAAAGTGATTTGGTCAGAATTACATAATGTGTGAAGTGCGGAAAGTGGGACTTTAAGCCCTGGCTTTTCGGTTCCACCGTTTCCAATGTTGTTAGCAGAAGAGACTTAATTTCTTGTTGAGAAAATACACTGCGTCTGCACTTGCACATCTTCAAAATTAGAACCAACAAAGCGCTTATTGCAAAGATGTTATTCAAGGGCTACGCCAGTATATTGTTCAATAATAATGCCTTTGAAAGCAACAAGTCACATTATAAAGCAACCTGCCAAAATGTAAGGGGTGTCTTAATTTAAAGATATGTTCATAAAGAAAGTATGCATCCTTTCCTTACAAATAACTTTCAGACCTTCATTCTCCCTTTGCACTATATCCAAATGCTAAACCCCTTAACTCAGGGTTGTCCAGCTCCAGGCCTCAAGGGGGCCAGGATCCTGACCGGTTTTCAGGCTATCCCTCAATTATATTAATGAGGAAACATTTGCATACATTTAGAATCATTGTTTGCAAATGTATCTCATGAATATTAATGAGAGGTAACCTGAAAACCGGACATGGATCCGGCCCTCGAGGCCTGGAGTTGGACAACTTATCCTCTTCCCTTATCTTGTATGCACCCCCTTCCCTTGCCCACATTGCTTAGTCAACAATTCCATTTCCTGGCTCACCTTGATTTGCCAGTCAGCTTCTGCCAGACATGACAAGAAGCTGAGTTCAGGGTCATGCTGTTAATTGTGGCTATGGGGTCGACACTTAGAGTGAAATATGATGAGGAGACTTGGATTTGATTGTGCTCCCCAGTTGCACTTTCTTGAAAAGTCAGCTGCATATTTTATATCCTGGAATCAGAGGGAACTTCATGGTGACACCAACTGGGATCTAGTGATAGTAATTTATCGTATTCATTTGTGTTTTCAAAGAAGGAGGCGAGAGAGAGAGAGAGAGAGAGAGAGAGAGACAGAGAGAGAGAGAGACAGAGAGAGAGTGTGTGTGTGTGCGTGTGTGTTTTGGCGTGTGTGACTTTGTAAATTATGTGTGGACTGCTCATGTGACTATGTATCTGTGTATGTGACTATGTGGTTGACTTGCATGTGTGTCTTTTGTTGGTCACACAAGAGTGTTCTTTACAAGGCAATGGAAAACAAGCAGAGATTGAGGGTTTCATTCAGAGATTGGTGTTAACATTAGCATTGGTGGTATTTTGCAAATACTGTACGTTTTAGCATCAGCCCAATTCAGGGTTTGATCAAATACCACCAGTGCATTTCATGGGATTATGGCAACAGTATGTTAGGTAGACTTCCTGCTGAAAATCTGCCTATATTTACCTCCATCTAAGAAGTGGAGGCAAAGAATCCAAATTGGGACCCATTTTTTAAAAACCTTTTTTACTATGCAGAAGGGTAGGGCAGGCACTTCCCTTGAATACACTGAACATTTTCAAAAAGGGCCATAGCAAGCAGATGAAAATGTGGGCATCTATGTTCCCCCCTCACCACCTTGTCCTTGTAATGCATAAAGGGATCAGATCTGTTGCATAACCTAAAACATGTACAGTAGTGGTTTCCTCCACTACAGTATGTAATCCATTTCCACCCTCACCTTAAAGGTGGAAATATTTATTTTTGTATTTGAATTGTATATAGTTGAGTTAATCAACCTTTACAAAAATTCAAATTTTTCCTTAATCATTATTATAATTTACACATTGTTAACACTCAATTTCATTTAATTACAGAATAAAATAATGGTGGAAATAGCTGAAAACAAATGTTTTAAAAAAAACACCTGTTTACGTTACCACTGGAGGATGTAGCACATTCTGGATCGGATGGATTTTCAGAAATATAACTGGCCCAGGTGGTAACTTTCTCCAGCACTATTTCTTTAAAACTCCCCCCAACTCTGAATGACCCCTTAGTTTGAAGTCTACTAATAATGAGCCCCTCAAACAATACACACTGCTGAGGAGTGAAACTGACCAATGGTGAATGGGCCGCATTTGTGCCAAAATGACCATCCAGGGTCACATAATCTGTCATTTAAATGTGTACATTGCTGCTGGGCGGTAAGAAAATGCGCCTGCGCCCTAGGCTCTTCTCGCTCTCACTTACTCACCATGGTGGTCCACGTGTGGGGGTTCACCCAGCCGCATCTGCAACATTGTTGCAATCAAGGCGTGCCTTCGCACATCTACACAGAGGCCTGGCAGGCCTGCAGCACTCTGTTCCTTTGAGACCGGCAGGACTCGGAAGGATTTTCTCTTCATACATTTCTTATTTTTACATATTGCATCTCTGGAGAATAGCGTTACTTGACCTCTCACTTTTGGTGGGTTGCCAAGTAAGAGCTCCAACTGCAGAGAATTCGTGTTGTGCCACAAATGGGAAAACAGCAGCTGTCATTGTTTAAAGCCAACAGAAATCAGCTCAAGTAGTCGGCCCAGCGCAAGGCTCTGATGTCATTGTACCGAGCCGACCTATGTCACCCGCCTCACAGAGCGAAGCTATCCATGGACCTAAGGGGGAGGTCAGGTGGCCTGGTCACTTGGTGCTCCCTCATAAGTCCCCCCTCAGCTAACAGTCACACATCTGGGGGGAAAAACCGGCATCGCAACTGATACTAATTGCTGCACTTACTCACTCCAAGTCTGAACCAAGAGACAGACCTGCCCTTTCCAAGCATGTTTGAGTATGGCAATCACCCCCACTTCGGTGGGCAGATATGGTCGGTAACGGCCCGGCAGCCGAGATTAGGCAGCCAGAGCCAAGCGAGAGCTGTTGGCTATTTCCGGGGGTGGGAAAAGGGTATATGGTATGTTTTTGGGGGAGAGGGGGCATGGGGAGGCAACAGGGAGAGTCTCTATGTTGCCTCCCCACAGTTAAGATGGCACCACCCAGGGAAGGCCTCGGATGGCAGGAAACATTGTCTGGTGCACAGTGTGCTCTGCCCACTGTTCCACCTGATTGGCTGAGCGCCCTTCACGCAGCGTGAATGCTTGCTACACACTGTTTGGAAGTGTGAGAAAGAGTGTGCTGCGCTCAGAGCAACTTCAGTTCTCAGTGCTGTCACATGTTCAACGTTGTTGACAAGCACTTAAGTCACCTTAGAGTCCGTGTGAGTGCCTAGAAGCAATGGAGTTTGTACTGTGTGCTGAATAGTAAAAGTCCCACGCGGGTGATAACCTGCCCCTCAACCTTTAGAAATGGATAAACGGGTGAAACAAAAAGATGATTTCTTTGTGGGGGTGTCTTTGTGGGGGTGTTGTCCATTGACACCCATTGGCTGGCAATGGGAATGATTGAAGTTGAGACAACTGATAAATTGCAGGTTTCAGACGCCAAAGTAGGTGAGTTGACAGGTGTGTGATAAACACTGAGAGAAGTAGGCAGAGCCCTGGGATGACGTAATCTATCACTCCCTCATCAGCTCTTCCAGTCAACTATGTGTGGTTTTCAGCTTTCCCCTTAAAGGAAATTTCCTGCCAACAGACCAGGTCCCATGCAGGCCCATGATCAACCTAAAACGCCACGTGCCATAAAAAAGATGGTTGAATTTCCAGCAAGAGATGAGAAAAATCACTTACAAAATAGAAAGTAATCCCAAAAGACAGAGAGACAGAGGTGGAAACTAAGGAGGGTGAGCTCCCGCGATGGAGCAGGCAGGAATATGGGCAGACGGGATGGGCCCAGCTGCCTGCGGTATCTGCCATCGGCTTCTCCGTATGTAGGGCCCACCTCGCTGATCCTTGCGACCAGAGCCCTTCCATGCCGGGACGGGTCTCAGAATGCAAAGCCATCCCTCTTCATTTAAGAGCATTCTAAAGATATCCTGCAGAGGAGCAGGTGCAGAGCAGAGCTCCAGATATGAATCGGGGAGAGATTGCAAGGAGAGGCGGATGGGGGGTGCATTGATACTATCACGTGAGAAACATGCCAATACTGCATTGTAAACTTCTGGTCCTGGGACCAGGTGGAGGGGAACTCAATACTGGGGGAAGAAGATGCCAGGAGCTATTTGAGTGATGTAACCTTCTCAGAATGCAAGGCCTGATCCCCTACATCTGCTGCCGGACGTGGAAATCCCAGGTCCCCACTCAGATCCGCTCTGGCATCCATCTGCCGGAGCTCGCCGCTCACTTGCATAGAAGTTAGGGCCTTTACAGGGGATTTAGAGTGGGGGGGAGGCGGAAGATGGGAGGTGAGGGGCTTCAAAAAGAGGTGCAGCAGGAGACTTGCTCAATGTTTCCTCCACCTCACAAAACACACTGAACTCACCTGACATTCATGTATTTACTCACTGGTGGACTTCATCTTTCCTGCACCCCTCTCAGTCCCTGGGAGCAGCCACTTGTCTCCTCACACCGTCCCTACAGTGTGGAATATTATTCTGCA